>NC_056749.1:192204925-192372887 GCF_019279795.1 Protopterus annectens | reverse complement strand
GTAATCTCAAAATGCTAACTATTTTCCAACAGAAAATCTGCATACAAAAAATGTATCCAGAAGCTTCCTTTTAAATTTCCCAATAAATATAAACAGCTTTCAGAGTACTTACATTTTTCAAGTAGTTATTTCAGCATAAAATACTGTATCCAGAAGCTTCCTTTTAAACTTTTGTGTTTTAATCACACAAGTAAACAAAATACATTAAAATGACATTGTTGTACTAAATGGCTACATTTTAAACCAGCAGGCATAAAACAAAGTTCAAAAGAGCACTATTTATTGCTTCTGAAGAGAGAAACAAAACAGCAGGCTGGTTTCAGCTCTTTGGCATCATCAGTGCATGACAGGGAAGACGATGATGATGCTTAAATGCAAAGTGAACAAGGAAGAACACCAGAATTCAAATTTGGAGCATCAGAAAAACCTGTAGTAAAAAAGCAACAACAGTGAAAATTACACATATTCATTAAGTCTCAGTTTAAACAGGCCTCCTAAATTAAGAATCCATAATCCTTCTTTTTTATCCAAAATTCTATGTTTACCAAAATCTGTTTGATGTTTGCTGGTTTAAAATGTAACAATTTGGGACAAGGATTCTTTTTGTTTGAGTTGTACTTTGAATCCTTGCAGAGTAGTGGGTACGTGCACCATTTACAAATTGTGGTATATATACATACACATATTGTTATCTGTATCTATGGGTCTACTTCTGCTCAACAAAAACACGTTTCTTCAAAGAACATAAGTACGAACCCATTTCAGTGAAAGTGCACTTTCGTGAAAATCAGTTAACTGATTGACAGTACAGTAGGGGATAAGGAAATATAGCCTTCTCCCCACTCTAGTCCGATCTCGGAATTAGTATATATAAGTAGCAGCGATGTGGGGGGAAAAGGGGGGCTTGCCCCCCCTGCAAAAATGAGTTTTACTTTGCTGGACACACCTCCGGTACTTATATATATTAACTCCGAGATCACACTACAGTGGGCAGGATGATATATTTCCTTATCCACACTGTACTGTGATTCAGTGGTGCAGTCTTTTGTTTTCCTTTATTGCCGGTTCAATGAACCGGTGTTCGCGAGAGTGTAATTCACAAAAGTGCACTTTCGGTGAAATGGGTTTGTACTTCTGTTCTTCGAAGAAATGTGTTTTGTTGAACAGAAGTAGACCTCTCTCTCTCTCTCTCTCTACATATATATATATATATATATATATATATATATATAGAGAGAGAGAGAGAGAAAGAGGTACATGTATACACAGATATATATATATATATATATATATATATATATATACACACACATAGACACACACACACATATATATATGTGTTTATGTATATATATACACACACACACACACACATTTGTATATATGTACATATATATGTGTAAATATACATACGTGTGTAAATATATATATATATATATATATATATATATATATATATACACACACACACACACACACACACACACACACATACAGATGTATAGATGTACAAACATACACACACACACACACACACACACATATATATATATATATATATATATATAGAGAGAGAGAGAGAGAGAGAAAGAGGTACATGTATACACAGATATATATATATACACACACATAGACACACACACACATATATATATGTGTTTATGTATATATACACACACACATTTGTATATATGTACATATATATGTGTAAATATACATACATATGTGTGTAAATATATATATATATATATATATATATACACACACACACACACACACACATACAGATGTATAGATGTACAAACATACACACAGACACACACACACACACACACACACACACACACACACACATATATATATATATATATATATATATATATATATATATATATATATATATACATAAAGATTTTTTTAGGCTCAAGATTTTTTTTGTTGAAATAGGCTGATATAAATGTACATGATTCTGTGTGTGTTTAAATGTGTGTGTGTGTGTATAGTTTATATATGTATATATATATATATATATAGAGAGAGAGAGAGAGAGAGAGAGATCTGTTTCAGATTGAGTTTTCGAAATTCATACAAATGAGAACATATGATTGAGTTTCCGAAAACTTGAACTTCAAACCCCCTATATATGACAACTCAGGGATCGCACTACAGTGAAAAAAAGGAGACATTTCCATATCCTCACTGTACTGCGATCTCCATTCAAAGGCTTGTGTGTGTATACGTGTTTTTGTATGTATGTAGATATGTGTGTGTGTGTGTGTATATATATATATATATATATATATATATATATATATATATACACACATTGCTGTTAACAGCTTTACTTATGCTATGCAGTTTTTCTTTTGTTTTGTTTTTTATGTGTGGGCTGTTTGGTGCATGGAGTTCTGAATTTCTGATGTACTGCTGTGGTGAGCTGTAATTTATTTTCTTTCTTTTTTTTATTTGTGCTAATTTAATGGTATTATTTTGATGTAGTGGTGGTTCTTATTGGATTCTGTATTTTACTTTTGAAGACAGATTGCTTTTCCTATTACGTCTCAAACTATTTATTCCACAAAAGTTTGTATCACTTTAATTATTACAGCAT
The DNA here is from genome assembly GCF_019279795.1 of Protopterus annectens. NCBI lineage: Eukaryota > Metazoa > Chordata > Ceratodontiformes > Protopteridae > Protopterus > Protopterus annectens. The sequence goes on along the minus strand of NC_056749.1, from coordinate 192,370,276 downwards.
GTTACCTTTTCTAGAATTCCCTTTTATCCCTAAATAATGAATAAATATGGGATTAAATGGAAATTAGCTTCTTAAGTAATGAATCTTGTATACCACCTTTCTCTCCGAAAATTATTCTTCACAGTTTAGACTGCCCCTTATGTAAACACATCAGGAAATACCCCACTTATCTTTATGCAATGATAAAGAATTAATTATGTAATATCTTAAGATTCAAACAATTTCAAAGTTATGTATTTTAGTATTTACATATTTATTTATGAGGAGTAAAGAACTAATCACTCTGGACCATCTTCAGGTTCAGCACGAGGCTTCAGTCAATTATAAAGTAGTCCAACATGTACAATCAATAGCCTAATAACAATACTGTCAAACAGAGTATACAGTCTGACATATTAAGAAATAGAGAGACTAACATTTAAGTGAACAGATTAATGCATTTTACAGGAAGGGTGGAGACCAATAGAATGTGATTACAGTTTATATACAGCTGCCATAGATGGAAGGAGAAGAATAAGTGGAGGGAAGCATGGATGCTGATAAGGGATGAGATAAGAAATAGTGCAGGAGGTATGTATGGTAGGTGGGTGTGAGCCAAGTGAGGATATGAAATCAGGGGTGGGAATTGTGAACATATACATGTTATGATGAGAGGCAGTGTGTTGAGCCAGTTTATGTGACTTCCTTTATTTATTTATTTATTTGCATTTGTTGACCGGGATAGTCCACTGGGTCGTGATGGCCGGTTTTCAGTGGAGGCCTGGGGAGAAAAGCTCCAGAAGAACATATGTTACATAAAGCTCCACAAGAACATATATTACATTACATGATAATATTTACATATATGTACGGTTACATTATGTTACTTAATGAACAGTATTTAAATCAATGCATCAGGATAAACCAGGTTGACAGAGAGAAAGCTGAATTAGATACATGTTTAACAGAACAAAAAAGGGGGGTAGGAAGACAGTCGGTTGAGAAGTACTTTACGTAGGAGCATGAGAGGGACATTCCCATTTGGAAGATAGATATATGAAGAGCTGGCTTTTGAAGTTATTATGGTTAGCTATGTTGTGTAGGTGGGAGGGGAGAGAGTTCCAGAGTTTGGCTATTGTGAAGGATAGTAGTAGTTGGCCTGGGGGATGAGAGGGTTTGCGTACTTGAAGCAGATTTTGGTTCTCTGATCTTAGGGAGCGGGGGAGGTGTAGGCTGTTAGTGCTGTGGCTAGGGATGGACAGTCAGAAGGTTTGAAGATGAGCTTGTGAATAATGGTGAGTTGTAAGTATCTAAGGTAGTTGGGGAGTTTTAGCCATTTGAGGTTGAGTAGTGCATGGCAGTGATGGGATGAACTTTTGGAGTTAGTAGCGAATTTGCTAATTTTTTAATAGCAGGCTTCTGGTTTGGAGAGCAGGCTTAGTTGGAGATTGGTAAACAGTGGAGTGCCATACATGAGGGATGGGAGGAGGAAGGTAGTTGCAAGTGTTTGCCGGGTGGAGGGGCTGAGGTAGCGATTGTGTCTGTATAGACCACCTATCTTCAGATGGGTTTTTTTCATGGCGGAGTATATGTGGGAGTCAAGCTTTAGGTTTTCATCAATAATGATTCCTAGCAGTTTGGTTGAGGGGACTATTTCTAGTGGAGTTTTATTGTGGCTTGTTACGCAGAACAGATTTCTATCTAAAGTGGAATTTCTCCTAGGGGTAAAGATCATTAGTTTTATTTTGGAGGCATTTAGGGCAAGGTGATTGGCTTTCATCTAGGATTCTCTTTTGCAGAAGGCAAGCTAGGTTTTTATTAGTAGTTCGGTGGGGGAGGTGGCAGAGGAGATGATGGAGGAGTCATCTGCATATTGGATGATGGAGGCATTGGGGATGGAGAGCTGGGAATTGTTGCTAAATATGTTAAAGAGCAGAGGACAAAGAACAGAGCCTTGAGGGGCTCCGGTGGGTGTGGTTAGGAAAGGATAGGTTGATTCCTTCCACTGGACAGCTTGTTGGTGGTTAGATAGGTAGCTGGTGAACCAAGCAAGGGTGGAGTGAGAGAGATTTAAGGATGAGAGCTGTGATAGAACTAGAGGATGGGAGATGGTGTCAAATGCTTTTGAAAGGTCTAAGAATAGTGGTGATACATAATTACCCTTATCATGTGCAAGGTTGATCGTCTCTAGAAAGGAAAGGAGGCAGTGATGGTACTATGGCCAGGGCGAAAGCCATTTTGGGTGTGGGAGAGAAGTTTTTTAGGTTGAGATATTCCATGATTTGGGCATGGATGTTTTTTTTCCAAGTATTTTTGAGAGGGGGGAAGAGTATGGCTATAGGTCTGAAGTTGGTTGTATCTATGTTTTTACCACCTTTATGAAAAGGAATGATGTATGCTTGGTGCCAGTTGGTAGGGACGTATGATTCCTGTATAGATCTGTTTAATAGAATAGATACGGGGTAGGCAATGGTTTCAGCGGAGTCTTTGAGAAAGGAGGGCGGTAGATTGTCTGGTGCATTATGACAGGGTTTTAGCTTGAGGAGAAGTCTTTTTATTGTGTTTGTGGGGATGAATTTGAGGATAAAGGGGGAGGAAGGAGGAGGGTTAGAGGGAGGAGGGTTGCTGTTGGGGGGGGTGCAGGAGGAGAGGTCAGGGAAGGAGGATGATAGTTTAGCAATAATATCAATGAAGAAATGGTTGTAATTAGTGGCAGTTTGCAGATCTGAGAGAGTGGGTCTGGGCATGGGTTGCTTTTATTGGTTGGGTGAAGGATGGAGGACACGAAGCTCCAAAATCTTTTTGGATTGGATGAGTGAATGGATTGAAGGTTATTGTAGTAGTTTTTGTGGTCTTTGGTTAACAGTTTTTGGCTAAGTTACGTAGTTGTTTAAATTCTAGGAGGGAGCTGGTTGGGTTTTGTTTTTGGTATTGTTTCCATTGTTTGTCACGCTGATGCATGATGTTTCTAGTTTCATGGGATAGCCAGGGGCATGGATTTGATTATTTTGGCTCTTAGGGGGGGGCCTGTTGATTTAGGATGGTTAGGAATGTATTGTTAAAATAGGATAAAGCATCGTCAAGTGGGAGAGTTTTTAGGGGTGACCAGTCTATATGTTTAAGGCATTCTGTGAGTGTGTGTGGGTTATAAGAGGTTAGGTTGCGGGTTAGGATATATTGGTCATGTTTTAAGGGGGTGGGCAATATGCATTCAATGAAGGAAGATGATCGCTGAGTGGATCAGGTAGAAGACTGGCTTGAGAGGCAAGGTGGGGGTGGGTAGTGAGTATCCAGTCTAGGATGGTACCAGTGATTCCATCTTTGTTGGACCAGGTTGGAAGGTTTATGAGTTGGGTGAAGTTGTAGAGATTGATTGACTGGGATGGGGTGCTCGAGTTGATGGATGCCCAGTTGATGTTTACGTCACCAAGGAAATAGGTTTTGAGTATTATATTGGAGTTAAACCAGGCTAGTATGTCTTCTAGTGTTTTGGTGTTATTGCCTGGAGGGATACAGATAGAGCAGATGCATAAAGATTTGCAGTTATTAAGCTTTAAATACCCTATTTTTGTTTTGGCATTGGAGAAGGTGGAGATGGGTTTGGTGTATGGAGTTACGAGTAGGGGTGGATGGGTAGATAATAGCTACACCACCACCTTTGCTCTGGGTCCTATCATCGCGGAGGATTTTGTAGCCAGGAGGAAGGGTTTTGTTGTCAGAGATGGAGGGTTTAAGCCATGTCTCAGAGATGGCTGTAATATCAGGTTGGTTGTGAGTAAGCCAGGCATGCAGGTTAGGGATTTTGTTTCTTAGGCTTTATGCATTGAAGGGGTTAGCCGGATGGTTTTGGGTTTATAAGGTTTGGTGGGGCTGTTGCTTTGGATGCTGTCTGAGGAGGGTCCAGGGTTAGGGTGGATGTTGGCTGATTGAGAGAGGGAGTTGAGAAAGAGGTGTTGGAGGTGACAAATATTGAATAGGAAGGAAGGGTTGTTGAGGGGGAGCTTTTTCTTTGAGGACATGGTATGAAAGTGGTGGTGAGGGAAGGAGTAGGGAGTATTGATAGTTTGAAATAATGGCTTGGTTTGGAGGAATATAGTTCAGGTGAGATTAGGCTATAAGCTGTGGATGTGTAAGTGAGGTCAGAGATGGTGGCTTTGGGGTTTTGAGATTGGTGTGTATTAGGGAGACTTGTAAGGAAGGTTAGATAGTAGAGGGAATAAGAATGCTGGTTAGTAGCAATGTGTGTGTGTGGAGGGGGTGGCCATAGTTTATGGAGAGTGTGTGAGGTAAGCATGTGTTTGTGGTTGGGAGAGGCTAGTTTTAGTTGAGGTGTGGATGGGAGTGGTTAGCTGTAGGATGGGTGTGGTGGGGATAAAAGTACAGGCACTGGGGGTGTGTGAGAATTGGGGGCAGGGTGGGGGAGCGGAGTGAGCCCACAGGTCGAACAGAGTGGGAAGAGCCAGGTTAGAGTAGGAGCAGCAGAAAAAACTATCAGTTAGTGGGGGCAGTGTACAGTCTAGAGTGAGGTATGTTGGGGTGGGAGTTTAGTCTGATATGGAGTACAGGGCAGAGATGGGCTATCTCCTTTAATATATGCCCTTACCTTTAGGTTTGGTGTACTAAAAGATGGTAGCTTTGGTTAGGTACTGGGACATCAAACAGGAAAGCAATCGTTGCACTGTAGTGGGAGTCTGCTGCCACCTAGTGGAGAAATGGGGTGGGAGACAGACTTTAGTAGACTTCTTATTTAAAAAAACTATGGGGAAAAAAAGAAAGCAACCGGAGAGGGTGGGGAGGTAAAGGGCTGCTGTAGGCTGCTAAAGTGCTTGCTAAGGGTAGGGTACAATGTACAATTAAATTAATTCAGTAGCATAGGTCAGATACATACACGCTAGTTAATTCAATAATTCAGTAGGTTGTCCCTAAGGGGTATTTCTGTTTACTTTGTTTTCTTTGTTAGGTTTGTTGTGCGGGTAAAACACCCAAGGAGTGAGCTGTAAAGAGAGAGAGAGGTAAGTTAGTGATTATAGGGTATGTGGGGATATGTAAAAAGAAGCTGAAGAAGGGGTGAGTGCAGGTGGGGGGGTACAATTAGAAAGAAGCTAGATAAAGAGTGAGTGTAGGTGGGGGTGCAGTTAGGAAGATACAGATGTAGAGGCAACATGTTTACATAAAGGGTGGAAGCAGGGTAAAGAGTGCTTGTAGGTGGGGGGTACAGTTAAAATATACAGATACAGGGAATTCAAACAAACATTTAGTACTTCACAGTCAAACAAAGCACATGCACATAAACTATTAGGAAATGCAGATGTAGAAAATGCAGACAAACACAGTAGTTCACAATCTACTTCACATTACTAATCCTTAATAACTATTTCTAGATCCATAACAACCCACTGAGTACATGCTGATGCTGCCGCTGTTGGCGTTCAGCCTCTGTAGCTTGATGAGTTTGAGTATGCAACCTAATATAATGTCTGAAAACCCAAGGGGTTAAACGCTAGCTTAATGCAGAGCCTAATACAATGTCTGAACACTCAGGGGGTTAAGCGCTAGCTTAATGCTGAGCAAAACAGTAAGAATAAACTGCATGTAAGATGGTTTAACTAGAATGCCCTTATGGAGTACATGTAGATGGTGCCACAGTTGCCGTTCAGCCCTTGTAGCAGGCTGGGTCCAGCACTATGCTAGTTAAGTATTCAATTAGGAAGAAAAAAAACTGCATGTAAGTCAGTTATACAGGAGCGCCCTTATGGAGCTCATGTAGATGGTGCTGCAGTTGCCACTCAGCCCCTGTAGCTGTCTGGGTTCGGCACTATGCTAGTTATGCACAAATAGAAACCCAATGGTTGTACACTGGGCTATATCGAGTTCTGAAGCAGCATTTGACTAGAAAGCCTAGTGGGTGACTTAATGTGTTAAGCTGACTGAACGGACACTATTTAGCAAGCAGAAATACATACCTTACAGTCGGCACCTTTGAACACAACTTGCAGGTGAATATGTGCAAAATAAAATGCATGTAGTGCCTAGATGAAGGCTTTCCCAGGCAAACTGTGCTGTCCATCCAGATAAGTTGCAGGCAACACATGAGCAAGTTCGTAGCTTGCAATACAGATAATGGTATACACACATATGCAGTACAGGTTTTAGGCTGTAAATGTAGCACATTCAGGCAAAAACAGCATAGTATAAACAGTTGTTTGTGACCTACCGAGTGCAAGATGAGCAGCCAAACAGCACAAATGGCTATATGGTGGAGGAAATGCCAATCCCATCTACTTCCCTCTTTCTAAAAGATGGTGCCGCTGAAGCATCCCAGGGAAATAGGTATGGGGGAGGAAGTGCACCTCTGGGGTGGGGATAAAGAGGTTGGAGGGAGGGGCAATATTGGAAAAGGGCCAGGGGGAAGGAAAGAGCCAGGTAAGAGTGGGAGCAGCAGAAAAACTATTAGTTAATGGGGGCTCTGTAATGGGGAAGTGTACAGTCTACAGTGAGGTATGTTGGGGTGGGAGTTTAGTCTGATATGGGGTACAGGGCAGAGATAGGCTATCTCCTTTAATATACGCCCTTACCTTTAGGTTTGGTGTACTAAAAGATGGTATCTTTGATTAGGTAGTGGGATATCAAACTGGAAAGTAAGAGTTGCACTGTAGTGGGAGTCTGCTGCTATCTAGTGGAGTAATGGGGTGGGAGACAGAGACTTTAGTAGTCTTTTTATTGAAAAACTATGAGAAAAAAAAAGAAAGCAACCGGGGGGGGGGGGTAGGTAAAGGGCTGCTGTAGGCTGCTAGAGTGCTTGCTAAGGGTAGGGTACAATGTACAATTAAATTAATTCAGTAGTGTAGGTCAGATACATACACGCTAGTTAATTCAATAATTCAGTAGGTAGTCCCAGGTAGTTGACCAGTGCAGGGTATTCCCATTTACTTTGTTAGGTTTGTTGGGGGGGTAAAACACAAAAGGAGTGAGACGCTAGTTAATTCAATAATTCAGTAGGTAGTCCCAGGTAGTTGACCAGTGCAGGGGTATTCCTGTTTACTTTGTTTTCTTTGTTAGGTTTGTTGGGGGGGGGGGGTAAAACACCCAAGGAGTGAGCGAGTGAAAGATGAGCAGCCTATTAGCAGAAATGGCTAGGTGGTGGTGGACACGCCAACCCCATCTACTTCCCTCTTTCTCTTACATAATGCTTGACTGAATAAGAATGATTTTATTTCCGAGTGAAATTTATGACAGGAATGGTAGACTTTATATGTAGATTTTTGGTGTGGGTGTGGAGAAGACATGTTCAGTAGACTGTAGTTTCAAGTGATGGACTTGTAAAGTGAAAGTGTGTGTAAGGAGTAGTTTTGTCACAGATTCTGCTTGCTATGAAAGGGAATGAGTTAAGGCTAGTATCTAAATGCTTTGTTGTTGCCTCTTGATGAAGGACATTTCATTGTGGGATTTATACTGTGGTTTAACTGCAGTTAGCTGGATTCTGTGAAACAGTGGTAGACTTTCAATGTTTTTTCTACTTTCTTCTCTGCTGTTTGACCCTGTAGTTTGTGTGTGATATATATATATATATATATATATATATATATTAGGTGGGTGAGACAGGCCAAGTCCCTATATAAGAGTGCAGGCTGGCTTGCCCCTTGCAGAAAATATAACATTTTTGTTTTTTTTTTAATTGTTTCTGAGTTACAGTTTTTGAAATTCATAACTGAGAAAAGCAGGACTTGTTCTTTTGTAACTTGGCTGAGCATAGGGAAACTGTTAAGTCTGTTGAGTTTGAAGTTTAGACTGGTCACTGATAGCATGGTTGGAAATTCCAAATGAAGCTATTGGGGCTACAGAAAGTATGAGGCAGTGTTTCCTTTTTCTGGGCTAGGGTCAGTCTGTAGATGTTATTCCAGATGGTTTCTAGGGCCTTGTGGGTCTTTTTAAATAGTGGATACTGGGGGCACTCCATAGTCCAGCTAGGGAAGAATGCCCCCTTTATGGTCAGCTCCTCCTGGAGAATCAAAGGGGAAAATGTTACTAGACAAGAAGGACAGACTGTTTACTTTGACTTCTCTTTTACTGCACATGCTTTTGTAAGCAGACACTGAGATATTTAAAAATGCTGCACCGTTTCAACTGCCTTCTGGAGTACTCAGTGACTAGTTTCCAAGGGTCTTGCCTAGGTTGTTGAGTCCCAAGACGCAAGACTTTTGGTTTTCTTTGTGTTCTCGAGCAGTCTTTGGGTCAGTAACAAGCCAGACAGGTTCTGTAGGTCAGATTCCAGTTGTTTGTATTAAATGAGTGGGAGGATTGGATCTGGGTATGAACACAGAATATTGGTAAATGCTGAGAAGTATATGTGAGAGGAAACCAAACCTTGTGACATTCTTTTGTGGAGAAGTTCAGGGAGTGGGGTCCAAGATGAAAGGAATGAGCCACAGCATCCCTGCTGAGAGTACAGAGGTTATGGCCTTTCCTTGTACTTGTTTTAAAAAAAGTACACATTGCCTGTCATTGTCAGTTCTGCTGATTTACTTGGTCTGAAGTCATTATCTAGCTTGTTATAGATAAAGGAGTATATTTTTATACTCCAGCAAGCTCTTTTATGTTTTTAGATGTTTATAGCTTGCACAAATGTAGATGTTTATTACTTGTGTTTATTCAGTAGCGTTGTTGCCTCACAGCAACAGGTTCTCCTGTTCTATTCTCGGCCGGAGTGCCTTTTGTGTGGAGTCTGCGTGTCCTCCCCGCGGTCGAGTGGCCTTCAAAAGACATGTATGAATGGGCGTGCCTTCGCTGAAGGTTGGGCGTCGGGCTGGCAACTCGGCACCATAAAAAAATGTACTGCCAATCATTAACGGACCGGAGTTCTGCTGTGACGACCCCTAACTGGGAAAAGCCAAAAAGACAAACATTACTTGTGTTTAATATAGTTTATGTTGTATGTATTTAAGACATTTACATACTGGTAACTGTGATAGGTTCAAACTCATTGAACTATTATGCTGTTATTGGATAATTAGTATTTGACATCATTGATTCTTTGTTTTAAAAAGGCTGTTTTTCTAATTTAATTTTATTCTGATGAAGTTCTGTATCTAATAGAATGAAAGTGCTAAATTATTCTGTGGTCTTGAGTGATTTATTCCAGTTCTGTATGCTCGGATTATTTTATTATTTTAGTAGTTGCTTATCTGCTGTGTTTTTTTCCTTCAGATTACTAAAATAGCACATGAACAACTGTGTTCCCAGCCATATCTGCCTACACCATTAATATCATTTGAATTTTCTTGAGTGATTTATTCCAGTTCTGTACGCTGTTATTATTTTATCATTTTAATAGTTGCTATTTTTGTAATGCTGTGTGTAAATTCTAAGAGTGTGTGTGAGTGCAAATAAAAGTAGCAAGGGGGGGGGACATGGTTTAAAGATAATGAGGACTGGAGCAACATTTGAAACCTCCTTGAAACATTGTTTTTTAATATAGTTTCCATTAACATTGCAGACACATTTATCCTTACAACCAATTTACTTAAACCAGGTGAAAAAGAATTAAATAGTCTTTTATGTTTTGTTTGAATAAAATAAGAAGTTATGAAAACTGAAGGAAGTCTATTTAAATTTGAATTTAATATGGATAAAGATGGACTCCATGTGCAGCATGTTTGGAACTATTTCATTCAAAGACTGCATAATATTCTCTCATCAAAAAACAGTACTTCAAAACGTATGTTGTTTATAAACCTAATAATAACAAGTAAACCTAATTTTTCAACAGCTTATACAATTGTTTTAGAATGTAAAATACATGCAAAATGGTTGGGAGCGTGGCCTAATGGTTAAGGTGTGTGCCTTACAAACACAAGGTGCAAAGTTCAAGTCTCACAAGGGATAAATGTCTAGGCTTAAAATGGCTCACAAGGGAAGTTAGCTTATTACTAATCTATGAATATATAAAACAGTTATTGGAACGTTATGCATAATGGATTTAAATCAGACTCAGTAAAAAATATTGATAGCTCCTGCTATTGCAATCTCTTTCCTTATATTTGATTTTTTTTAATTACTACATAGAGTTTTCCTTATTCCATATAACCAACTTATGAGATCAAGGCATAGATTTCAAGAAATTCACCTTGATATCAGAGTGAAGCATACATCAAGAAGCGAATGGACATCCACATCAAGAAATCATAATAAGAGTAATGACTGGACAGATCAGATTATAATTCTTTGTAGTGCCTGGAGGCTTATCTGCTCAATGTACTACCATTTTCTGAAAAAAATGTAGGAGAGAGAGAAGTTTTACCAATCTGAAAAGATTAAAACACAACACTGACAAAGGGACAATGGGTACAAGTAACGTGCCCATCTGATGAATAAAAAGCTTTAAAAGGTGTTGGACAATTGACTCTGCCAAACTTTTCCCCCTTTGCATGATAGAGAAGTCTATGATGGCTTATACAACTGTTTATCTTTTCAATGTTATACTGTGACAGTGGCTACTGTTATGCCCCAGCCTGAGCTTAAAGATTAACATCATTGAGAGGTTCTTAGAGCATTGTTAAGCACAGTTTTTACACCAGAGAGGTGGTTAAAAAGTTCTCTTTTCTCCAATTGGAAGCACAATCACAGTGCTTCATGCATTAGAATAATACAAAAAAAAATACATTCCGAAGATGCAAACATCAGCTGAAATAGAATGCGAACAAGTATATTTCTTTTGTAAAGAAATTTTAAAAAGTAGGCAGGATTTCCAAGGTTTATTGCAAGCTCTTTGTTCAGGTAATTTGTATTATCCAAATTCTTGCTTTTATTTAATAGTCTTATACCAACATTTTTTTTTTTTAAACAAGTTTATTAGTTTTAACATACAAAATAAATATTATAACAATCTTATGCAAGCAGTTAACATATAAACAGTTATAACATTTGATAAAACAACTAAAGTATTTACAAAGACATCCACTCTAAATCAAATCAATTAATTAAACTGTAACATCTTACTAATGAAACTAAGACTGTTTTAACAAGTTTTGTAAGGTATCCCATATATTATAGTAAGATGTTTTCCTAATGGTTCTTGACTTTATTGTCATTAGTTCCATATGACACACTTCAATCATAACATTTGTAAATTCATTAAATGAAGGAGGAGTATCTGAAATCCAGTTTCTGGTTATTATTTTTTTAGCCACTGCTAGAATTGACCATAATAAAGGAAGTTTAACTTTTTTAACACATTTAGGAACAGGGGTGTTAAATAATATAAGTGATTTAGAGACTATGAAATTATCTGTGAAAAGAGCCTGCAAAAAATCATTGATTAACATCCAATATTCCTTCAGTTTTATACAATCGTAAAACATATGTGCCCGATCAGCATTTATTTCTACAGTACATCTCTTACATATGTTGTCTTTATTGTTTATTTTATTCATCATTAAGGGTGTATAGAAAGATCTATGTAAAAATTTCCAGGTAAAAAGTCTCCAATTAATAGAAGTAGTAGTTTTATAAGCAGATTCCAATATATATTGTTTATCTTGTTGTTTTGGTGATTCACCATTAATGGAATTGAAATAATTCCAGTAATTATATGAACTATAATAGGTTTCATCTCTAATAATTTTATGTATGTGTGAGAGCTTACCTTTATCAGAAACCCTAGGGTGTAAATTTAATATCAAGTAATCAATCAGAATTGGTACAGATTCTTTAACTGTTAAAGACATTAAATCAAGTTTGTTAGTAAGATGTTGTCTAAAAGTTTGAATCTCTAACCAACATGTTTCTCTCAAATCAAATTCTTGCTTTAAGAAGTCTAATTTTTTTACTTTATTGTCAGACAGCATCTGATACCAATACTTTAAATTATTCTCTGCGACTAGAATAGTTCTTTCAGAGGTGGATGATAAAAGAATATCTTGTGTATACATTATAGGAAATAAGATAAAATTCCATTCCTTATACTTAGGATGTATATATATAAAATTACGATATCTAATAATAATATTTAATGGGTAACTAGCTATATGTTTTGGTGTAATAGATGAGGTACAAAACTCTTTTAGTAACCATAACATGGGATTGTTTATAATAGTATTTTTGTGTATTAACGATATTTTTGTGAAGTGCATGCTAATTAATTCCCAATATTCCTTCCATTTTGCAACATATGACTGATCTATTAGCAATGTTATAACTTTTATAATAGAAGAGATAGCATATAAATTAAAGTCTGGAAATGATATGCCCCCTTGAGACCAACTATTAGTATGTTTCTTTAATACAATTTTAGGTCTATTAGATGCCCATAAGAAATTTAACATTTGTGAATTTAATTTCTTAATAATTATTTTCGTAGCTGGGAGTATTATTGATTGTATTATGTATAATATATTCGGGAATATTATCATTTTAATAATTGTGAGTCTTTCTTCCATGGTAATGTTATTACCATGGTATTGTTCCAGCTATTGAAATGATTTTGTATATTATGAAGACAATTACTATAATTATTATGTATAATAGATTTAATATCTTTAGTTAATATTATGCCTAAATAAATTATTTGACCTGAATTGGGTATGTATTTGAGAAAATCATTAGTGAGAACATTTTTCCCTGTGTATATTGGTAATATTTTAGTTTTTTCTTCATTAAATATCAAACCAGAAATATTCTTGAAATCTGTCATCTTATCAAATAATGACTGCATAGAAGAATTTGTTCCTGCTGATGTAATTAAAACATCATCTGCAAAAAGTTGGATTTTAGATATTGTATTTTCATCTATATCGAATCCTTCTATATCATTGCTGTTTCTAATCAAATTAGCCCAAGGCTCCATTATTAAAGTAAATAATAATGGTGAAAGTGGACACCCTTGTTTTGTACTTTTTAATATGGGTATTTTTTGTGAGACATATGTTCCTCTTTTAATGTAAGCCAATGCTCCTTTATATAGATGTTCAATTAAAATCACAAATGTATCAGAGAAATTTGTACACTTCAATAAGATAAACAAATAGTCCCAACTTACTGAGTCAAATGCTGAACTTATATCAAGGCTGATGAGTGTCAAATCTTTCTTTTTTCTGTTTGCATAATCAATCAGAGTTAAAGTTCTCCTTATATTATCAAAAGTATTTATATTTATAATAAAGCCTGTCTGATCTATATCTATTATACTTGGAATGATTGTCTTTAATCTGTCAGCAAATATATTCATGAACATTTTATAGTCAACATTAAGTAATGAAATAGGTCTATATGAAGTGCATCTAGTTGAATCTTTATTGGGTTTCAAAATTGGTGAAATAAATGTGTATTGCCAGGATGGGGGAATTGACAACTCATTTTGAGCTGAAATGAAAACCTTATGTATTAATGAGTAGGCACTCTTAGGAAGGATTTTATAAATCTCAGGAATAATACCATCATTACCTGGTGCTTTGTTTGATTTAAGTTTATTTATTTGTGTGTGAACCTCTGTATATGAAATATTTTATCTATTAATCTAGTCTGTTATTTATTATGTTTTTTGTTCATGTTTGTAATTATAAAGTTCTTTATTTTATCTTTAGAATCCATATTAATGTTATTATGGTTAATGTTATGAAAGTGATTTCTAAATTCATCTAATATTTCTGGTAAACTAGAGACATTCTTCTTTTTCCTTGGAGAGAAAATTTCTTTGATGTGATTTTGTTTATTCAGCCTTTTTGTTTTATTTTTATGTCTATGTAAGTATTTGGGACTTATTGAGTAAGACAAAAATGTATATTTCTCTAATGTTATTTTGACTTTGTGACTTAAAATTTCTTTGTATTTCTCATTTAATTTATTTATTTCCTCAATGACTTTTTTGTCCATAATATTTTCCTTATTATTATGTTTATATGAGTCTAATTTGTTTTGAATGTCTATTAATTCCTTGTCCCAAGATTTCCTTTTATTATTATACCATCTGATACTTTGTCCATATAAATAAGATTTTAGAGCATCCCAAATGTAAATAACGGAGACGTCAGGTGTAGTGTTTAAGTCTAAGTAATGTTGCACCTCTGTAAGTATATAATCTTTATAATCTTTTAGTTGAGTTAGGTATGCTGGTATTCTTTTGATCTGAACATTATAAGTAATATTTACCATAAATTCGAAGACAATTGAATTATGATCTGATATAGGGCATGAAATGATCTTAGAATTAATTAGGTCTGTTACCAGTTGGTTAGAAATAAAGACTCTATCTATTCTTGAATAAGTTTTATGTCTGTTAGAAAAAAAGTATATGGTAATGATTTAGAATCTGTCTGATTATTAATATCATTCAAATGATATAAATTAATGAAATCCTTTAAATGTTTTGCATTGGATGTGATTTTCCTTTTTCCTATAGTAGTAGTATCTTTTTCATGCAGGATACAGTTAAAATCTCCTGCTAAAATAATATCTCCTTTAGAAAATGATATAATCTTATTGAGATGGTGTTTCACTGTATTAGTGCCAATTCCTGGTATCCAGTATACATTAATCAATGTATATGTTTTCCCATTAATCTGTATTGTAACCAGGCAGAACATTCCTTTGTCATCTTTATATGACTTAATAGTTTTAGGTATGGGCATATTTTTGTTCCATAAGATAGCCACTCCTCTTTTTTTCTGTGTGTGTTCTGAGCCAACCAAGACTGTATATTTATTAGTGGCTAATTTATCTATATCTTTTTTCAGGAGATGTGTTTCCTGAAGGAATATTAAGTTGGCTCTATGCAGATTAATATATCTCATTAAACTTGCCCTTTTACATGGGTTATTCAACCCATTAATGTTTCAAGAAATTCCTTTTAAAGTTACCATTTAACTTTTATAAACATATAAAACTTATAATCAGAATAACATTTACTAAAGTAAGTATTATTATGTCTCCTCCTTTAGGTGTTCTATTAATTATAGCTGCATTTAGTGAAAATCTTATGGAATTTTGTGAGATTTTAACTTTTATTTGTAGTGACAATGAGTTTATAAAATGTGATGTGGATGTCAAAATTATATACACATAACAATAATCAGGTGAAAATATTGTTTGGATTAAACAATGCATCCAGCCTGGAGTTAAAAACTCCAACCGAGTAGCAAATACCACTCAAGTTATCCCCTATCCTAAGCAGCAGTACTCAGCTGCCACCAAATTAATTAAATACTAACTATTATTAACTAAAGTTAAACTCATTTATTTTGATTATCTATTATAGCAAGACTTAAACAATTTATATAACAGTATAATCATATAAAACTTTTATAATCAACTTAATAATGCTATGTACATCTATTCTATATAATGAGTTCATTATCATAATAGCATTCTAACAATCTTGAAAGTGGGACCAGAGAAGAGAGAGAGAAAAAAAAAAAGAGAGGATACCCATTTGGCAGTTTAATAAAAATTTGTAATGATAGGTTCTTATTATATGTTTATGCTCATTTGAATTCAATAACATTTGTTATCTCAGGCTATTATGACTCAGACATTACTTACATTAGAGTATTCACATTTTCTGCCATAACAGTACTGTTAGTAGTTTTAAAACTTTAAACTACATGCACTAGAAGCTTCCTTCTCTTACTTATTCTTACCATTTAAATAAAAATGATTATTCTCAGTATATAAGTTAAAAGAATATACTACAAAGCAATGTTAATCCCTAGTTATGCATAAATCATTGTGATGAAAGCCAGCTATATCTTATATATCTGCACTGCAGCTTTAAAATGTATCACATGACATTTTCTTCTGAAATAGAATCATAATAATGCACATACTTATTTATCTTAGTTAAAATAAATGCATTATAATATTATATATCCTTAAATTATAAGCATCTATATGCATTAAAGTGCAGCAATTATATAAGCTTTCAGAGTCATATATGCAGGAGTTTTAGCTTCTATGCATTCTAAATTATCTCATTTGTTTACTATGGCATATTGAGCCATTTAAAATCATTATAACTTTTACATTTTATAAGTTACATCTTAAATAAGTAAATTATTATCAAGAAAAACTCACATTTTGTTGTCATAAAGTTCGTTTTTCATCACAATACCGCATTTACAGCAGTTCTACTTCCTGAAACAGGTTTACTTCTTGAATTTGCGACGAGTCTGTGTGAAATCAGGGGTCAAAGTTCAAAATGGCTGCTTTCAGCTTCTCTGTGCATTTTTCTGAATGTTGAAGCTTTTAAAACGGCTCGAGGACACTATTCATGAGGATACCTATAACTTAAATTGTCTCTCATAACATTCTGGCGGGAATTTTAATAAAAGTAAGTGACAAACATTCATTTTGAATGCAAATGGATTTATACAGTGTAAAACCTTCTCGAAGCACTTCACAAGTCATTGCAGTCTCTATGGCAGTGAAACCAAGCCTTCAATTATTTAACATAAACATTACTTATATTTATGTGTCTCCCATTCTGACTAATCTCAACAAAACTGAACTAAGCAAAATGGAAGCTTGCTATAACAGAATTGCCCATTTTGCTGCAAATTGCTCATATAGAACTCATCACTGTACTGCTTTGAGACAGCTCCCCTGGCTTGAACTGCCCAACCTCCTAACCTACAATCAGCTCTGCCTCTGTCATTCTATCTATTACCTCCCCAATAAGTGTCCTGCCCTCAAAAACCTAGTACAACATCACTCAGCCAAAGGCCTCTTAGATCATCAAGCAAACTACTACTAGAAGTCACCAACAGCTACAATGGCTTTGGAGATGCACTATATAGTAGTTCAATGGCTAAAAATGGAACTCTGTCCCTACTAGCATTCAAAACACATCATCCAAAGCCTCCTTTAAAGACCTCATCAGGCAACATCTCAAGCAAAGTTGGCAGTGCCATGATTGCTCCCAGGCTAGTGAAAGCGGATAACATATGCATACTAAATCTAGAGCAATTGATAATAGTTTTCAATCTTACTCACAAACACTGGCTAATCTACAATGTATGTACTGTACCTGTGTACTATGTATGTATTCTACCTACATTCCAAAGTTCAGCTGTACACCACAAATCTATTACTTACCTTTATTTTTAAAATTAATATCTTTTTTGATTGTTCTCTCCACTGTAACTGTTTGTGCCACATACCACTGTAAAAACATGTCTCTTGTAATTTGTGTGTATACTGATTATGTCTAAATAACTAAATGTGTCTGTAATTTTTCTTTGTGGAGCTTTTCTCCCCAGGCCTCTGCTGAAAAAGGGCCTTTTCGGCTCAGTCAGACACCCCCGGTTAACAAATGTAAAATAAAATAAAATAAATAAATAAATGTGTCCCATTTCATTTTCTCATTCAGAGTATATTACAAACACATATCAGTATTATCAGAACCTTGTTACCTTAAAAAAGTACCTACATAGATATTTACTTGCTGTTTGTTTTAATAAAGTAAAACCTGAGACATATTACTTACAACTGCTTTAGTTCTAGTCAACTGCAGTTATATCATGACATATTATTTAATATCATGTATTTAAGCAATTTAGTCATTTCCAAAAAGATTTCTGACAGGAAAATTAGTTAAATTTTCTTTCTTTTTTGGATATTATTCAAGGTACTGATATTCCAAACGTTTTTAGAAAGAAAATTATTCCATTAGTTGAATTTTGAAGTAATAATTTCCTGTTAATGTAGTTATGTTGGTGGAGCTGAAGAAATCTGCTGCTATCCTGTGTTCATCCTTGGCCACGCCCCCTTATACCAACATTTTGATGCATCTCAAAGTCTACTTTTATGATGTTAACGGAGTGTAGCAAGAAAATTAATCCTAAAGAAATGGAAGAAAATATACTGAGGGATTCAAAAAGCACCCCACCACCATAAATAAGAGCTGCAGCCAAAATTAACTATTTATACCGAGGGATTCAAAAAGCACCCCACCACCACTTATAAGAGCTGCAGCCAAAATGAAGTATTTCTGTAATTAGTAAAACATTATTCAAAGACATTATTGGCAAATTTGCACATATCTGAATTACCCATAACTACCACAAGTGCAAATCAGCACTTGCTTGAAGTAGTTACCAATGGCCTCAACACACACACACACACACACACACACACACACACACACACACACACACACACAAAAAAAAAAAAACAGACCACTTACTTGTCCCTGGGCTGACAGAAGATCCTTGATGTTTCTCTCTATTTTTGTCCTTGCCTTTGTAAATCACAAACCCTTACAATCAGTCAATAATGCTTGAAATTAGAATTTCTTCATGATGCTGGACCTGTTGCTCTATTAACTTTTAAAGTAAGTTCAAGTTAGAGTTTAAAAATTCTTCTTGGTGTCATTTAGCGGTCTTGCTAGCTTTGTCTTAAACCCTCCCCCAAACAAAATTACCCATTCTTGTTATGTCTTACTGATTTTGCAGAACACTCCTCCTGTTGTCTGCTGTATGTAACCTATTCCTTGTAATTCAGACTGTTGTAATCATTGAATAATGGCAGGCACTTCTTATGTAAAAATACACTGCATTATTAACTCGGCACTTAGCATAGAGGGTTAAAGCTCCTGTTCTCTGTATCAAGAGTCAGGTGTTTGATGCACACCCCTTTTCCTTAACTTTTTTTTGTTATTTTTAAAGACTTAAGGAATGTTTAAGGATAATCCCTGATGTCTAGTGAAGGCAAAGAAAGCTAAATCTCTACTGAAGAGTTGTATTGTGAGTACCAAATGGTTTGAATGTGTGAAAGTGCATTTAAGGCACAATATAAAGAGAATTTCCCTGGTGTCTAATGTTCCCCATCCCTAATATTAAGGGATTTGTTCACTAGTCGGGGGGAATGTGGAGGCAAGACAGCTCCCTGCATACACACATATATTCATACATACAAACACACCCTTACCCTACCTGTCCCCTAATTCCCCTACTGTGACCACATAGGCAGAGAGACTGAAACTTGCACACACATGGAAACACCTGTCTGTCTGCTAAACTCCTTGGCACTTACCTCTAATGAGATCTCACCCATTGTTGAGACTGTTGCTCATTAACATGGCCAGTGGTGATAATATACAAAGCCAAGCAGTTCTTTGAATCACTCGGGTGCATAAATGCCTTGCAGCATATATTTCTGGGGGGAGCCATATAATTAGCATAGGTGGCTGCATTTGAATGCTTCAATAGCATTTATGTTAAGGAGCAGGCACAGCCCAGTGCAGTGCTGCAACACTTTGTAGTGCAGCGCTATGGAAGGTAGGGCTGCCTCTGAACTGAATATGGTTACTATGAGGCATACATCGTTACCTTGTGGGAGCATGTCTAAATCCTAGTATTCCTCTCTACTGGAATTCATTAACCTTTGAGTAGCCATTTCTAATATATTTCTACAACAAAAAATTGTCTAAAATATAATGTATAAATTCTGGGTAAATTAAGCCAGCTTATTTAAAGCACAATACTAATGTTTTAAAGATTTATCATTCAAATATTTTATATGCAAGGTAAAAGCAGTATATAGTAGTATACTAATTGAAATATTAATTTGTCCCTTAGTCCTTTCATTCTGGATGCATAGCTTGGATGTGGCTGTCTCCCCTTTAGTTGCTATTATTAGGGCACCATCCATAACAATACAGAGTAGGAGGAAATCAAGTGCAAGGGAGAATTCCCTTTAAAATCTAACATGCCTCTGTGAAGAAAATGAAAACACTGTCATCTGTGTTAGCATGTCTGGCAGGAGATTTGTGTATATTCTCAGAATAACTTGCATTGTATGCCAGCATATCTAATTGTGAAAATGTAAATGAGTGTTTAAAATGTTGAGTATTTCCCTGTTTATACAAAATGTTCAAAGAATCTGTCAGTGTGTTGATACATTTCTAATTATACATAGTTATGAGGGATATTCTAAAGTACAAACTGTCTGTGGAGAATCAGGTGTTCAGTAGGTGATGTCATTAGAAAGTTCCTGATTGCTAGGTGATTATTTGAACAGCTGATTGACAGGAAAAGGAACTTTTTTAAAAACAGCTGATTGTTATTTTTAGAATAAGACAGTTGAGGCTATTAACCTAGAATACAAAAGAGAATGCTGAATTCAGTTGAAGAGCAGTTAATGAAGAGTTGCAGTCAGTTAGAGTGCTGTGCAGTGAATACCCAAAAAAGCACTCACCAAAAACTGTAAGCCTGCCTTTCCATGCTGTTATGTTTTAGATTACAGCAGGGACAGTATTCTCTAGTAAGATTAGGAAAGTTTAATTATTTAGAAAGTTTTTCTAAGATGATGGGCTTCTATCCTACAGTTTAGTTTTATATTTCTGCTGATTGAATTTTGATGTTTATTGAAAATTACTGATTTACAGTCTTGTAATCATTTTACTTATTATTAAATGTTTTTCATTACTTTACATTGTGGCTCCATTTTTTAATGACATCACAAATCTGCTTAAAGACACAGCAACATATAAGAACATTTTCCACACATACAGCCACCCTATACCATCCATTACAATGGTATCACCTGCTTAAAACCATATCACTCACTATCCAACCTCATAGAGCATGCTTCTAGAACACCCCCCGGGAATTCAACTGCTAAACACAGGGGAACTAATCATGCCTTTACTGCTAGGGGTCTAAATATCTTTGCCAGCCACCATCCCAATTATTCCACCTCTTGGAAGGTTTTAAACAAAGAATAGACATTAATAGAGTAAGGAAATACTGCTATGTCCAATTGCTATTATGTATGTCAGTAGAGCCAGTTTTCTGTGATACCCAGTTGGTCTTACCTTACTGTTAAGCAGTACATTAAAAGCATGGTTTCTGCTATATCCTGTAAAAGGTTACCCTGTTTTCAGTGGAGCAGTTGCCTCCAAAATCTATTCTCCCTTGGCATTATCAGGACATATAGTGCAGTTCAATTTATTTTTCCCTAAAGCTAAGCAGCTCTGTAGAAACGTAGCAACCAGCAATCCTATAACCAATCCGATAAAAACAACCCAAAGAATAAAAAAAAATATTTAATATTAGATGATGATTACCTTCTAAAACATTCATCTATAAATCAGTCACATCTCACTGGTATCTCACAAAGCCCCCTAACAAATCCTTTACACAATATACCATACAACAATGATACAACTCTACACTTAATACACCACAATAATACAAACCCTATGCACAATATAGCACACATCAATAACATACCCACAAATAATGTCTTCTACTACTACTCACCACACTTACACATATGACTACCAAACTTGCAGCTCTCCAAAGAGCAACTCCCCCACCAAGCCACACCCCCATACACTACTCACAAAAGCACCCTCCATTTTCATTTTATTACAAATACACTTGCCAAAATTCCTACAACCTCTTTAGCTCCAAATATGTAAAAATTAACCTCTTTATAAACAAATCAAAATCTGCATGGTATTTCCATCTCTATTACTCATCTGAAGCTCAGTGGAGATATGCTTCCAAATCCAGGCCCTACTACGATGTCACAAACTGCATCAATATCCTCCCCAAGCTACAAAGAAATCTGACATTATATGAATTAATATCAATCTCAGAAGTGGTTGCAATAACTACAAACACTTCAAGCATGCAGAGCATTTTACAACCTTGATATAGCTGTAGTCACATAAACCTTACTAAAATCTAATGTAAAAGATAATGAAATACTACCTCCAGTATTTCTAGTATTTTTAGACTTCAGAAAACAAAGAAACCAGGTGGAGTAGTAGCAATTATATACAAAAGTCCCTAGAACATAACCTTTACCCACACCCTTTACTCATATTTAACAGTGCAGAATACCTTATAGCACAACTCAAACTTAACAGAAAGGCCATCTGATCTACATGTTTTACATCCCAACAGAATACAGTAACACAGCAGGACAACTTCTGCACTGGCTATATAACAATATACCCCATAAAGGCATTATAATGGGTGATATTAACAATAAGCTGGGACCTAAAAGATACAAATACCACATCAATGAATCTATTTGTTTTCTCACAAATAGTAAAAGATACAACCAGGATCCATCTTAGACTGGATTCTTACAAACAAACCAAACAAATTATTTTGGCTGCCTTGCTGACAGTATCAGTGACTATCTACCAACTTATACTGTTGGAAACCATCCCAACATATGCAAACAGATAGTCTGCAAACAGGTATGAAATATGAAATTCTTTAATTCAAGTGACTTCATCTCCACAATCAAACTCTACAACTGGAACATCCTAAAGACCATGCCACTATATGATTCTGTAACCCATTTCATTAATACTCTTCTAAACATCAATAGCCACACAGCCACTCAGAAATGACAGAGTCCAGTCAAACCCTGCAGCCTGGTTAACAAAATGTACCAGGCAAATTTTTCTTCAAAGAGACAAAGCATAGAAAATATGGTCACAAAACAAAATCTAATCCAACTACCTTTACTTTAGGTACTTAAGAAATCTTGCAAAAACTTTAACAAACAATTACAAAAAAATCCTACTTCAACTCTTCAGTCAACACACCAAAACAATCCCAAGCTATTTCGGTCCTCCATAAACAAACTACTACTCCCTGGCCAAACAACAACTCCCACACCGACAACCAGTAACAACCCTGACAATTTTCTTCTTCTTTTTTCAGCTTTTCCCAGTTAGGGGTCGCCACAGCAGATCACCTGTCCGCTCATGATTGGCAGTGGAGTTTTACAGTGTTGAGTTGCCAGCCTGGCACCCAACCTTTCACAGAAGGCACACACACACACACACTCATGCCTAGGGCCAATTTAGAGTGTCCAAACCACCTACAGCATGTCTTTGGGATGTGGGAGAAAACCGGAGCACCCAGAGGAAACTCACGCGACCACAGGGAGGACATGCAGACTCTGCACAGAAGGCACCCCAGCCAAGAATCAAACAGGAGAACCTATTGCTGTGAGGTGGCAATGCTAACCACTGCACCACCGAGTAACAACCCTGACAATATTGCCACCCAGTTTAATGTCATCCACTTTATAAACTCAGTACTCAATCTCTTCAAAACAAAGATCTCCCACAACACACAATGCCCAGGAATCACCTGATAATATCATCTCCTCCTCTTTCTAACCAGTCCCAACTGGCACCTTAAAAATACACATAGAAACTCAAAGCAACAACCTTAGAAGCAGATAACCTACCAAGAGAGGTCCTAAAACTCACTTCTGAAGCTCTAGCCTTCCCTGTTACTATAACAATTAAGCTATATATAACAGAAAACCATGTCTGAACCATGTGTACTACCATCACTATCAAATATATTAGAAAGATGTATACACTCCCAGATCCTCAAGTATCTTATCCCAAAATAATCCCTCCATGACCCAACATGGCTTCCTCCCCAGTCACAACACAGTTACTACTCTATTTGCTTTATCAGTGCTATCAACCACAATAAAAATAATGGCAATCTAGTATCAGCATTCTTCCTATATCTGTCAAACGCCTTTGACACAGTTTCTCATTAAAACCTTTTCAGTGAATTCTTCTCCCTAGGTCTGAATAAATCATCTCTCACCCGGCTTCATAGCTATTCCACAAGTAGACAACAGTCAGTAAAATAGAAAATGTTGTCCTCCTTTTTTGTCACAGTTGAAATCCCACAAGGATAAATACTGGCCCCACTTCTATTTAATACATTTGTAAACAAACTCCATACTGCCACAAAAAAGCAAATATAGTTCAGTATACAGATGATACAACACTCATCTACTCTGCCCCAACACTAATAGAATGGATAATGGAATGGATACAGATCCTCCAGGAAATCACACGAGAGTCTTTCTCATCTATTGAATCCTGGCTAGGCACTGCAGACCTACTCTTAAAGGCAGGAAAAATTAAACTAATTCTCTTTATACAGAAAAGAGTTCAATATTCAAAAACACAATATGTTGTTTCATCTAATAATACAAGAACTGAAACCATGACAGATGCCAAATTACTTGGAGTACTTCTAGATTGACAGGGTCTATATCAGAACGACGAAGGATGAATTTGGCGAATGCTAGAAGATCAACACATATACATCTATCTACCACAACAGCGAAGGACAGAAACGCCGAAAGAAATTGCCGAATGGATTGCCCTGGCCAGCAGGGGGATGGTGGGGATGAGGAAATGTATCCTTTTCTCCATTGTAGAGCATTCTCGGAGTTGGTATATATAATTAGGGGGGTGTGGGGGTGCTGGGGGGCTTGCCCCCCTGCAAAAACTTTTATAAAAGAGTTTTGTGTTGTGTTTGTTTACTTTCATGTAACTTACCTGTATGGTGCTGCTGCTTCCTGGAATCTGTTCGGCGTTGCGAATTTCGGCGTTTCCATCCTTCGATGTTGTGGTAGATCAACATATATGTGTCGATCTTCTAGCATTCGCAGAATTCATGTTTCGTGCTTATAATATAGACCTGACTGAACTCAAATATGACCAACATATTCTTCAAACTATCAAAAATACACACAAAAAACATGGTTCCCTGTGTAGAGCAAATCAATATCCTACAGTATCCACAAGAAAATCCACAGCAGCAACCAACGTTTTTCCTGAAAGCTCATTTAATAAAATTCTGTTATTTACAGTTCTGACATAGTGACTTCTTAGTTTTTATTCATATTTCTACTGAGTTTTAATAAGCATGATAGTTTGTTTTCTAGTGGTTATTTTTATATTTCAGATCCACCAATATATTTGGGTTTTTCACCCCATTTTTCAACATTTTCTTTAAAAATACTGACTTCCATTGATTCGCTAATCTGAACTGACTATAGTATCATACTAGTGTTTCCTGTTCTACATAGGGTGACTTACTAGTGTTGGACTTAGAATCTATAAATAGACAGATGTAGTAATATCATGTTACAGGTGAGTTTGTGTGTGTGTGTGTGTGTGTGTGTGTGTGTGTGTGTGTGTGTGTGTGTGTAGCTGTCTGTTAATAGACTGTTCTACTGCATTAGTTAGGTTTCTTTTGTTAGTTCAGCATTTCATGTTTTAGTTTGGTCAACAATAGTTTTACCTGGGAATTTGTATGGGTCATGCTGAAAACATCATGCTACAGCGACATGGTATTTTACAGTTCAGTGACATGTTAGTTGCACTGAGGAAATACCTCATTATCAGCTAATTTGCATGTTTCAGATTTTTAATTACAGCCATGGCATGCAAATCTGCATGTTGCAGTAGTGAACTGTTGCTAATGTAGGCAGTAGCATTCACCCCAATCACTTTCCCACAAACACAAAAGTACACAAAACACACACATATCATAGACTCTATACCTGTCCCTAACCCTTTCATGATTCCCCCAAACCCCATCATAGCTGAAATACCATTAATGCATGTGTGTAGGATGCTCTGGTGGGTAGTGTATCCTCCCATCCCCTTGATCATCTTAATAGTTTACATATCATTATAGCACATTTGTAGACTGCCTGGTGCCTAGTGTTTCCTGCCCACCTCAAATCTGATGTTGGTGCCATTATGGTTCTTGGGGTGGTGAGGAAGACAGCACATGGCTAATTAGCATATGCCTCTCCACTGGACTGCCTCACTAGCATTCCTCATGGCTACAGCGACAGCTCTATGCAGTGCTGCATGTTTTTGTGCTGGAGCAACATGCAGCACCATGTTAGGGCTGTTACTGAATACCAACATGTTATTGTGATGTCTATACAGAGGTGGATATGGAACGGGACCATCATGAATCCCCCCCAACAGTCTCTCTTTGCTAGTTAATTATGTTATTAAGGTATACTTGGCATGTGGTTTATTATTCCATTGTATTATTCATTAACATATGAATGCTGAATTACTTTGTTGAATGCCTTTTTTAGATTTCAAAAAGACCATTTTGTTTCATAATTTTTATTGGTTATCTTTGAAATTTCTTCAGTTTGTTTTTATGTACTTACATATATATTTATTTTACTTTTTCATTTCGTTCTTTCTGATCTTTTTCAAATTGACATTTCCTCATTTCTTATTTTGTTACTTTTTTCTTTTATTTGAGCTTTTCTTTTATTTTCCTTCTGTCTCATCTGAGAGATTCATAATTATAAGTGAGTAGCTATGATTATTATATACTGAGTGCTATAATTATTTAGTGCATTTTGATTATTATAAATTAATTGATGTATTTTTTTGCATAGGACATAGTCTTCACTCATATGCCCATTGTTTATATTTACTAACTTTGAGCCTCCTCACCTTGGAGTTTAGGATGCCTTTTGAGTTGTTGTAATCTTGAATTTAGTATATATTCATGGGTCTGTGCACTTAG
Source organism: Protopterus annectens (assembly GCF_019279795.1). NCBI lineage: Eukaryota > Metazoa > Chordata > Ceratodontiformes > Protopteridae > Protopterus > Protopterus annectens. Next base: position 192,343,952 of record NC_056749.1, on the reverse strand, counting down.
TTCCATATTTCATAGATCACAAATGTGGTCCTTAAAATTTGAACAGGAATCTGTTGTCTGTTGTGCTTTTTCTTTTTCATTGGCAGACTTGTTCATAATTTTTTTTTTATTATTTGTTCAGATCATGTGAGATGTTTACTATGTTGCTGATTAGTTTCTCATTCAGCTTCCTTTAAATTCAACTTTTTTCAGCTTTGCCCTAGAACCCTTCTGATCATCTGCCCCCTCTGAACCAATCAACCCATTCATTCTCTATCCCTGGGGAAAACTCAACTGTGAGGAGACATCATTATGCAGCCATTGAGGTCGTTTGTGTATTTTTATGCTTTTTGCCTCAACAGGTATGTGCAGACTTGGTGAGTGAAGGGAAAGGAGCATAGAACTGGCTAACCTTAAAGGAGGTTGTCTTACTTCCACAAGGGAGCCTCATTCACAAGGCGCAAAGTTCAAAAAGTGATTTCCTTGGTTGTTCATAGGTTCATAGGTTCATAGGTTCATACTAGGCTATCTGCCCTAGGGCATTTATAAGCCTAGCCAGAGTGTGTTTGGCTTTCGCCACCCATTTTAAATTAATTTTGCTATGCCTTTCCTGAGGTTAATATACTGTGCCTCTGTCTAACAGTGACACAGAAGTGATAGCCGGGGTAAACCTATGATCTCCCATCCACTCATCAAGATTCCTGTTGAAGAGAGTCAATGTGGGACTCTGCCTAACCTGGACTGGGATTTTATTCCAAAGTGAAGGGAGCCTCTGGGTTATGAATCTGTCCCTCCAGCATGTCCTATTTATTTCAGTGCTGAGGTTCAAGTCTCTGGGATTTGGATTTTCTGAGGTGCAGCATGTCCATTAATTCCGGGTTGGACATGGCTTTATACGTCAGGCACAGATCGCCTCTGAGCAGGCGGTATGCCACTGAGTAGAGCTGGAGTTTCTTTAACCGGGCAGCATATGGCATCTGTTTGAGCCCTTTGATCCTCTTGGTGAGGTACTTTTGGGGTCTTTCCAGTTGCTGCAGGTGTCTGGTAAGGTACATCCCAAAGGGCATTGTACTCAATTATGGGCCTGATGAGGGATGAGTAAAGAGGCACGATGACCTCCACTGATCTAGATGTGAATCCCTTCATGATTAGGTGGGCTATATAAAATGTTTTTCTAACCACTTTGGCCACGTGGTTGTCAAATGAGATTGCTATCAACTTGGGTCCCCAGGTCCCTAATGACTTCTTCTGTACTTAATGGATTACCACCTATGTGGTAATTTGTGGGCACTTTGTTTTTGCCAAAGGGGATGACTATACACTTTTTGGTGTTTAGCTTGAGGCCATGGCTTTGGCACCAGTTGTCTGTTTCTATGAGGCCCTTTTGGAGGATGCTTGTGTCGGCTGGAGAGTTGATTATGGGCAGTCATCTGCGAACTTGGTCAGCCACAGTCCTTCCGTGTTGGCCTGTATATACCAAACAAGACAGGTCCCAGGACTGAGCCTTGTGGGACGCCACTTGTAACTGGTTTGGAGTCTGACATGGCTCCAGCAATTCTAACCATGTGGGTTCTGTCCTTGAGCCAGTTTGCAACCCATCTAGTGACATAGGGGTTTATATTTAAGCTGGTGAGCTTATCTATAATGCCAGTGGGGTATTGTATCGAAGGCTTTTTCGAGGTCCAGGTAGGCTGTGTGGACCACCAATGGCCTTGGTGACTGTTTCAAACGACCAGGTTTAAGAGGCAGGATCTGCCCAACAAAGCCAAACTGGGTAGGATCCAGTGTCTGTAGGTCCCCAATATCTTTATTTATGAGGTCCATGATGATCCTTTCCAGCAGACCAAGCTAGTCAGGCTTATGATAATTTCCAGGATCCGTTGAGGCACCACCTTTGTGGAGAGGGACCACTGTTGCTGTACGCCACTCTTTGGGTACATATCCTGTAGTAAGGCTAAGATTGAACAGTAGTTTATGTTTGGGTTTAAGCGCTTCTTGGAGTTCATGTGACGCAGCCCAGGACACCATCTGGTCCCATTGATGCTGTGTTTTTGCTTTGGAGCTGAGCATCTGAGATGTCAGGGGCCTGTTGGGATAGATATTTGCCCTTTGGTGGGGGGGAGAAGTTTGCACTGAACCTGTCAGCTAGGATGTTGGCAATGTCTGTGGGCTCTGTGTGTCATTTTGGACTAATTCTGAGCATATCTGGGAATTCCCACCCAGGTTCCTAACATAACTAAAAGCCTTGTGATTATCCTTAGTGTCCTGTGCAATTTTTCTCTCAAAGCTGGCCTTAGACGATTTTATGAGTGCGTAGTTTTTGCTAATACTGATCAGAGATGCCTTGGGATTTTGCTCTATCATCCTTCTATTGTATAGTTTGGTCCACCAGACAGGATGTCTGCCTTTGGAGGATTGGGTCTTGGTTTTATTTGGGATTGCATGATCCATGCATTCCTGAAGGTGTTCATAGAATGCGTTTATAAAGGATTCTGCGGTCTGGGCATTATTTTCCACAGGCCGGGGCTTTGAAGGATTTCGCCTCGGTTTTGAGGCTTTAGAAGTTTTTCACTGTGGTTTTCTGGGCATGTGAATATCCAGTGAGATTAGTTTATGGTCTGATCTTACCAGTGAGGGATACACTTCTGGTCTGGAGCATAGTGTCCCCATGTTGGTGATGATCAGGTCCAGTATGTTTTCCCCTCTTGTGGGAGTGGTAACAAGTTGTTCCATAGCATTTGAGTTTATAAATTCTAGGAACCTTTGGGCTAGGTGTTGGTAATGCTCCCAGTCTATGTTTGGGTAGTTGAAGTCGCCCAATATAATGGTGTTTGGAGAGACCTTCATATTTTCCAGTATTCTCAGGAAGGCCGAGTGATTAGGGAAGTCGTACACTCATAGTGTGCACTTGAGCCAGGCTTTCTTTAAATTATTTTCTTATTTTGTTACATATTATAGAACTTTTTGGTATATTTGTAAAGAGTGTGTGCATAGGGGATGATGATTTGTGCAATGCTTTGTAGTGGTGAAGTTGTGTATAGTTATTTGCTTTTGTAGCTTTCTTGTGTAGAGTTTGCTATTAGTTATTCTTGTGGGTTTGTTCGCTATTATGTGTGGATGCATGGCATTTTTTTTTTTGCATTTTGATATTGCTGTTCCAAGTTTATTTGCAAAAGTTATGTGATGTTTACACTTTGTTTAGGTGATTTTGTTTTATTTAATGGGGCTCTATAGTTTAGTTGTTTGTAGTTTTGGATAGCCTCACTATTTTTACATTTGATGTATAGTTATTTATATATATATATATATATATATATATATATATATATATATATATATATATATTATTATTTTAATGCTATATTAGTTTGTAATAGTCTTTTGGTTTTGTTTAGTTGGTTGTGGTATAATGTCCTTTTTTTATTTCCTACCTTTGTAGTTTATAAGGTTTGCTTGCCATTAAAGCCAATGTATTGGAATTTTTTTCTCATTGCAGTCTTTATGGGGGTACTGCCAGCTTGGTTTGTTTAGCTTTGGTTGGATGGTGTAATCTAGATATCCATTTTAACAATGACATAAAAATTTCGACATTTTAGTATTTACACTTTGTGCTAGAATTAGGAAAGTCGTGCACTCATAGTGTGCACTTGAGCCAGGTTTTCTTTAAATTATTTTCTTATTTTGTTACATATTATAGAACTTTTTGGTATATTTGTAAAGAGTGTGTGCATAGGGGATGATGATTTGTGCAATGCTTTGTAGTGGTGAAGTTGTGTATAGTTATTTGCTTTTGTAGCTCTCTTGTGTAGAGTTTGCTATTAGTTATTCTTGCGGGTTTGTTCGCTATTATGTGTGGATCCATGGCATTTTTTTTTTCTTTTGCATTTTGGTATTGCTGTTCCAAGTTTATTTGCAAAAGTTGTGTGATGTTTACACTTTGTTTAGGTGATTTTTTTTATTTAATGGGGCTCTATAGTTTAGTTGTTTGTAGTTTTGGATAGCCTCACTATTTTTACATTTGATGTGAATGCGGTATAGTTATTTATATTAATGCTATATTAGTTTGTAATAGTCTTTTGGTTTTGTTTAGTTGGTTGTGGTATAATGTCCTTTTTTTTACCATGTTTTCGTTTTTTTTTTATTTCCTACCTTTGTAGTTTATAAGGTTTGCTTGCCATTAAAGCCAATGTATTGGAATTTTTTTCTCATTGCAGTCTTTATGGGTGTACTGCCAGCTTGGTTTGTTTAGCTTTGGTTGGATGGTGTAATCTAGATATCCATTTTAACAATGACATAAAAATTTCGACATTTTTAGTATTTACACTTTGTGCTAGATGCATCCTGTTATTTTTGAGGGCCAAGGTTAGTAACTGTGTGTGTGTGTGTGTGTGTGTGTGTGTGTGTGTGTGTGTGTGTGTGTGTGTGTGTGTGTGTGTGTGTGAGAGAGTGCATGCATATTTTTACTAATGCTGACAAAGCAACACTTGTTAGACTCTGTTGATTTTATTTATTTATTTAACATTTGTTTGCTGGGAAAGTCAGACTTGGAACAAAGTCAATTTTCTGCAGAGGCCTGGGGAGAAACGCTCCAGGTGCATACCATTGTAACATGGGAAGAAACCGGAGTACCCGGAGGAAACCCACACGAATGCAGGGAGGACATGCAGACTCCACATAGAAGGCACCTCAGCCGAGAATTGAACCAGAGAACCTCTTGCTGTGAGGAGAGAATGATACCACTGCGCCATCCAAAAATTGTTAATACTACTAACTTGCATTTGGTGAAATGTTCAGTGACCTTTTGTGTAATGGTTGTGCAACCATGGATTTATTATGTATTAGGGGGTGTAAGGCCAAAACCCAAACTGCTGCAGTGAGTGGGCAGAGTCCACCTAGGTAGATGAATTTTTTTTTCCCTTTGGTTTGTACTTTTTGCCGCAATGCAAGTCCATTTTGTTTGGATTTGCAATGCATGGGTGGTGGTGTAGCATGTGGTTAATTGTTACTTAATAAATTGTTTGTGATGAACTGTGTTAGGGTCAAATGTTCGCTCTCTCTACTGTTATTGCTGTCGAGTTGGCAATGTACAAAATAGAACAATCTGTATTGTAAACTATATGCTCAAGGCTTACATGTACAGTAGCTTTTTGTATACCCTGGTCAGGGCTGAAAACACAAGCCACATAGGGTGATATAGTGCTGCACTGGATAGCATTGTCACCTCATAGCAAGAGGTTCCCTGGTTCGATTCTAGGCTGGGGTGCCTTCTGTGCAGAGTCTACATGTCCTCCCTGTGTTCACATGAGTTTCCTGCGTGTGTTCAGGTTTCCTCCCACATTCCAGAGGCATGCAGTAGGTGGATTGGACACACTAAATTGGTCACAGGTGTGTGTGTGTGTGGTGTGGAGGAGCTACCATGGCAGGGCTAGCCACATGGTGGTGTAAACCTTAGCTCCAGATGGCTGACACTGCTTAAGTGACACCCTGGCCCAGTGTGCAAAAATGGGGAAAGGGATTGTGGGTGGATGGAAGGCTGAAAACATACATAACTGTCCACCAATTAACCTCCAGAAATAAACAGAATATACTGCCTTGGAATAAGAGGGGATCCATTTTCACTTGTTGAAAACTATGTCACAGAATGAAAACTTACATAGACAAAAGGTGTCCAAGACAGAAGACTAGGTTGTCAAAAAACATTCACTGCAAGTGCACATGATATGACCAGAACTGTAGTGAGACTACAACACACTTACAGTACATTACAAAAGTAAAACAATAATGAAAAAATCCCCATGAGGAATTAACCGTGACAGAAAACACAGCTAAAATACAAAGTAACGGCAATGGATACACAGCAGAATTAAAATAAAAATGACAGAAAACAGATAAAACCTTCACTTTTAATATCTAACAAATATAGGTGAGTGCATTCACACCGACATGTAGCCTGAAGAAGCACCTTCTGGTGTGAATGCACTCAAATGTATTTGTTTAATATTAAAACTGTAGTTTCTTTATCTTCTGTCATTTTTATTTAAAATAAATAAATAAATAAATAAATAATACTAAACCTAACAGTTCCTGTACTCCTAGCTGTAAACATTAAATCTAATTCCAACTCTAAACCCACAATCATTGATGACCACAAATAGTATAGAAAAACATTTAACAACTAGTCTCCTTTTTATTCTACCACAAGATCCATATCAAATTAATCAGTTAGGTGCCGACTATTACCCAATAATAGGAGAGTTGAAGCTGCAGGATTGGAAACCGCTGGCATCATTATTGCAATTAAAGTGATGTGGAAAATGCTAATTAAAGAAATAATTAAAAACAACCATAAGAGCAGTTTATTTCAGCTAGGGAATACTAGTGGACTGGATATCATCTGGGGAAAAAAAAAGACCGTGGATAATAGGGCATCCTCCAGTGTCACTTCTTGTGTAGTTATAAATGGGTGAGAAACACTGGGTTGGTAGACAGGTAGAGTATGGTATCTATTCAGTTTTTGATTCTCAAATGTTTGATAATATATACTTGGCCAACCCAACATCTGATTAGCTGGCTTTACAGCTGCTAGTGTTTTTTCCCTCCCTTTTAAATGTGATTTCATCTGGTTAGTTCACTGGGATAAGGACTTGCCCTTGGCCATAGGTAAGCAGCAACATGCATTATGTTAAGACAGCAGGGAACAATATTCCTTGCATGGAAGATCTACAGAAAGAAACAATATAACTTCATGAACCACATCAGTCAACTTTTCTGCTCTACATTGTTTTTCTTGACAGACCACCATGGAACCCAAGCACACGTGTGTGTATATATTAATTTAGCTTTCACATGAGACTCAAGAAATAAGTCACAATTTATTTCTTTCTATTAATAACAGAGACCAGTCTGTATCAGCCCTCATTAGTTCTTGGACAGCGGTAAGATTCGGCATTTGGATAATCAGCACCCTAAGTCTCACTATGTGTGTTTATTAAAGTCTTCATTGGAGGTTTAGCGCAGCATGTGAAAGACACACATTGCATATAAATGAAATCATGAAATTAGCAACTGTGGCTTAAACAATCCTTCTGCGTCTGTATTTTGTTAGAATAGACAGATAAATTGAGCCACTATCAGAGTCTTGAACTGAAACATTAAATATAGCATAACTGAACAACTCTAATGTTACTCCTCCTGACATGAAAATTCTAAAAATGCCTTCATACACTATATACTTTGACATCATCCACATGAGAAGCACTAGAGTGTTTTTATGCTTTGTAAAATGTTGGCCTTTATTTTGGAGCACAGTGTCTATACATCTGTTTTTCATTCCTTCCTTTATTTTTGCTTTTGCTAACTGGATAGAACATATTCCAAGAGGAAACCTCACAATAACCATTTTAACACAATAAGATAAAATGTAAGGGGGTACATGGCCAAACATGAAGTTTGTAAATGTCAAATACTAACATATTCAATATTTTGCAACCCCCCCCCCCCAAAAAAAAAAAAAAAACAGAATTATTAATACAGTCTGTTAGGTAATAAAGCACATCAGAGATGCATTCAGCTGAGCTGCGCTACAAGTGCATATTCTGAATTGAAGAGCTCCTGCAGTCTGTCAACCAGCTGATTTAAATATCATCTGCACTTCAGCTCATTACACTAAACTTGCTAAGAAACAAAGGCATTAGTCAGAAGCAGGGTACTTGTAACACAGTAAGTACATACAAACACATGGCAGATACCTTGCCAAGGAAAATGAAAGCAGGGGAAACTTGCTTTCCATACTAAAGTAGAAGAGGGGGGGCAACAGGAAGCAACTGAATGGGTAGAGTTAAATGCAATGTGGAGGGGCACTAATAAAGCCTTTATTACCTGTGGATCAACCAGGAGTTGGATTAACTAACTTTAAACCACTGACTGCCTCAGCAAGTAATGCCTGCAATCAACATGGCCAACCATCAGGGGAAATGGAGTTCTAGACAAAGAATTCCATAGGACGCCCTGTTACTCGCTTCTTCATCCCGCACTTCTCCAGTGCTCCCCCCATTTCCCACTCATGCTGCTCAAACACCATAGAGCTATATTATTACTGTCTTCCTCACTTTTTCACACTTTATCTTGCTTTTTAGCTCCTCCCATGCGTTCAACACACCCGACTGGCCAAGACTCTTCCATAGTTAAGTCTGGGGGAAGTAAATGAATAAAACCATGGGTCTGGAGCTCCTTGTCTCACAGAAGCCATAGACTTCTAGATACTCTGAGGTGCATCCTAGAGTTTTTTTTTTAAACAATGTCTTGATTTGATGTCTTGAACAAAATATCATGAGTAAGGAAAGTTATTTTGTCGGATTTTTTTCTTTCAACGAAATTCAATAGTGCTTAAAGCTTAATGTACAAAGCTAAGAAAACAGTAGATACCTCACATTGAGAAAATACATGCATGGATATACAAATTTTATCTGGGAATACTGCACTCAAAAAAGATGTATTTATCTACTGTGTACCACTCTGGTATTAGATTGGGATGAAATTAAATCACAAATGACCAGAGGCATATATTATACAGCTGATAGTCTGGAAGAAGACCCCAAAGCACATGGATAAAATCTACATATTGACAAAGACTACATACAGACGCTCAATCAACAGCCAAAGTTCACCAGGTGAACCAGATGCTATTTGGATGCCACCACTCAGTGTCACATAGTGCCAATGATCAGGTGCTATCACACACATTCAGGTCAAAGCATCACAGACAGCTACTTGATGAGTACAATACTGATGTCTGGCTGTGATAGAAGTAAAAAAAAATGATGCCACTTGTACGTCTGTGACTGTATACATTTAATGTTTAACTGTGATCAAATGAATACATATATAAATAATTACCTCACTTGGAATCATCTCCTTATTTTACATTGCTGTCAAAATACAGTGCAATCCACTGCAAAATCCTTCACCACATACATTTCAACTTCTTATCACTCAATGAGAAAGCTAAAAATAATAGAGGACAAAGAAACAGAATCAGCAACAGCTATTCCTTTATATACTTAGAAACTTTCTAGATTGAGAGGCTTTGCGTTAGCATGCTTTTTGATGGCTAAAACATATCTAACATTATTATTTAGTGGGAGCGAGTCCCAGTGATTTGCCAGAAAAGATAAAAAAAAAAAAACTAAGATATGTTACAACACATCAGAAATATTCCATAAAATAAGTGATTGTGGAAGACATCTACATCTGCAACATGTGTGTGTGTGTGTGTGTGTGTGTGTGTGTGTGTGTGTGTGTGTGTGTGTGTATGGACACACACAGATGACCATCAATTGCAATCACTTGTATGACTCACTGTACACCTCAGATGTTTGATTGCATCAAATAGATAAATGAATGAATAAATACACTAATAACTGACATTCAAGTATTTATCTTTTGCTCACTGTTGTCAGAATATAGTGTGCAGCCCACTACCCACCTCCTGATACCGCTCAACTTCTTAGCTCAAGAATAAAGGAGGAAGCTAAAAATAATGGTGAACAATGTAACAAACTCAGGGACAGGCACTGCCTTCATATACTTAAACACTTGTTAGAATAACAAATTTTGCATTACCTTGCCTTTTTTGAAGACTTGAATATTTGCCATCAGTATTCAGTGACTACAATTTTCATTGATTTGCCAAAAATGCAGAACACTTCGATGAACAGACCAAATATGAAGCAAAAAAATCTGAGAAATTCTCTGACATCTGGGGCAGCTGAAAAAATCTACTCAAGACCAAGCATACACATACACACACACACGCCCATCAGTTAAAGCCACTTGTATGACTGTACACCTCAGATATTTGATTGTAATCAAATGAATGCATACGTAAATAACTACCATATAATTTAACTTTGTCACCTTATTGTTGTCAGAATACAGAGCAGAATTCATTACACCCATTCCATCTTCCTCAGTCTCTTAGTTCATGAATCAAGGAGAAAGCTAAAATAAGTGGAAAATGGACCAAAATTAGGGAAAGTTACAGCTTATATACGAGTAGAAATTTGTGACCATAGACTATTTTTGTTTTATTTAGCTTTACATTAGCATACCTTTTTAATGCTAATTGTAAAAATCAAGTATGTTGCCCTTATTGACAGAAATATTCACTGATTTGTAGAAGAGCCATAAACTTTATGAGGAGCAGATGAAAATGAGGCAAAAATCTGAGACATTAAATGAAATCAGAAACAGTTGACAGCATATACGACTCCTCCTCCACACAGATCTAACCATCCATTAAAGCTACTTGTATGACTGCACACTTTTGGTCATTGATTGCAATCAAATGATGGAATACATGCATAAATAGCTGTCAGAAGACATTGTGTACCTCACTGCATCCCTCCAAATCTCGCTCAACTTTTCAGTTCCTGCATCAAAAAGGATAAAATAATGGTGGACAATGGACCACAAATCAGGGACAGTTACAGTCCTTATATACTTAGAAATTTGCTAACATAAAATGCTTTGCATTAGCTTTTATGCTAAATCATAAACTCAAGTGTCTGTCATGATTATGTAGTGACTGCAGGTCTTTACTGATTTGTCAGAAAATCCACAAACTTTAGAAGCAGCACACCAAACTATGAGGCAGAAAATCACAGGCATTCTCTGAAATCATGAACAAATGAAAGCATCTAATCCTCCCCACGCACACAGATACACACACACACACACACACACACACACACAAGGACAGCCACAAATAACCTTCCTACATGTTGGCAGTAGCAGGCATGCTTCCTGGAACAAAATAAAAGAAAGCAACAACAGATCTTTGCTCCCACACCCATGTAAACTGGACATACTAGCTCTGATGATGTACTGCTACTGTCATTGAGGTAATCCGGATTTTCTTTGGACATGAAGCATTCTCTGTCTCTGAAGCAGGGTGACCTTAAAGTTAGTCTAGTATATTTAAAGTTAGTTAGTATATTTATTTTGCAAATTTGTGTTAAGTGTACTTCCCTTCACTGACAGGGTTTTGGAATTCCAGCCCATTGCAAAACAAAGGTATGTACATCCCTGTAGTTTACTTGTACAAATGGAGAACTGATATGCGATGACTTTTAGCTTTGAAATTATTTTAAAGCATTTCTCCTATTTTAAGCAGGCAACTGACTGAATATTGGGTATTATTCAAAAAACAGTCTGTCATAGAGGAGAGCTCACTTTTGCCCTTCTTTGTGCAACACCAGGTATCATCCACACAACCACATCTGCAAACATCCCTCCCCCAATTTATACAAAATTCACAAAGAGTACACCATCAGCATAGTGGACAGCAGAACTTATGAGACTTCCGCTGCAAACACACAGTGCTTGGACAACAGCAGATCTATTCATTACCATATTATCCTAAACGACCCTGAGGCTTTGTTGCCATGCTTAATAAGTAAGCAATTCTTATGAATCAATCCTAGGCATGACAGTTAAAAGAAGATCAACTGGGAAATGGCAGTTTGGTAATGTATGACACTGTAGCTACTTAAGAAGGTATGTTATCCCCCATAAAGTTGCCTTTTCTGATGACAAAGTATAGAGCTGTCATGTTATATAGTGTGCACTCTGCACTCCTGTCTACTATTCAAGAACTGTGTTAGGTTCATTGTACACCCCTGTTGAGTACTATGGTTCTTGAATATGAGTAGTGCTACTTGAAGATCATGTCTAAAGGTGAAATGATGTTTTGTTTTTGTATTACAAAAGCATTCACATGCATCTTTATGAGTTTTCAGATAGCGTTATACATATTTCAACTAAATGGTACAAAGTCTGGTTACACACCTACAAGGTAAGCACAACATGTTTATCAATAATTTACAAAAACATACAGATCTAACTAATATTACATCAGGTATTAAAATAATTGTGTGCATTTATACACACACACACACATATATATATATATATATATATATATATATATATATATATATATAGGTATCCGTGTGTCTGTATATATAGATAAAGGTATATGGATATTTGTTTAAACTATGAATTGTATATACAAGTTATGAAAGACGCTAAAAAGAAAACTTAACTGACTTATTCAGAAACAAAAGAAAATAGCAGAGCTACAAATCCAATATTGCCTGCTGAAAAACTGCTTAATTAACTATCTTAAAATCCTCCTCAGTTACATGTAAAATGAAGATATATGAGTTTTAAAAAAATCAGGGACTACTCGATCAGGAACTGGACTAGTTAAGCTAAGTAAAAACAAGTGTACCAAATTTATAGATTAATAGTTACTTTTAGGAAAAAAAAAAAAGATTAACGCACACTAAGCAGCCTGACTTTTGTTAACCTTGAGTGTCCTCATTAACTCAAGCTCTTCTTACCTGCCTTGAATTCTGAAGCAGTTAGCTTTAGTAGAACTTTTGAACTTTGAAGAAATATCTTCTCGGGTTGGTATATGCTGATATGCAAATTGTTACCCGCGTATCTTCAGTTTGCTTGCATTTGTGTAGTGCTTTGTGATTTTCGTTCAGCACAGACTACATTATACACATCGTTCAGCACAGACTACATTATACACAGCTGTGTGTTGCTCAGCAAATACTGTTCAGGTCCATTGCAAAGATTGTGCCGAGCTCTTTAGACAGAAAATATAAGCAAGACAACTAAGATTTCAAATCCTCATTCATTTATGCACCAAAATGTGAATCAGAGACTCTGAGTACATATGCCTGCCTCCTAATTGCATCAATACATTTGACACTAGAATGATTGGCTAATCAGTGGAAATCATAGACAAGCCTAAATACCCTTATCCTTTGTAAATTCTCTGTTTCTTTTATTCAGCCTTTCTTGAGTGGGATGTATTGGTTCCATTTCCCCTTTTGTGGGCACAGACATTCTACAGTCTCAAACCAAAGAGAAAGTGTGATATGGTCTTGTTTGTACGATCATTAACTTCTGAATTACTCTGTATAAACTGCGTTTAAAAAGGAAATAGTGAGGAGCACACACAATGTACACAACTAAACACACTTTGGTAATATACCCTCATTCTGTATTAGCATTGTGGTACAGATGGATGAAGGCTGGAGTACAGTTCAGACCACCTGGGTTCAAATAGCATCCCACACACAACAGGAGCTGGCTGGGGTGGAGTACAGTGCGAAGCAGCCAGTGCAGGTTCACGCATCCCAGGGGATGAAGGTGATGTGGACCACCACAGTATGTTAAGGTACCCCACATGATACAGATCAGGATACAAGGCTTTGTGAAGAACTTGTTATGAAGTCCTTGCCAAGCAGACCTGACACTCTAGCTAGATTTAGCATATGCATGGTGCTACGCATACCTTAAAAGTTGGCATTGCAAGGCACACATCAGTTGCCATGGGAAGTGGAGGTGTACAGCAAAGAAGGAAAGAAATGCATGAATGGAGTTGTTACAACTCTTTGGAAGAGTTAGTCAAGTCATGAGATAGCTAATGGTTGGCTGGCAGTGGGGAAAATGTATGCATATTCTCATTCCTCTGCATGTTACTGTAATAATAATTAATAATAATGCAACTTAAAAATCAGCACCTATAAGGAGCTAAAAGTTGTATTAAAAATGCTCTGCAGCCTATGCGGTAATCAAATGTGTTTCTCAGTGGAGAATGCAGTAGAAAAGTACATGTTTAAAGGAAATAAAGGCATTTGTGCATCTTTTAAATTGTCACAGCAGGTACAGAATACATCTACAAAATGCATGTTACTGACTGTACCTTTTATTCCCTGACTATACAGTTAATATACTGTACAAGCAGTCTGCAGGATTAGATCTTACAGCTCAGATGCTGTTATTGAGCATCCTTTATTAAATAATTACAGTTGTAAAATTAGAGATCAATGGGGGATCAGTTTTATCATATTTATTGAAAACTACAAGGTAACCTGTTGTTTCATAAAATAAGCTCCTAATTGTTTTAGAGAATGTTGTGAGTGAAAGATTAATCCATTGTAATCTGTGTTAGGTATGCTTGGGAAAAAGAAGTCACCGTGCAGTGACCCAGCAGTGCGTAGTGATAGCGGAACAAAAGACTGTGTCTTCCTCCTGGTTGGCTAATTATAAACTGATAATGATGTGCTTTTGCATTCTGGCAGAAAGGGGCACAGAGTCACTGGAAAAAGGCCAACTGAGACTTAAGGCTTCTTTTTGTCTGGCACTGAGAAACAAGAGAGTTTATTACTCTCTTCCTGCTATTCCTTTGTTTTCTGTAGCTGGAAATGTTGATGCGGGGCTTCCTTTTTGAAGAAAAAAAGTGCATTTCTTTTCAGGGTTTTCAGTGTAACATGCTAAATCCATGACACTCACAAGGCAAGTGAAACATTATTCAAACTGAGTGGTTGTGCTCTGCTGTGTTGTTGTTTCAATGAATGAGCAAATAAGTGAATAAATAAATTAATGGGTTATGAGTCTGATCACATTCAGTGATTAAAAAAAAATGGAATTATGAGCAAACCAACTGCTTTGAGCATATTTTAATCACAGTGTAAATGGAAATGTAATCTATATGTGATGCTTTGTTTTTATCATGAGGTGCCTCCTTTTACCTGCCAGTAAGTCTGTTAGAATATTAAGGGCAATTATAGTTTAACTCCCTACTTGTTAGAATTGCTGGCAGTTTTATAAGTTGTTTTCCAACTCCACGGCACTGCAAATCATCTAGTGGGGTTCAGCAACTCATTTTTCCAACACAAGCCAAGACGCAAATAGTATTGATCAACAGGAAATCGTCTGTGGATATGGTATTTGGCAATACTATAAAGCATTATCCATTTTCATGTACAGTGGCACATTGGAATGGTGGTTAGTATTGCTGCCGTCTTACAATGCTTGGTTCACTGGTTCTATTCTCAGCTGGGGTACCTCCTGCGGGAAGACTTCATTACCTTCTTCTGTGTGTGTGTAGGTTTTTATACGGTTTCCCCTCAACATCTCATATAGGTGAACTGGTGATGTTCTGAAGTAGGTAGGTTTAGGGGTGTGCGTGTGTGTACTCTGATTTGGACCTTTGCTTCTTACCAACTGATTGCTAGGACAGGCTTTAGCTCACTTATAACACTACACAGCATTAAGTGAGCAATCAGAGAATGCATGAATTAATGAATGTGTATCTTAACATGAAGTCGTTCTGAACTTAAAACAAGGTTTGAAGACTAGGATATTTCTATTGGCTTTGCCACATTTTTCTATTTTTTTCACACATGAATTACTTACAAAATCAACTTAGGAGCACAGTGACCTGTGTGTTAAAGTTTAATATGGTTTCTTGCATGTGGAATCTTTTTGTCATATGGAACAAGGGAATATTTGTTGTTAAATAAAATCATAATGGAGTATTGTAAAAAGGGGAAGAATCCAAGTGTGGCATGGACAGATTAAAAAAGCATTTGACAGCATCCCACATTCATAAATAAAGGAGTGCTTACAAATGTATAAGCTACACCCTACAATGACCAATTACATTACAGTGACCATTAAACAGTGGCAAACCACTTTGCAGCTAAGCCACGATGAAGGACAAATTATTATCCCAGGAATACAAATTTAAAAGGGGATATTTCAGAGTGATTGTCACCATTACTATTTTGTCATAGCTTTAATCCATTAATCTGCCTGTTTAACAGATTAGGTCATGGTTACAATTTGGCTCCCAGAAAATAAAGTGTAAACATATCTAATCTTCTTTTTGTGGAATATTTAAAACTGTGTACAGTTCATCACATGATGAGCTGAAAGCACAACTGCATACGGTCAAAACTTTCCCAGATGATATAAGAATGTCATTTGATCTTGATAAATGTGCAAAGACAACATTTAAAGCAGGAAAACTGCAGCACCAAGAAAATATCAATCTGGAACAGGAACATGACATAAAGGAACGTGAGCAGGAAGGGGTGTATAAATATCTGGGAATTGATGAAGGATCGGCATTAAAATCTGAACAAATGCAAACAAAATCTCACTAAATAATATTTTAGCAGAATAAAATTAATATTCAAAATGCCACTGACATCAAGGAACAAAGTCCAAGGTATAAATCAATTTGCTCTTCCTGTTCTAACTTGCAGTTTTGGGGTGCCTGAATGGCCCAAAAAGGTAATGGATCATTTGGACAGGAAAACATGAAAAATGCTTGACAAAATTTGTAAAATGCTTTATGCTTATCAAATGATATATAAAAATCAGTGTATACCAAGATTATATATTCCTGATTCTGATGAAGGTATAGGCCTCCTTCAAACTGATGACGTATAAATCAGCAATCGTAGGACTGCACACACATCTGCTGACCTCATCAGATTCAAACATAGTGAAAGTTTTAAAACATTAGGAGAACAAGCCTAAGATGACTTCACTGCTTAGTTTAGCAGAAGCATATTGATGTCAAGCGGGAATGGAAATCAAACCAGAAGTAGACAAAAATCAGGCAACAACTGAATGTGCCAAAAAACAAAATAAAGAATATAAGGAGAAGATCAGAACAGAAGGCAAGAAATGTGGCAAAGGCATAAATATAGTTGTAAGTACAGAAAACTCCTGGAACAACCTCATGTCGATGAGGACCTGATGCAGGAATGGTTAAGGAAGATGAATTTAAACCAGATGATGAAAGATTAATATTGGCAGGCCAGGAAAGTGGACTACATATATGTTGTTTACAAAGTCCATTTAATATGTGGGATAAAAAGACAAATGCAGTTTCTTTAAAACAGAACTGGAAACAGTAGCACATCTTGTTGCTGGGAGTGATACACTAATGGCAGAGAGCCTGTATTGAAAGGCATAATCATATGGCAAGACTGTTGCATTGGGTATTGTGCAAACATTACAATATTGAAGTAGTTGAGAAGTATTGGAAACATGAGCCACAGAGCATTATAGAGAATGATGAAGTTTATATCACATGGGATCACCCATTACCAACAGTTCAAAAAATAGATGCAAGAAAACCAAATACAGTAGTCCATGAAAAGAAGACAAAAGTAACATTGATCACTGAAATTACTACACTAGTGATTAGTTTCTTGTGTAGAGAGAGACACAAAGTCATAAAATACTAGGATCTACAGGCAGAAATGAGGGTAATGTGGAGGGAGGATACCCAGACAATTCCAATAGTAGTAGGAGCAATGAATCTCAGAAAACATAATCTGCAATAATATTTAGATATGCTAATGATGCATGTAACTCAATATGAATTGCTGAAGTTCTCGATACATTGTGGATGCTGCGAAGAGCACTTTTGGGTGATGTCATAGACTGAAGAAGTACTAATTTCATGAACTTTAATCATGCTTTGACTTAAGAATGTGGTCCATTCCCATCATGGCATTAGAAACCCAAAAGACTTTGAGAAATTAAACTGAGTTAGTTGGATTTAATAAGGGAAGGAATTAATATATGTAAAGTTTTAATGCATTTTACGGTATACAATGATCACTCAGCTCAATTACATGTAGGATAGGAGATAAAATATTTTATAGGTCAGCTTAGAAGTGCATATTTATTATGCCCCTTTATCAGTGTCCATTGATAGAAGATAACACTCACCCAAGCACACACGTGTGTACCTACAGACATGCACACATACATACGTACACACACACAGATAGTCATGTAGATAGATAACTAGATAGAAGTGTTTTAAGGGTATAGCTAAGAGACTTATCTAATCGCAAAATATCTTAATTTCACTTAAAACACATTTAATCTAAAACACACAGTCAAACTGCATCAAATCTAAAACTTTATATACAGTAACTAATGCTCCAAAATTTCTTTTTTTCGCAGGGAGGCAAGTACATCTTTTAGACCCCCCCACACTGCCTTACTTAAATATACTACCTCCACAAATGCAGAATAGCAGAGAAAAGAGAACACACTACACACAATGATTCACTACTGATGCACAAACATATGGGTAGGCATTAGCAAGGTACAAATGGTACACTACACTAATTGGCCTTGTAATTCCTACCACCCTAAGCCATACCAGCATTACTTATCTGTGGCATACTGCACATTTTTATGAAATGTGATTAAACTACATGAGTCTTAGATGAAACATCACATGATTTTTGCACGCGCACACACACACACACACACACATTTATATATATATATATATATATATATATATATATATATATATATATATATATCAAGGTTCACACAAGGATTGTCAAGACTGAAATGCTGGGGACAAGAAAAATGCAACATATTGGACTGTGAATCTTCTGACCTACACAGACACAGGAACTAAGGGAGGCCAAGTCTGGGTGTTCAATTATGTGTTCACTGGCATTTCCAGCTTGTGAGCTTCCAATCACAGAGCTGCCATTTGAAATTGCCATATTCAACAAAGGCTATATAAAAGCTTACACACACACATATTATATAATTCTTACTGAAGGCAGTCATGTTCTGAACTCTGAGTCCTTGGATATATTTTCTCTTATCACATCTCTGTTCAGAGGATGTCCACTCAAAATTATCAGGGATACCATTTGCTGTAAAAGTATTAAGAACTTGATACAGTATCCTTTATCTGCATGGGTTGTTCAGCCATACTGCCTTTCTCTCCTGTTATATGAGTAGGTATTTGTCTAGTCTCTACCCATGTGGTATTCCCATCATATCCTGGGGTTGACTATCTCCATATCCCCATCCTCAGATGTCTGACATATTATTTAATGTGAGGAATCCAAAGCTAGATGAGGCGATCCAAAAGACAGCAAAGTGATTTTACCGTGGTACCACATGGCACACACTAAATACCAACTAGAATGCCTAGAGAATCATGCTTGGGGATGCTCAGATTCCACCTTTCTTTGATTGCTTTTAGGGTTTTACCATATTTTCTAATGGTATGAGTAGTATTTTTCCTTCCCATGTAGATAAAAGATTTTTATTGTAACTGATGGTCGGGGATCGTCTAGTAACCAGCTGGTTAATAGCAAATATGTTAGCTGTAGAGCCACTTTTAATATCTTCATTTCCTTAAGTGTAGCTCTTGCATCTGGTATCATTAGAGCAAAGAATGCTTCCACAAGACACACTATCTGATGAGTCAGGGATGAAGATATTGAAAAGAATACAGCAGCATATATTCAGCATAAGCAATCCTGATCAAAATGTTCTCATATTCCAGACAAAGCCTAACATCAGTGATCTCTACTTTTCATGGCAACGCCCACGCATCAGAAAAACAATCTGCTGCTTGCACAGTTTTGACACCTACAAGAATGTATAATAAATCTCTAACACTGATAAAAAAAAGTATGAAAATGAATTTTACAGTATATCTTGCCCTTGGAAAATGCTTTCAGAAAGATGTGTGTATTGCATTGCATTTATTTTTCATAACAATTAGTATAAACATTCCGTGGGAGAAAATGAATAAGAATCATATTGCTTTCATGAGTGTTTTCTCAGTTATAGAACTATGTACACCTTCTGATCCCTGCTACATTTTAATGTTTATCCAGCTACTTCATCCAGCAGTACAGCATTACACGCAATGAGCTACATCTTACACAAGTGAGTTTTATTCTTTCATCTTCCATTTTCATACTGAGGGACACTAAACAAATCAATTAAGGAAATCAAAGCAAGTGAGTCATTAATGAAAATAGGAAGCTTATCAAAGCTTTTTACACAGCTAAAACTTTTATAAATAACTTTTTGCAACCATCTGATGAATTATTAGGGACTGAAGTGGCATCCATAACACTTTTGTAGTGCATGGAGGGTGATGATCACACTCAGATATTACAAATAAGATAGAACAGTTAAGTCTTGCCATAGCCTGAGGCTGAGTAGTAACAAGCACCCCACCTTCAGCTGTTAAGATTAGGTGTCAGATTTAGGCCTTGGCACAGGGGCCACGCCCTCCCCCTTTGTTTTGTTGTATTTTTTTTTTTTTTTTAATAAGCAGCCATATAGCCTGGTAAAAATTGCTTTTAACTGTTTCAGTTGAAATCAGAAAATATACAGCAAAAGAGGTACACAGTTGAGAACATACCTCATTTGCTTGTACATTTTCCGATTTCAACCCACAGATAACCCTAAGGTCATTAGTGTCTCTTCTAACTGCATCTCCCATCATGATTGCAAAAGGACCTGATAGAGAAACCGAGAGAAGCTTGTCTCAACAACAGGTGAAGGAAAAAATAAAAGGCACTTGACGGACAACTACAGTCTACAAACATACCTCTCAACTGTACAGATTTTAGCAGTGTCTCCAGATTTTTGCTTCATATTTTTTGGTCTGTTTTTCATAAAATTGTGGTTTTCTGGCGCATTAGTAACAAATCATTAAAGACTGAAGTTAGAAAATAATGACAGACATTTGAGTTTCAGACCTCATCCCTTTAAGAAAATTCATCCTAATGCAAAACCTGTTATATTATCAACTTTCTAAGTTTGTAAGAGCAAAATTTAAAAATTGTCCCTATTTTTGGGCCTGTCCCACTTTTATTTATTGCTTTGTCCAGATTTCTTGCTCTAAGAGGTTGAGAGGTATGGGCATACACAGCATTCTGCACTGTGAGTGCATTTACCCTAACTGTTACTCATGTACTTGAAAACAAGTTACTGAGCTTTGAAGCCTCGCTTTCTGTAGGTTTTTGGTTGCTGTACTTACAAACTGTAGTAGCACTATTCTTGCGGTTATTTCCAAGTGTATTCACACCTAATGTCAAATGGACTTAATACGTTTATTTACTTCTTCCTATAGTTGTTTGCCTTAGAAATATCCCCTCCCCTATGACATTTTGCCTATTTGTTCTAACACTGGAGTAAAAACTAGAAATGGAAAAACAAGGACACTTGTAGCAGATGGAAGATCTTTGTTTCCCCCTCTTCAAAGTATAAGTAATGAAGTATACAGAATGTATAAGTTTTAAAGTGAGATATGGTGCAAGTGTAAAGTGAGCAAAAGTGTAATTTAGTTGTATGGGACAACAAAAAATAAATAACTTTGATGGGAATACAATTTGGTGGGAGTGTGTATTTGAAATTGGATTTTTTATTTTTATTTTTATTTAACATGCACAGCTTATGTCTCTGGTATTGCTCCTATAAAATCATACTAAGAATTATTGCAACAGCTTGAATTTGTGATAAAGTGTATTGTTGTAAAGAATGGTAAGTGCCAACCTCCCAACACAAAGAACATTTGTGTAGTTTGTGCTTGCATCTTTTGTCAGTAGTACATTTACATAATGACTTTGTCTGCACTCCCTGATGCACAGAATGACAGGATCAGGACTGCTTGCTTGCAGATGGGTGGCTGTATTCCAAGAAAGTCCGGCAATAAAGGCCTTAACTGCTGTATTTTTTCAAAATGTTATCTTCTTTCTCTTTGTGTATGGACACCTTTATTATTGCCACATGCTCCCTGTACACACACACACACACACACACACACACACACACACACACACACACACACACACACACACACACACACACACACTCACTCTCCTATCTATAGCAAATAGACTGTTAGATTTATTGGCATAATGGAATCACAAAAGCATTTTTATTTTATTTTACTTTATTTTTCAGGCCAAGTTTGGAAGAGTATGTTCATATAAGTCTACAGAATAATTTAAATTAGTTGTTTAGACTGATGACTCCTAATGGCTAATGTTCACAAAACGTTATTAGTTTAATGGTAGTGATCTGATAGTACTCAGCTTTATTAAATGTCTAGACATTTTAAGCAAAAGTTCATTTTGAAAACTTTGCTATTGTTGGGATAAATTTCCAGTACATTACCTTATTACAAACTTTGGACTGGATAACTTATTTTCCAGGTTTACCTGTTGACGTGGCAGTTGTATCTCTGCTGCGCAGATTAGTACAATCACTCATTTGTCACATGAACCCATGACCTGTCCCATACCAAACAAATGATAATATTACATGCTTTCCATTCAAAAGTATACTTGAATTAAAATGGTTTTGCTCTGTTGAAGAAATACATGCTGCTTGATTCCTTGTACCTGTCTTGCCTTGTTGGGTAGGGTAACAAGCACACACACACACACACACACACACACACACACACACACACACACACACACACACACACACACACACACTCTACATGACTTATCAAGCCAGTTAATCCTTCTGTTTTGCTAAGTAAAACAAAGCCACGTTCAGTGAATTAACAAGTCTGCAGTATGTGCTAGCGCATTCAGATGAATATTTCATACAGTTATACGGCAATTCCGTATTATGTAATAATTCCAAAACTTTCCTTGACCAGTGTCTGTTCAAAGCCTAAACAAGTCCGCAGTATATGCTTCCTTATCCAGATGAATATTCATCCGGCTGAGAAACAAATGACAATGTTTATTCATAACTACTGTTTGACTTCAACCTCTTGCAGGGTGTTGGGCAGGGTTTGGGCATTGCTTGCTACTGTGCATCCACTGAGCCAGTACAATACAAAATCACCCAAAAAAAGAGAGCACAATAAAGTTAATTCAGAAGTGGGAAACTGAGGTTGACTGTAGGATTCTGGCATGTTTTGGATGAACCTAGGGCAGGTGAAAAAATAAAAAGTACTAGGAAGTCATAAGGGAAGTCATTACAGTTAGTACAGAAGGCAGTAAATGTAACTCACAGGCTGGGAAAATAAATTATATATTAATACTGTTACAATTAACACATCAATGTTCTGTACATCATGTTTTAACTCTATTAACAAAGAGGATGCTGACTTTAACTTGAGGTTGGGAGTTGGCATAATGGCATTAAGTTGTTTACCTCACAAACACAAGGTACATGATTTGTTTCACCTTTGAGGGAAAACTGGATAAGCTTAAAATGCCCCACAAAAACAGGTAGACTAAGATCATAGGAAGTTACTACTCTAATGGCCCTAACGGCCCTTACAAGCCTAGCCAACCTCTACCTTTAGTCCCACGATCAGCACCTATGTCCCCTGTCCAAGAGGGACACAGGTAGAACCCCTGGGATGAATTTACGTTTACCCATCCAGTTGTCCAGATTGTATCCAAAGAGGGTCAATAAGGTGCTCTGTTTGACATGAAATGGGAGTCTGTTCCAAAGGTGTGATAACCTCTGAGAGACAAATCTCTCCCTCCAGCAGGTTCTATTAAAATCACATACCAGGTTAAGGTCTTTAGAGCGAGTAACCAGTGTACCATTTGACTTGCAGAGATACAGCATTTCCAATAAAGTAGGGTCAGAGATTGCCTTATATGCAAGGCAGAGATCGCCTCTGAGTAGTCTGTATGAAACAGATGAATCTATAGGAGACTGAGTAGAGGGCAAAGGCTTTAAGGTGCTCTAACTGCTTTTTCAGATTTTTTTTCTCCATAACATGTAGTTCTTTAAGTTGCTTTGTGTGTGTGTGTGCACGCGTGTGTGTTTAGTTATTCACTGGCTTTGCAGAAATTCTTATTTACTCACAAGATTGCTTACATTTGCTATGGTACTTGCTGAAGTCGTATCACCTTTACTGTGAATCTCTGCTAGGCTATCATAATGCTTATACAAAGTATGCCATTATGGAAGGGGTCTGTGACCTGCCACAAGTAACCAAATCTCACTTGCCAATGCTTTGAATTCGGTGGTACTGTCTGTAAATTTGCTGTATGCTGGGCAGGAGTCACTTCTCTCTAGTACCAAAGCCACAGCACAATGATGTGCAACAGAATATATATTGCCGTCTTGTCATATGTGCTGTCAGAGCATCTTCTGGATCGTTCACAGCTACTCCACACTCAGTGTTCCACTCACCTCCACCTCACATTGGTGTACTTTCTGGACTGCTCCCTTCTGCAAATTCCTGGACCCACCAATGGTAGTCAAATGACCAGACTACGCCCCACCTTTTGCAGATTCCTGGAGCCACCACTGGGTATCATGCTATGTAGTTGAACCTGTCAGTACTGGCCACCAACAAGAGCAGTTGAATTAAAAACAGATTTCCTTTTGCTTGCTCTCTGTGCCAGAAGTCTGACCCCGACTTTCCATAACATAAGGCAAAGTGCCACACTGTCTGTCTGACACCACTTGTTAATGCCTTATGGCTTTGAATGATGGCAAAATTCTATGCGCAGTTTTTTTCTTCTGTGACTAGTAGCACATGGAGCAGATAAGTCTCCATGCACTATAAAGTATTATAATCAGGTCTCCGATCATACGTCTTTTATGTGTTCTCTACATGGATGCGCACATGGAGCAGATAAATCTCCATGCACTATAAAGTATTATAATCAGGTCTCCGATCATACGTCTTTTATGTGTTCTCTACATGGATGCCAAGATTCATCTCTCGAGCTTTGCTCTTGAGGTGAATTTCTTGGCAGTCATGATTTTTAGCACACAAGTCAGTTATGGTCATAGACTCTGTCATAATAATCTATGTCTGCACTTTTTTTCAGTGTTGTTATTTATTTTGAAGGTTATGAAAGTGTCATTAAGTAATGTTATTGACTGCAACCACCATGTCGTGGATCCTGACTATGGGATCATGGGTCTCAACAGAATGAATATAGTGATAACTGCCACAATGTTTCCTTTCATTATCATTTATATGCAGTTGTATAAAATGCATATGCATTTAATTCCAAAAATTGCAAGAAGGCACCTCTTAATCTGAAGGCACCTCTTAATCTATTAAATATTTTATATACTCAGGCATTTATAGCTTCTGTACACTCCTCTGAGCATCCAGCTCTTTAGAAGCTTCTTTTTCTAAGTCACAGCTCTCTGATGCTGACCGGAAGTACTTGATATTACATTTTTTTTTACAGTTTGAAATGAGATAATTCTACAAAAAAATGAGATAATTCTACAAAAAAACCTGCTGTAAATTCTACATACATAACATTCTTAATTTCTTTTCAATAGCTTCACATTTTTGCTATGTTAAGCATGGTTTTATAGCACTGGAATACTAAACATTTAAATGAACAAAGAGCATTTCTAATTTCTTAAGACAAAGTAAAATATTTCAGTGATGTTCAGTTAGTTATGCAAATGTTTTCAGCAAGTAGTTTATCAACTGATGCATAAATGCCACCACATTATATACTTCAGTTTGACTGGCATGCTTACACATTTCACAGAAAACATTTTTCTACATACATTTTTTCATTTCTGATGGTTTTACTTCTTAATGGCTTTTATTTTGTGTATGTAACATCAGCTTCTAACCAAATGTTTTGTTTTCATCTTCCAACATTTGGAAAATATGTATTTTATTTTGTTGCTATTATGCAATATATATTAAATATGCAATTCTAAGGAAAAAGTTCACTAAATCTCTATTTCTTCTAAAACAGAAATTAACTTAAGAGTTACTATGCCATTGTACAGTATATCCAAATGTAGCAGACAACTAACTTGAAATTCTGTAGTGGTGAAAACCAGGCAGTCAAGGCATATTATGCAATTACATTCACGTTATCCTTGTTTATCAGACAACCATTTCTACAATTAACTCAAATGTGTATCAGGAGTGGAAATCCTTATAGAGCACAAATTAAGACATTTTTTGTTAAATTGCTCTAAGACAACTGCCAGTAATAGTAGCAAAAGCAATCCCCGCAGGGCTTGTCCTGCTTGATTTCTAGTAAAGATTCGGAGTGGAGGTTCGCATTTGGTCAGTTTTCTCCATATCATAGCGAGCAGTTTGTTAGACTTCACATCAAATGCCATAATTTACTCTCTCACATACTCATTTTTAATTCATATACATAAGAGAATGGAGCAGTGGACAGGCTCCTTTTGGTTAGCTGTGACTCTGTACACATTGTACACTTTTCACTTGTAAATTGTTATAGCCATACATGGTGTTTTCAAATTATTGTGCATTAGAATATGCACATTACAGGCCAGGATTACTACCAGCGTTGATTAAACTGTCCTGATCATTCACTGCCATCTATGTTGCCTGTAGCTTATCCTAGTACGACAAGTCTGGTAAGGAGGTGTTATCAGTCTTCCTATGGGAGTTTGTGTTTGTTTTTGTCAATACTTCCTGTTTTTTCCATCAGCAATAGTGTTTTCATAGAACCTGCTCAATGCTCCCATGAGCACTGGTGGTAGTATCGGTTTGTTACATCAGTATAATCACGGACTTCAGAATGCTCTGTACTGAGTGAGTTTGTGACTCTACAATTTGTTTTTGTTACATGTGGTGTAATGGCCTTACAAAAATAACTTCAGCTTATCATGATCTTCAAAAATACACAAAAATCATATAACATTATCTCTTGCACAAGACTATGGACAGGTACCCATCCTGAATAAAGATCACTCCTCTGAGAAACCATTTGGTATTCCAAGACTCATTAATGGCAGTCTCAGAATAGTGAGACTGAAGGAGCGATTTGCCAGAGTATTCTTTTTTCTCTCTGGTATGGATCGCTGAGTTGGTTGATGTACATTTGAGGGGTATGGTGGAATTGGACCCCACATCAGTGGGTGTAAGGACTTGTTCACTGCAGAACACTATTTTAAAGGCGAGCAGTGATATTTGACAGCCACTGTTCTTGTGTATTGTCATACTGCTTTTTCTGTAATTCCAGCGCTCACACTTATGAGTCTCATAACGACATCGGGGAACCCTTTGATGCCGTTCGATTGCTGCTTCTCATTCTCATAATTCATTTTTTTCCTTATTCCAGCAAATGTACATGATTCATATGCAAGTGATACAACAAACTGTGAATTATCATATGGCACAAAGAACTGTTAGAATAAAATAGCCAAACCAGGTTGTACAAACATGATTTAGTAATGCAAAATACCATCTGTAATGGTCCTGTGTGAACTGCATACAGATCTATTTTTGAAATATATACATATTAAGATATGTTTGGCAGATCTATTGCTAGATTAACTGACATCCTGTGCAGTTACCTGAACTGGCACCCAGATCAACTGAAAGTATTCCCAAACGTGTGGAGCAAATATAAAGCTCTTCTGCTGTAAAACTAACATGGCACTTAATGCAAATGCAATAGCTGGCTTCATACATTGATATCATTACACACTAAATGCTTGAGCCCTGACCACGAATTCAGTAGCACCATTCATTCTGAATGCCAGTACTGCACTCTCACACCATCGGCACCTTGCCAGTCATGCCCACCAACACCTTGCCCCCATTGCAGCGACTGCTTCTCTTCTGCCTTAGTTATATCTCTGATGCCTGCACTGAGGTAATACATTTCAAACCTATCAGTACAAAAGGCAATGTCATGCACTTTAGTTGAAAAGAGAGGCATGTGAAAGAGCAGAAAAAGAAACAGCAAAAGGAGAAGCCAACAGTGGTGGAGATGGCAAATGATCTTCCAGAGAAAACCTAGAGCCAACCATTTATTCTGTTAAAGTAAGGCTCTTTATCCACAAGATGTTGCCTCATACAAATAGTCATCTTTCACTGTAACAAGGGCAATCAATAAAGCTGCTCCTGCTCACAAACATCTTCATGATGTGTACCAATTACATACAAACTAAACATCTGTAATGGGTTTAACCATAATGGGATGTTTATTATGAGGTCAGAAAATACCAAGGTCTTAGCCTTAGCAATGGCTGTACTGTGTACCTTTTCCTATCTATATATATATATATATATATATATATATATATATATATATATATATGTGTGTGTGTGTGTGTGTGGGAGGAGAGGCTAGATTCTGCCTTTCTGAGCTGGGAATTTCTGGTTAAAGGCTTATTGCGCATGCTTACCTGAACTGTTTCTTTCTGAAATAGGTACACCTCGTTTGCTATAGCATAGACTAAATTCAGGCTGGCTGGCTCTAGCTTTGTTTGTATAACTTGTGCACTGATCCAGGCCATCTTTTTTGGAGAAGGTTTCTCTGTACCCTAGTGGCAGGACTGTGCAGTTAGAACTTGTCTGATTGAAGACTGCTGGAACAGGGCTCAGTTTCGAGCTGTTTAATGGTTAATTGGGTAAAGTGTTGTTTTGATTGTATCTGCTCTATTTTCTAAAAAAAAAAAAAAAATATATATATATATATATATTTATAACTATATATATATATATTTATAACTATATATATATACTTGTTTCCTGCCTTTCTGAACTAGTATAGTCCAGTTTTCAGGTTACTGCTGAATCCAGGGCTGTGTTACAAGTTCTTGTGTAGCCCATATCTTACTTGGATAGAAGGAAGTTTCTCTGTTCACCTGTGAGAGAGGGGAGCTTTGAGCAGCTTATCTGTCCCTGGAGGAGTGGTTTCAGCCCAGACGTTAGTAATTTATTGGCCATTTTCGGCTAATTTCTATCTCTTTCACTTCCCTGCTATAAAAACCGCATTTGCACAGTTTTTGCGCTTGTATTCCACTCAGCAAGTGCCTTCCAGGTGTTCTGCAGAGTCTACAGCAGCAGAGAGACAAAAGAGTGACTTTGGAGTGATCAAGTATCATTTTTCTGCTTTTCTTGCTGTCTTAACTAATTCCGCCTAAAACGCCAGTTTTTTTAGCGAATCTGTGATTTAAAAAGTTTGTTATTGCTACATATTGTACTTATTTGCTGCCTGCACTTGAATTAAGTCATTTTTGTGTTTAAATAATCTGTTTAACCATTGTAGGCTACACACTAAAGTGTGATAGCCTTTTTTGTGCATTTAAAGTGTTGTTTTGATTGTATCTACTCTATTTTCTAAAAAAAAAAATATATATATATACGTGTTACCTGCCTTTCTGAACTAGTATAGTCCAGTTTTCAGGTTATTGCTGAATCCAGGGCTGAGTTACAAGTTTCTGTGTTGCCCATACCTTACTAGGATAGGAGGAAGTTTCTCTGTTCATCTGTGAGAGAGGGAAGCTTTGAGCAGCCTCTCTGCCCCTGAAGGAGTGTTTTCAGCCCATAAGTTAGTAGTTTATTGGCCATTTTGGGATAATTTTGATTGTATCTGCTGTATTTTCTGAAATAAATAAATAAATAAATATATATATATATATATATATATATATATATATATATATATATATATATATACAGTTTTGTTATTGCTGAATCCAGGGCTGTGTTACAAGTTTCTGTGTTGCCCATACCTTACTTGGATAGAAATAAGTTTCTCTGTTCACCTGTGAGAGAGGGCAGCTTTGAGCAGCCTATCTGTCCCTGGAGGAGTGGTTTCAGCCCAGAAGTTAGTAGTTTATCGGCCATTTTGGGCTAATTTCTAGCTCTTTCACTTCCCTGCTATAAAAACCGCATTTGTGCAGTTTTGTGCACCAGGCAGCGCCGCTTAGCTAGAGTTAAACTATTCTCGGCTCCACAAAGTCTACTTTTCAATTGTTCCCTTGGAACTAGACAAACCTTCAACTTTAGCACTCAAACCATTCATTTCACAGTGAAGCACTTGCTTAAAACTCATAGCAAGCACTAATTAACCCTAGCACTAGACCCCCCTATACTGTCCAGAAGGACAAGGCTCTCTATTTGCCTCCACCAGCCAATCAGAAAAACAGCTTACTCTACCTATTCAGGCATGTCCAAAGGGCAGTTTCCGGTGTACTCTCCAGTCCAACTGGTGAATCTGGGCATTTTGAGGCAATGTTACAACTGCCTCATGTACACAGACAACCCTCTCCTCCTACCACCAAACACTAATATATGCGAGAGATGCAATTATACAGCCAAACTGGAGGCAAAGCTCTCTCAACCCAAGACTGGAATGGACAGTCAAGAAGAGAAGGGTAATACTTGCAACACACCACCAGTCTCACATAGACCTAATAAACCAACACCGGCAAATAACACACATTAATACATGAAAACATATTTGGAGGCTCTAAATAAAAATCTGCAAAAGCAACAGAGACCTCCAAAGCAGACATCCAAGCAACCTCCATACCCCATCACCAACCATGAAACACATACTTTACAAAATCAGTGTGCCACGCAATTACAGCCCTTAACGCAAAATAACATTCCCAACACACTAGTAATAGATGACTCTATAGTCAGGCACACCGATGTCCCACTAACTAGGCTGGACAAGGAGAAGGTTACACTTAGCTGCCTGTCGGGTGCCAGGATCCGCCACATAACACAAGTACTCACGTCACTCCAGAGCAAGTACAAATACAACTCTGTCATTGTCCATGTTGGTGTGAATGACCTGAGATGTACATCCCTGGACTACATGAAGAGAGTCATGGAAGAGCTCTCTGATCATGTAGCCCAGGCCGGTATGACCCTGACCCTGAGTAGCAACCTGCCCTCACCAAAAATGATGCCACAGTATAAAGAAAAAATTATCAATTTCAACAATTGGCTAAATTTCTGGTGTCATTCAAAGGGGATTCAGTATCTGTCCACCTGGGATGACATGCTCGACAAGCCACATTGCTTCGCAAGAGATGGCTTGCACCTGTCACCCTTAGGCTTTTGAATACTGGCCAAGGCTCTTGCCACCCCCATAGTGCCTCTTTTAGGCAAGGCTCAAAAGACAAACCCACCACCATCAATAGCACAAGTAACCAAAAACTGAGGGTAATGCTACTCAACGCCAAGTCTAAACCTCAAAATGCACGGACTCGAGGCACTCCTCAGTATGGAGAACATCGACATCTGTGCAGTAACAGAAACCTGGTTTAAGGCTCCTGAGAGCACCCCAGCACTACTAAGCTATAACTCATACCATACCTTTCGGCCACAGAACCAGGACCGAAACACAAAAGGCGGGGGTGTATCCATATTCATCAAGAATACCCACACCGTGGTGCAGCACAATGCATCAGAGATCATCCATGTGCAACTAACAATGGCCAAAACACCATGGCCCAGGACCACCATTCTGCATTTCTGGAGACACTGGGAAATATGAAGGTCCTACCAAAAACCTTAATACTGGGTGATTTCAATTACCCAAACATAAACTGGGAGAACTACTCAAGCACTAACTCCCTTGCCCAATGCTTCCTAGAATTTATAAACTCGAATGCCCTGTATCAACTGGTCAACACCCCCACCAGAAGAAACAACATATTGGACCTGGTCATCACCAACATGCACGACCGGTGTTCCGCACTGCAGGTCAACCCCTCGCTGGTTAGATCAGACCATAGACTAATCACTCTGGATATCCACATTCCGCCCGCACCACCAATCAAGAAAACCACCATGAAAAACTTTTCAAAAGCAAACATCACGTTACTTAAGACCGAGGTGGAAAGGTTCACGGCCCCCATGCTAAAGGACAATGCTGTCCACGTTGCTGAAATTTTTACAAAGGCACTCTATGAGCATCTGCAGGAATGCATGGATTGTGCTATCCCAAGTAAAACCAAGACTCTCTCCTCCAAGAAAAGGAAACCAGTCTGGTGGACCCCTGCCATAAACAAGCTATACAACAGAAGGAGGAAACTAGTACAGAAAAGAGTAAAATCCCAAGAAGGAAAGACATCCCTGATCAGTATCAGCAAGAAACTATGATCCCTCATTAAATCATCCAAGGCTAGTTTCGAAAGAAAAATTGCCAATGACTTCAAAGATAACCACAAAGTGTTCTTTAGCTATGTCAAGAACCTAAGTGGAAACTCTCAGATCTGCTCTGAGTTAGTGCAGAATGGCACAAAATACACTAAACCGACTGATATTGCCAACATTCTTGCGACAGGTTTAGTGCAAACTTCACCCCCTCTCACCTTCTAAAGGGCCCATAACCATACCGGAAGAATGTAGGGCTCCATCAGAAACTGACACACAGGTTAAAACAGCCCTATCCAAAGCCAAAAACACAGCTTCAATGGAACTGGACGGTGTCCGAGGCTGTGTCTTACAAGAGCTCCAAAATGAACTAACCCCTCACGTAAACACACTGTTCAAACTCAGCCTCTCTACAGGCTATGTACCCACAGAGTGGCGCACACCAACAGTTATCTCACTCCACAAAGATGGAGCCACAACGGACCCCAGAAACTATCGCACTATAAGCCTGACTAGCCTGGTCTGCAAGGCTATGGAATGCATCATCATGGAACTCATTAACAGAGACACTGGGAACCTCCAAACCTTGGACCCTACCCAGTATGGCTTTGTTAAGGGCAGATCATGCCTCCTAAACCTGGTGGACTTCTTTGAGACAGTTACCAAGACATTAGACGAGGGAAAGGAGGTCCACACAGCCTACCTAGACCTCACAAAGGCTTTCGACACCATTCCCCATTCTAGTATTATAGACATGCTCACCAGCTTGAACATAAACCCCTACGTCACGAGATGGATTGCCAAATGGCTCATGGATAGAACTCACATGGTGAGAGTTGTAGGCTCTATGTCATACTCTAAACCGGTTATGAGTGGTGTCCCCTAGGGCTGAGTCCTAGGACCCCTCCTGTTCGGTATATACTTCTCAGAGGTACAGGCAAGCATAGGACGACTATGGCTGACCAAATTTGCAGACAACTGCAAACTAGGGGCCATAATTGATTCTCTGGCTGATACCGACACCCTCCAGATGGGTCTCACTGAGATGGATACCTGGTGTCAAAATCATGGCCTCAAGCTAAATGCCAAAACATGCATAGTCATCCCCTTTGGAAAAAAAGTACCCGCAAACTACCACATAGGCGGTAGTCCCCTAAATACAGAAAATTTAATAATATCTGGGGACCCAAGTAGATAGTAATCTCTCCTTTGATAATCATATTGCCAAGGTGGTTAGAAAATCCTTCTATGTGGCCCACCTAACAACAAAAGGGTTCGCATCTAGAACAAAAGAGGTTATTGTGCCTCTCTACTCATCACTCATTAGACCCATCATAGAATACAATGCCCCATTTGGAATGTACCTTACAAGACACCTGCAACAGCTGGAAAGACCACAAAAGTACCTCACCAAGAGGATTACTGGCCTCAAACAGATGCCCTATGCAGCCCGACTCAAGAAACTCCAGCTGCACTCGGTTGCATACCGCTTACTCAGAGGTGATCTATGCCTGACGTACAAGGCCATGTCCAACCAAGAATTGATGGAAATGCTCCACCTAAAAAAAAAACAAATCCTAGAGAGCCACACGCTCTAGAGATATAAACCTCACCACAATGATAAATAGGACATGCTGGAGGGATAGATTCCTATCCCAGAGACTCCCCATGCTTTGGAATAGGATTCCAATATACATCAGGCAGAGCCCCTCACTAACACACTCCAAGAGAAACCTTGACGGATGGATGGGAAACAGATAATTTACCCCGGGGATCACTGCAGTGGCTCTGCTGGACAGTGGCGCAGGGAACTAATGGCTCTGCCTGACAGAGGCTCAGAGAATTAATCTAAGGGGGTGGCGAAAGCCAACACATTCTGGCTAGGCTTTTAAATGCCCTATGAACCTATATATATATATATATATATATATATATATATATATATATATATATATATATATATGTATGTGTGTGTGTGTGTGTGTGTGTGTGTGTGTGTGTGTTTCAATATAAATACATTTTTTTGTATGGAACAACCTGCCCTGCACCCACCACATCTTAACTGCCAATTATACTTAATGATTCTGAGATCACACAAAAATGGGGTAAAACCAAATTCCCTTACTCAACTGTACAACAATGCCATGCGAAAGGCTGCTGGCAAAAACTCCATTGAAAACAACATTTGCTCATATGCAACCAAGAAACTGCACAGGAGTGGCAAACGAGTAAAACAAATTGTTTATTAAAAGTGCATAAAGCACTTTTCATTTATTTTGAATAAACTTTTTCCGAAGCATCGTTTGCCACTCCTGTGCCGTTTTTTGCTTGAAGTTCATTTTTCTTGTGTGTACGTGATTTGCTCATATGTGCATTCACTGTTTCAGACTGCAACTATACACACAAACACACACATACACACACATATCTCTCTCTCTCTCTCTATATGGAGAGAGAGAGAGAGAGAGATGTTTTATATATATATATATATTTTTTTTAAAGCAGTGAAATAAATATATATATATATATATATATATATATATATATATACACACATATCTACATATTGTTTGTAAATTCTGTGTGCTACTTCGGAGCTTTTCTTCCCGGGCCTTTACTGAAAATGGAAATATATCCAGTTAGACTAGCCCGGTTAACAAATGCAAAATAAAAAAAAAAAAAACTAAATATAAATATATATATATATATATACACATATATATATATATATATATATATATATATATATATATATATATATATACACACACACATACACACACACACATAGATATAGTTTATATATATATATATATATATATATATATATATATGTACACACACACACTGTAGATATAGATATATACACCCACACAAACATTATATACAAGAGACTTTTCAGCTAATCACAAAACATCTAATTATTGAACCTAAAACACATTTAATCGAATCATATCTCATCTCCAGGCACAGTCCTCCAATATTTTTTTCAGGTGGACAATCCCCTGCACCCTTATACTCCACTTACTTATATACATGAACTGCAAGGCCAGCCAATCACAGAAAAGAGAGAAAACACCACATACAGTGAATCAGTGCTGATGGGTATTAGCAAGGTACAAATGGTACACTAAGCTAATTTGTCATGTACATCCTACATAAAAATCATAGGTCTTAGGAAACTAGAAAATACTTATGTATCTAACCTTAAAAGCTGAGTGAAAAAGTTGGGTGATATTCATGATTTGCTGATCTTCAACACCACCACCATTTATTTCACTGCTTTAAATAGGGATAGGAGTGTCCCATCCACTGTTGCCACTTGTTTTACTTGTGTTGGTGGCATAAAAGTGTAGTGAACTGTCTACACCCAGATGACCCAAGTTTGATTGGCAGCTCAGTTGCTTCACTATGCAGGTAGAGATGATGGCAGTACCCTCCCTCTGGAAGGAGCATGCACTTGGATGTGACAGGCAGGCAGTTGATTCCTGACAAAGACTGAAGACATTGTCTTAAGGGAGAGGGGGGTGGCTGTCATCACCTCTCCAGATTCAGTGACAGTCTCCTGCCTTCTTCAACAGTCATACCCAAATGTCACATGTCTTCTCTCATATTCATGTCTCTCCCAAATCTGCATTAACAAATCATGTTTAGCTTTCATATGGAAGTGACCAAGCCATCACAGTTTGTTTTCATTGACCTTCTCTGTACTCCAGCTACTTTGGGCTTAGCTCTGCTGTCATGATTTTTACATCTGTTTCTTAGTTTGCATCATACTATCCATCTCAGACATCTCATCTCTACCACCTCTAATTTCCCCAACTGTTCTGTCTTCTTTGCCCAGGGTTGTGTGTTGTACAGAAGCACTAGTCACATCACTACTTTGTACATTGCTTTTAAACATATTTGGCATTTTTCTGTTGTACACGACCCACTAACCCTGACACTAATTCATCTGGGTTCAGTACCTCCGATTCTGGCTTTGACCTCATAATTCAAATTTCATTTTTCCTGTCTACCCCTCCCAAATTCTTGAAGCTGCGAACTTCTTCCACAATTTCTTCTTGTATCTCAGTTTTCTACTTCTCATTTTCCACATCTGCACAACTTTGCCTTCAGTTATACATTCTAGCCCCCTTCTATTTGCTGATGTTTCAGTTCAGAGTCTGGTTGCAGTGCTATATCATTGGAATATGGCAGATTTGTTGATCCATCCCCTGTGAGCTGTTTGCTGATGTAGTCCATCACTATTAAGAACAGGAGTGGGCCCAAAGCTGAATCCTGATATTCACCCACTCCCACTGGGAACCCCTCTGTGAATATGAATATTTGTGTGGTTGGATCTTTGTACATAGTCTGCATTAAATCTATCAGTGCTACCAGGACTTCAAACCATAGCAACTATCCAAATCAGCTTTCATAGGACTTTGTTGCATTTTTTTTGTCCATGTTTAGGAATTCCCAGTTGGAGTTTTCCTTTTCTGCTAGCTGTCTCATTGCACCCATTGGGTCAGTTGTACTGTAGCTTGATCAGAATCCAAGCCGCTCATTGACTATCAAACTTTAATCAAGCCTCTTCTCCAGTATTTTCACAGTGTAACAAGAGTCTGATGCTACTCTAATGCTGTGAATATTCCCTTTGTTATTGTAGAATGGAATTAGAAATTTTTATTTTCTCCATTTCTCTGAGATACACATATCTTAGTCCAAATAAATGAGTACCCTCAGGAACCATATTTCCACAGTTTTTTTTCTCCTTGCAGACATTGCTCAGTGTTTTACTACCAGAAACCAAATGGCCTATTCATTCCAGGGGGGTGGTATGAGATAGGCATATCCAGGCTAGGTTTCAGCCCCGAGGCCCATTTGTTTTTGCCAAGGAATCTCGAACAGCCATCTGTTCTGCAGTGGGAGTTTGATGGCAGCAATTTGGCCAGACTGATAGATTTTTGTTTTGTCCTAGGAGACAGTATACCCTCATCCCCATGGGAGATTCTCCAAGCTCCACCATTGCTGACTCCTGATAAGTTTACCTCTACATGATGAATTCCCTCTCAGTCACTGGTGCAAAATGGCCAGGCTTGAAACTAACAACTACTGCTCCCACCATGAATCACCCTTGTGGTCAGCTACATTCCTTCTCCCCGGGATGGGCAAGCCAGCAGTAGATAGTCACTCCCATCTGAGTCTATATTAAAAGACCAAAGAGGTGTTTCATCAAACACCTCTTGGTTGACACATGAAGAGCAAACGCACTAAAATGCGAATGCTCAAAACAGAGATTTCTTTCTGGGAAAGAAATCGCTTGGCCATCCCCATGTGTTTGCCCCTTTCCTCAATGTAGTGTGATCTCGGATTTGGTATATTTAGATAGGGAGTGTGTGGGGTACGAAGCCCCCCATGTTATGTTTGAAAGTGTGTCTGTGTGATCGTGCTAGCGATTTCTTTCCCAGGGAAAGAAATCACTGTTTTGAGCATTCACACTTTAGTGCATTCGCTCATGTTTCAACCAAGAGGTGTTCGATGAAATGCCTCTTCGGTCTTTTAATATGGACCTCTCCCATCCTCCCTGACCAACTCTTTTAAGTGCCTGAGCCATTAACTGAAATCAGATCTTCTGCATTATGGTTAGGGCTTTATTCCTCTATACCATAGAGTTGGCAATGTGCCCAACATCTTGATCATATCTGCTGTGACTTCATCAGAGCCTGCTGCTTTCCTGTCTTCATTTTCCTTAGTGGACTTTATACGTTTTTTTAGCTTGTGCTTTTCTTCTTTCTTTCTCTCTAGTCTCTGCATGCAACTGTAAAGCTTCTGTGCGTTTTTTTTTCACTAGAACTGTATTAAAGCACTCCTATTATTGATCTTGATGACATCTGGACTGATGAGGAGATTCTTGATGACATCCCTTGTTCATGCCATCTGCCTACTGTATTCTTTGTTTTACTGTTTCTGTCTTGCAAGATGGTACTGCATCTTTTTGCCATCTGTAGAATCTCTTTCCAGCAGCAGACAGAGACTCTCTCATGCCTTGCTCTTTGCCTCTGCATTAGCTAACTAGTATTCCTTATTAGCTGCCTCTTTGTTAGTATTCCTTCTTATTTTGGACCACCTTTTTTGCACCTTCCGCTTCTTCCTGTATTCATTCATTCTTTTGATAACTGCCTGGACTTGTGCATTCCATCCCTCACTTTCTTTTTATACATCATTTCCTTATCTGGTTGAACTTGTATATCTTTTCTACTATTTTCACACATTCAGTGATAGGACAGACAATTGCCTGTGGTATTTATAAATTATCATGTCAGAAGCAGAAAGCTGAGATAGTCAGCCTCATCATTAGACAAAGCATCAGTTACGTCTGCATGAAGACCCAGAAGTAAAATATCAGAAACTAATAGTGAGGAGAAAATAAAACCAAATGCTTATAGGTTCACAGGATTGTACTAAGTTAACTGCCCTCCTGGGCCATTTTAAACCTTACCAATTACCCCATGTGAGAATCAAACCCTGCACCTTGTATTTGTAAGGATTGTACTAAGTTAACTGCCCTTCTGGGCCATTTTAAACCTTACCAATTACCCGATGTGAGACTCAAACCCTGCACCTTGTATTTGTAAGGTAAACACCTTAACCATTATGCCAACCTCCCACCCTGAAAACACTTTCCTAACCACTAGTCAAGAGACTTAGCAGTAAACTTTGTCCTGTTTTTGTGCAAGAGAAGTTAAAACACAGGTGCTGGAGAGATTTGAATTCATGATGCCTGGTTAATAAGACCAGAGCTCTAACCCTTGAGGTACAGAGCCATAGTATAAAACATGCTGCACTTCCTGTATTAGAACCCAGGATCATCTGCATTACACCTCTACACTTATACCAGCTGCCACAGGAATAGCTATGTGAAACAAACACCACCAAGCAGCAATCCAAGATGGTGCACAGAAAAAGTGTGCAGTTAGAAGTAAGACTACATTCATGATGTGTGGATAAGGAAAAGAGAAGGCTGTTCACACCTTATAATCAAATATGTAAGCCTTTG
Source organism: Protopterus annectens (assembly GCF_019279795.1). Lineage (NCBI taxonomy): Eukaryota > Metazoa > Chordata > Ceratodontiformes > Protopteridae > Protopterus > Protopterus annectens. The sequence goes on along the minus strand of NC_056749.1, from coordinate 192,305,403 downwards.
GAGGTCTCATTTCACAAAAGCATGTATGCATGGAAATAAAGTTAATTTGCAAGATTCACATTTTACTGAATCTAATCAGCAGAAAAAATGAAATGTTTCCTTATACAGAAGAAATGAATGAATACAGCATACTAAGCAGAGAAAGTACATTTGAGTCAGAAAAGTTGATTATTAAATGCAAAATCTTCATTTTTTAACTGGATGCTAGTGTTGAATGTAACATTATTCTCAGAAACTTTGTTTCAAGCACTGAAACTGTCTTGTAATTTGTATAAATCTGTCAACTTTTTTGACTCACTGTGCTCCTGAACTCGTCAGTGGTTCAGTTATTGCTAATTTGTGAATGCAAACACAGATAACACAGACATATATTGTAGTGCAGTTAACTATTCAAATATTTTTTTGAACGTCTTGTGAGAAGCTTTATATGATCATGAGAATTCAGATTATACACTTTCATGAAGCTGTCAATGTGAATGTTTCCAAAGTAGGCAGCATGAACATTTCTATTACTAAAAAAAAGGTTGGCAAGAATGTTTGTCTGCAAGCCCCAGTCACAGATAACACACTAGGCAAGCTTCTGCAGGAGTGACCAAAATTGTATTGATAACCCAAGGCAAGTTAAATTTCATCTTTATAGAATGTAAATATCAGCACTATAAGCAGTATTTCAAAAGTCCCTCCTCTCTTTGATTGTCTGTTGTGTAACCGATTTAAACACTTTCCGACCCATTAAGTCCCCACCCAGCAATCTAGTATTGCACTTGAGTAAATCTCCCTTCCTGGTTTGTCACGGTAGTTTAAGTTGTTTTGCTGTATCATTACACTCACAAGCAATCCTTCTTGTTTTTTTTACATCATGAGGTTAGCAGTATTCTGTACAGACACAAAATGCTCAGGAAGTGAATTTTATCTATAAAACTACCCTTAGAACTGAAACCTGTAACTTAGTGTGGCTAAAACAAAGCCACTACATGGAGACATACTTAGAGCAGCTAGCTTACACATTAAACAGAACTAATGTCAAATCCTAGCACAATCTAACATAGTGTAGTGCCAAACATCAGTGACCTCTGTATAACCCAGTCCCACAAATTACAGTAGCGCACCCAAATACAGGTCCGGGCAACATGGATATGCAATTTCCAAATGTCTATGTGGCCATTTGTATCTATAGAAATGGGCATCCAGAGATAATGTAGAAAGCATCTTATCTCATTTTGTTTGGCCAGGCTTATATAAGCCCTAGGGCCAATAGACTAGTACCTACCTATGAAAAACAGACAACCATTTAATCATTAAAGAAACAAACACAGTATGCAAGAGATGCATATACACAATTTAATTGGAGAAAAAATGTTGCATGCAGACAAGGTTAGTAAGAACATACACTACACCCACCACACAATTCATACCTCTCAAACTCTCAGAGCAAGAAGTCTGGAGAAATTCATAAATAAAAGTGGGACAAAGGTCCAAAAATAGGGACAATTTTTAAACATTACTTTTACAAACTTAAAATGTTTGCAGAACAGGTTTTGCATTAGCATGAATTTTCTGATGGGAATGAAATCTGAAACTCAAATATATATCATTACTTTCTAGCTTCTATCTTTAATGAATTGCTACTAATTTGCCAGAAAACCACAATTTTGTGAAAAAATGGACCAAAAATATGAAGCAAAAATCTGGACATTCTGCAAAAATCTGTACAGTTGAGAGGTATGCCACACAGTGTCCACCACACATATAAACCAACTTATGATGAGGCACTAAAAAGCAATCTTCCAAAACCTCAAAGGCCTCCTGTTCCAATAAATGGTAAAGTCTATCCTCAGCAATCTTAACAAAAGCCCTCACCAAACACCATGTATGCCTACACCCAGTGAAGTCCCAACAGCAAAGCCCGTAAGGCAAGCAAACACATTACCAGGACGTTTGTCACAGGTGACTCCATTGTAAGACACACAGATGTCCCAACTCACCAAACTGAACAAGAAGATAACAGTTAGTTATAGATCCATCAAGTTAGGCACATACTCAATGAACCCAGGAAGTCACCAAGAGACTGGTCACTAGTGGGGTACCTCCGGGTTATGTGCAGGGGCCACTCCTATTTGGCATCCACTTTTTGAAGGCAAAGGCTAATGTCAAGGGCCTTTGGCTGACCAAGTTTGCAAATGACTACACACTGGGAGCTATCGTAGATTCCTTCCATGACACAAACATCTTACAAGAGTGTCTAACAGAGACAAATGAATGGTGGCAAAGTCATGGATTTGATGCCAAAAAATGCAATATAGTGCCTTTTGGGAAAACTGCCACCCAAGCTAATTACTCCATCGATAAGACACTCCAAAGAGTTGGCTGAGTATTCTGGGATCTAGTGACATATGCAGACAGCAATCTGGCCTTTGACCAATATGTGGCCAAGGCAGCAAGAAAATCATTCTATACTGCCCAACTTATAAATAAGGGCATGGCATCCAGGTCCAAGGAATTAAAGCTGCCATATAATTCCTCCCTTATCAGACCCATCACTGAGTATAATGCCTCCTTTGGCATGTATCTGACCATACATATGTAATAACTGAAACACCCACAAACGTTCCTTATCAGGAGAATCCAGGGTATAAACTCATGTCCTATACAGAATTCCTTAAAGCCCTATCTCTGTACTTGGTCTCTCACAGGTTACTGAGAGATGATCTATGTCTGGCACACAAGGTATCTCTGGATGTAGCTCTGATGGACTCTTTGCACATTCACAAATTGAACAGCATGAAAATTACTAAATCCAGGGATTTACATTTTTGTTGATATAAATAAGTCATGTTGGTGAGACAGATATGTCTCTCAGAGTATCCGGTTGCTCCAGAATAGGCTCCTCAGTCATGTGAAGCAGAGTCCATCCCTAAACCTATTTAAATGTAACCTTCTCTAGTGGATTGGAAATTTGAAATTCACTCCAAGTCTGCCCTCCGATGTCTCTGATAGACAGAGACAGACAGTAATGCCTAACTAACATACCCCCTTCCCACATAACCTCTAGAAAGTTCCTAACATACTTCCTCCCATTAAACACCCATAATACATAGGGACACAACTTGATCAGGTTGCAAGGCTGGGGTTATAAAGGCCCTGGTGGTTGTTAGCATAGTATATACCTATGAACATATGAACTGACACCAATACAACCACAGGCCTGGGAATTGGGTGATGACACTTAAAGCATTCCTCATGGCCAACAATTTAATTAACAAAACCATAAACCAAAAAAATTGTGCCACTGTATTTGCAGAACTGTTATGAATTTAATTCTTTAGTACCAAATTCCAAGCAAGGTAAAAAGGGAAACAGTGGAAAGGCACCTCAAGGGGATGTTGAGGTGGAGTGGGTGTGAAGCACTGTCTGTCAAAATGACCTTTGATGAGAAGGGATCAGACAATCTGTCTTACTCACAGGATCACGAGATCTCTAATCTGTCTAAGCCCCATGACCAGATAACACGCTAGACAACTTTTTGCAGGAGCAACCATAAGTTTATTAATAACCAAAGACAAATTAAATGTTTATCTTTATAGATTGTAAATATTAACACTATAAGCAACACTGAAACTTATAACTAAAACCGACATCAAGACAACCATGGGGCTGTCACTGGGTGTGTAACAAAGACCTCCCGATGGCCTTCAGTTTGAATTCATTAACAAAACCATAAACCAACAATCCTGCCGCTGCATGTGCAGTGCCACGATGAATTGAATTATTTAGCTATCAAGTACCAAGCAAGGTAAAAGGAGGGAAGTATAAACAAAAATGGGGGGCTGAGGCCATAAATCACCATCCACTAGGCTTCCATCTGACAAATAGGCAAATTTATACATTTAAGCTGATCTTGTTTTCTGCAAACTTGTGAAGTATTCATTTAAAAACAAAGACAGGTTACGTCTAATAAATGGACTCCATCATTCCTAAACCAGATTGCATTTTTGTTGTATAGCTCTTGGTGTTCAATGAGTGATATTCCTAATAATGGAGCTGCTCTGACTACTCTGATTTATTATTAACTTCCTATCTTGCTCTATCACCTGCTGGTTATACAGTCTTTACCACTTTAATCTAGGAATGATGGCTGACCAAATATTTGTTAATTGAGGCTAGGTATGCCTGATTATTGATAAATCATGGAGGATGCATTATATAAGTTGTCTCTTAGGAGTAAATCCAAGATCATTCCCCCAGGATGCAAAATAATTATATGATAGGGTTCTGTTTGGTGGATGCATTGTGAAAAATAAATGACTGTGAAAAATAAATGAGGAGCTGTCTCCATCATAGTCTCCATCATAATCCAGGGATTTATTCCCAAATTACTCGGAGCAGCCTAGTCCCATGTTTATAGCACTGTGCTGGACTCAAGCTCTGTGGACAGCTGGAGAAATGAAGGAATACCCAAGGATGAGAATAGTCTTCGTTCCTAAACGCAAAATAAATGTCTGATGACAACTAACTGTGGGTGGAGTGAGATATGTATCTTAAACACTTACAGGACCACCTGCCTATATTCTTAAGAACTTCAATAGACCAGCCTGTGGCAGCTAAATCAGAAGCTCAGCCAATGCAGAATGAATAGGAAAAATTTATAAATTGGGGCAAATGCCCACTTTGTTCAAAACTTGTCCATGTTGGATGTAAAGATGTGCTTTGGCAATCTTGTGGCCATCTTTGGTAACAAAACCTATGTCAGAGTTTGGATGTGGGATTAAATGCATGACAGTTCTGCCCCAAAATAATGGATATATAAGTGGATCACTGTTTCTCAGCAAGGAAGCTTCATAACTTTGACCTAGCTGGTCAGTTTTAGATCAGAATATCCAAAGTAAAATTGAGTCTTGAATAAAAACTGTATCTGCACAATTTAACCAATGAAATCAGTTCACTGATTTTGTAAACTACAAAGTAAAGCCCAGAGAATAAAGTGGCCTATACGTCATTACTGTATTATGAATCAGATGTGGAATGCAGATTATGAAAACTCAATTTCATTAGTGATGAACTTAAGGGACACCTGTTGTCTTAGGTGCAACCCTTTTCTGAGGACCCCTTTTTCATGACTCCAGCCACTGTCCAATATTTGGTTATGTCAGGAGCTTCAAATAGTTCAGCAAATAAGCTTAATGCTGCCAGTTTAATTCTGGCTGAACCAAGACCAAGGTCCATTTGATTGCAGTGTTGAAAGTACTGAAGGATAATGTGGACTGACCACAGACAGTCCTGAATATTTATGTTGTGGAAAAAATTAACAAAATATTTGATTGAACAGGTGCTATGTTCACTTAGTGGTTTTGGACAATGAATTCCAGAACCAAGATTCAATTATCCTTTTCCAATCATCCAGATTCCTGCTGGTATAGATGTGGGAAGAGTAGCTGCTTGTAGAGCCAACATTTTGAATCATTGAACCTGTAGTCAAGAAAGTACTGGAGTTAATCTGGTTTTAGCTCCCTTAATGTGTACTGCAGTAAATGTGACTTTCAAAGAAAAGACTAACAGCCTTAAAATACAATTGTGTGGCTTTTTTGTGAGAATCTCAACTACAACTTTATTATCTGATATTAATATTAAATGCTTATTCTTAATTTGAACTTGCTATATCTGAACTGAAACCATATTGAGAAAATTTCTAAAAATGTGATGTCCCATCTCCTTTCTTGAGACCAATTTTTTGGCCATTGCACTGAAAACTGGTGAACACTGATGCAGCCTGCCATGCTAAATTTACCAGAGGCATCAGTGACCAGTATATATATATGTGTGTGTGTGTGTGTGTGTGTGTGTGTGTGTGTGTGTGTGTGTGTGTGTGTGTGTGTGTATATATATATATAAAATCCATTTGGCCGAAAAAACTAATGACAGTGTATATTCCATGTTCCCCACTGTAGTGCAATCTCGGAGTGAGAACAATAACGTAGGGGGTGGGGGACACAGCCCCCCCCCCACCTCCTTAGGTTTAGAACTACTTCCTGATAGTATAAATAGCAACTAGACAATATTAAATAATGGCAGACATAACTAAACTGAACTGGGTGGGGGGTTGTGCCCCCCACCCCCCCTACTTTATTATTCAAACTCCGAGATCACACTACAGTGGGGAACAGGGCATATACACTGTCATTAGTGTTTTCGGCCAAATGGATTTTCGGCAATTTGGACCCTATGTAACAAATTTTTGGCCATATATCCTAGACCCATACATATATATATATATACATATATATGTGTGTGTGTGTGTGTGTGTGTATATGTATGCGTATGCATGGGCCCCTATCAAATGATAGAAACTCATTTTACTGACACCATAAGATAGAAAGCTCAAAACACTGAAAACTCATTTGACTGAAACTCAAAACACTGAAAATGCTATATGCCCTTTTCCCCACTGTACTGCGATCCTGGAGTTAGTATATATAGTTAGGGGGGCACAGCCCCCCACAATGGGGGGTGTGGGGGCCGTAGCCCCTCCACATAGTTTATGTAAATATTGTTTTCTCCAAACAGTTATTAATTGTAATTATAAGTATCCATGTGTAGGGTTTAAAATGTATGAAGTATGTGGGTGGCTGTGCCCCCCACACCCACCCAACTAGATATACTAACTCCAGGATCACACTACCGTGGGGAAAAGGGCATATAGCATTTTCAGTGTTTTGAGCTTTCTATGTTTTGGTTTCAGCCAAATGATTTTCCATCAAATGAGTTTTCTATCATTTGATAGGGACCCGTATGCATATATATGTATGTATACTCTTGCATGTATATTTGCTTTAATGTATATATGGAAAACTTAAACATTTATATAGTCTTATTCAATTGTGAAATATCTTGCAGTGCTCTACCACGTTTTTATCTACTCTCGTATATTCTGTACACTTGTATTTTTAACCAAAAGAGGGAATATCCTCTTATTTTATACTAACAGCTGTAAAGTCTACCATCTGTATGTTACTACTCTGTAATGTCTTTCTTGTAAATTTTTCTTTTCTCTGTAAACTTATGGAGTTTTTCTCCCCAGGACTCTGCTGAAAATGGACACTTGTTGTCCAGTCGGACTATCCTGGCAAACAAATGTTAAGTAAATAAATAAATATTACTGGTTTTCTTTTGCTCAATCACTTCCTTTAAATTAAGGCCTTTTTTATCAATAAATTGAATAGGCTGTTTAAACAAATTATCCACATCAGTAAAACTCCTAGAAAGATAACAATACTTATAGTAGCCTTAATAATAGTCACATCCTTGTTGTAACCCCAAATAAAGGCACCTCTGTGCTCCTTAGTGTTTCCCCTCTTGTTCTCACCTCCTTTATTTTTCTAATTGAGTATCTTATCTAATACAACTTTTTCTTACCCTCCCCTACTTCACTGACTATTTCTTCTATTAATCTTTATGGGTATCTTCTTATCTTCTTTCCAAAAACATTTTTTAATGATACTACGTTCTACTAAAAAGTCTTTATCTTCCAAAGTCATTCTAGAAACTCTAATTAGTTGACCCCTTTACTATATTTCGCTTCTGCTTATATGGGTGGGCACTTGTAAAATAGAGGTATGAGTTTGAAAAAGTTTCTTTCCTAAAAATAGTAGATTTAAACTTCTGCTTATTCTGCATTTCATGTATAGTAATATCTAAGTAATCAACGGTTGATCTATCCATTTTATACATTCTCAGAAAAACATGTATTTGTGTATGTATTAGTAATATGCTTAGTGCATTTAGAGCTTGAAAAGGGTTAACACATTTATTCTATTTCACACTGCATAAATCTGTACGAATTGCAGAAATATTTCTAGCCTTGAATTGTCATGAAATATGCGTAGCTATTGCTTATGCTTTGGAAACTTACAAAGAAGCAGATAATTTCTGCTTGTGTCAGGAAAATAATGAATAGAACAATACCACTTGTATTAACGTTATGAGACTTAGACAAGGAGTTCCGCTTGTGTTGTGAGAAAATACACAGCTGCAGAAGCTATAGATAATCAGAACAAAGGCTGCTTGAAAATATGAACTGCAATCAGCATATGCTTGTGCCTAAGTTAGAAAAGTACCTTGAAATGTAACACATGTATTAGAACTATACAATAGAAGCTTGTAATGGGCTAGAGCCCACCAAGGCCAGGTTGTTTTTCTCAAAATGTTTTTCATAAATCCAGTCATGTCAGCATACAATCTGAGTAACATCTGCTGTAAAACGATACTGAAAGTTGTGTTTGATTACGTCACCCATAGAAGGCCATGTCTTGTAGAATAGTATAAGAATAGTATACTTCCTGTTAGTAGTTAGGCAAAATCCTGTATTTGCATGTTTTTGTCTCCTTGCAGCAAGTTATTAAATGTGCCTTAACTGAACCTTACATGTATTGGTCTTTGAAGTTTTCCTTTGACAGATTGGTCCTTTGGACCGGAAACCCTCACTTCGCCTCGGATCAGACAGGCCAGGTGGCTTGAAACCATACGGCGAAGAAACCACATCGGTTCTTCTTATTTGAAAAGCCCTCTGACTGAATTGTCGTACAAAAGAGGCCAGCCACTTTATGATCTGCGATTGAGGGACGGGTTTTTCACGAACCAGGTGATCAATCATGAAGGCTCAGGTAAGGTGAATCTACCTTTTTTTTTTCTGTTTTAGATCAGGGACTAGATTTGGATTGTTTTTGTCAGGACTGCATTTTTATAAGTCAGGGACAAAAAAAAGATTACTGTCTTGTCATAGATCAGGGAAACAGAGCAGGTAGGCAGTCATTCTGAAGAGACTATAACAAAATCCGTGGTACCACATTAAAAATAAGGAGTTACGTAATGATTAAAAGGTTAGAACAAAATGGGTAATAATTGCACAAAAAGACCCCAAAATCCACCGTTAACCGAAGACGTGAAATACATGCAGTCAGAGCATGCTGATAATATTAAATACTATACAAAATGGGTTAATAAGTATGAATTTGACGGTAAATTAGAAAAATCCTCGCTTGTTAAACTTGTCAAACAACTTAAAACCGATTCCAAAAGTCAGGTAAAAAAGCAGCGCCAATTAGGAATTCCTCAGGTACACAGGTGGATTGAGGAAGTAAACCGTAGGGAACAAAAAAGCAATAATTCAAAAGCAATGTTTTTAGATAAGGAGGACAATAACTTAGTAATAGCATCGGCCCCTCCGCCTCCCTTACCAGAATATGAAGCAAGTGAACAAGTTAGTCCACCCCTGCGATATCCTGCTGTTACCATAAATAGAGACACAACAAAAGCAAAACCGTTTATTAGAGATCCCATCGAGACCAGGTCTCAAACACGGGCAGGTAATGCAAAAGGGGACATTGAATTATATCAAATGGGTAGAATTTCACGATCTATGAGTGAAGAAGAAATATGCCCACTCATAGAAGTGCCTAATCCTCAGGCAGGGCAAGAAGGTCAGGACCAAACTATTCTAGTGTATAGACCTTGGACTCCGGAAAGCCACTGAGGGAATTCCCCATCCAAAAGTTAATTTCAGAAAGTTCTTAGAAAATTTACTAGGAATTTGACTGAGTTATAATTTAAACGGAGAAGAGGTAGAAAAAGTAGTCAGACAAATTGTTGGACCAGATTGGCACATGATTAGTGGCAACTGGAATCCCCATGATGCTGTGCTCAGGCCCCTCCCACATAGCAGCGCAGAATTAGACAACAGAGTAAAAGGTCTTACAGACCGCATCTCTGAGAAATGGAAGCCTAGGGCAGATGACTTGCATTAATCAATGCATCCAACAAGAAGGTGAAACTATTGACAGATATTATGCCAGACTGTTAAAATGTTTTAATAGCCATTGTGGAATGCAGATTCATGAAGATCGGATGCACGATTCCCCATATGAGCAGCAGCTAAAGAATGCATTTTTGAAAGGCAGCATTGCACCCATAAGCAGTTTTATTACAAAGCACATGGTAGATCATCGTACAAGCAGGTTGCAGTCACTACTTGAATATGCTAGGCATGCCGAAAGGCATTTTAATAGCAAAAAGAAAGCCCAAGTATTTTCTGTAGAAGATGGAGCAGAAGTTTATGTAGTACAGTCCAGGAAAAAGGGCAAGAGAAATGCCCAGGGAAACAAACAATCTGATCAGTGATCAGAGGACTTTGAAGGGCGAAAGAAAAGGGGTGAATGTTTCAAATGCGGTAAAAAGGGACACTTGGCAAGGGATTGCAAGAAAAACAAGAAGGCAACCACGGAAGACAAGGAGTGTGAGGACTGACTATATGATAGTCAGGAATCACTAGAAGGGGATAGCAGAGAAATGACAAATGAGAATGAGATAGTGGGAGTAGAGGATGTGACAGAAGAAATAGAGGAAGTGCAGGAAGTTACGGATAGTGAAGAAAATGAAATACTGGATTTAGCTTTATTGAGCTTAGAGCTCTGTTTAGCAGACATGAAACCAAAAGTTACACTCCTGGTAGAAGGGAGGGAAGTCAAATTCTTGTGTGACTCAGGGGCATCATGGACCCTGATACATACCCTCCAAACTGCCAGAGAATTCAGAGTCACTTGATTACATATTAGTGAAAGCAGCTAATGGACAGCTGTATTGGGAGCCCCTCTCCCATAATATTGCAATAACTGATCCTGTTCCAGGATTGACCCAGAAAAGCAAAATTGTTGTTTCTGCAAAGTGCCCAGTGAATCTCTTGGGCAGAGACCTTATGCAGATATTTGGTATAGCAGTAGTTCCGACTATGCAGGGTATGGAAGCACAGTGACAAGTTGATACCTTTACAGTGCAAGCAGAGGGTGAAATGTTTTATTGGTACAGCCAGGACTTGGTTACAACTGGTCCAGGGGCAGTGACCGAAGAGTTGATGAATGTAGCCATCAGCAAGTTCCCCTCCTTTGACATCGATAAACAACATTTGTTGCACTGTACTCTGTATTATTGTAATACACCAGGACCTGATAAGGAATATGAGCAAGAATTGTTTAAAAATCATGCAAACAGATTGATATTACGTAATCTGTACTGGGACATGGAAGGGAACAGTGTAGCAAGCTGTTCATTGCCCCAGGAGTTCTTTACACTCTATAAATCTAATCGATTACCACATGTTAGCTTAACTAAGGACAAGACTGTAAAATGGGTAGACTTAGGAGAGAAAGTCACGAGATGGGAAAAGCAGACAGAGTTAGGACTGTCAGAACAAGGAATACAAAGGCAGAAGTTGAATTGGATAACTCAGACCCACCCAGCCGTGCACTTGCAGTCTAGCAAGGACAGCTGATTAGCACTCCTTTTAAAGGAGGAAGAGAATGCCTTACAGAATATACCAGAAACCCTTTGGTCAACAGGAAAGTCAGATGTAGGACTTATTCGTACAGCGGGACCAGTTACTATCACACCAAAGTCAGCATTTAGACCACAGAAAAGACAGTATTCCCTTAAGAAAAGATGCAGAGGTAGGAATCAAACCTATTATAGCAGCTTTACTTAAGGAAGGGGTGCTGGTGGAATCTCCTGATTCACCATGTAACACACCCTTATTTTCTGTTAAGAAAGCGAATGGAGAGTGGCGTATGGTCCAAGATTTACAAGCTGTAAATGACGCAGTAATACCAAGGGCACCTACGGTGCCAGACCCACACACTCTGTTAAATGATTTAAAACCTCAACAGAAATATTTTTCTGTGGTAGATATCAGCAATGCATTCTTTTCGATACCGATACACCCTGACAGCCAATATTGGTTTGCATTCACATTTCAGGGGAAAAGGTATACATATACATGACTACCACAGGGATATTGTGAAAGTCCGACAATATTCTCACAAGAAATGGCAAGCAACTTGGTGGGATTTACCCCACCAAGAGGTAGTCAGATTTTACTTTATGTTGATGACATCCTGCTGGCGGCCCCCACCCAGCAAGATTGTAAAGAAGATACCATAGCGCTATTACAATTTTTAGCCACTGAAGGACATAAAGTAAACAAAAATAAACTGCAGCTTTGGAGAAAACAAGTTAAATACTTAGGATATGTAATATCCAAAGAGGGTAGGACATTAGATGAGGACAGAAAAGTAACGATTTTACAAGCACCAAAACCCACTACCAAGAAGGAAATGATGTCCTTCCTGGGTACGACTAATTTTTGCCGGAGCTGGATTCCAAACTATGCCTTGGAATCTCCACCGCTGACCAACCTGATATATAAAAAGCCTATGGCAGCACAGGATTTGTTACAATGGACACCAGAAGCAGAATCTGCTTTCTGCAAACTGAAGCAGTTAATAGTGTCCTCATTAGTTTTGGGCTTACCAAACTATCATAAACGTTTTTTCCAAACTGTAGATTGTAAGCAAGGTTATATGACATCAGTGTTAACACAGCAGCATGGGGACAAGCAATGCCCTATTGCTTATTATTCATCACAACTAGACCCAGTGGCACAGTCTTTACCCCACTGTGTACAAGCAGTAGTTGCAGCTGCAGTGGCAGTACAGGCTTCGGCCTCAGTAGTTTTGTTCCACCCTCTCACATTGAGAGTGCCTCATGCAGTCGCGATTATTTTACTGCAAGAGAAGGTAGCATATCTTTCCCCTGCTAGGCATCTTTCCTGTATGACTATATTGTTGAGCCAACCTCATATGACAATTGAACAATGCACGACTTTGAACCCTTCTACCTTGCTCCCAACCCCTGCAGATGGCACACTGCATAGCTGCCTGCAGGCGATTGAGCAAAAGACACTGCCTAGAAAAGATCTTATGGATGTCCCCTTGGATGATGCCGAGGTGACATACTACGTGGATGGCTCGTGCAAAAAGGGCCCTGCAGGACAGAACCTAGTAGGATATGCAGTAGTCTCTGATACTGAGATTATAGAAGTGAAACCCTTACCACACAATTTATCTGCACAGGCAGCAGAATTGATTGCCTTGACACGGGCATGTACCTTAGCAAAGGGTAAATGTGTGAACATTTTTACTGACAGCCAGTATGCTTTCTCTACTGTACATGTTTTTGCGCAACAGTGGAAAAATCGAGGAATGATAACATCTACTGGCAAACCAATCAATCATGCACAGTTTAATTTAGATCTTTTAGAATCTATTCAGTTACCTCAGAAAGTAGCTATTTGTAAATGCACAGCTCATACCAAGCAACAGGATAGGATTTCAAAAGGTAATGCGAGAGCTGATATAGCTGCAAAGCAGGCAGCTTCAGAAGTATTTCTTTTGAATGAGAAATTACAACCCTCTGAGTGTTTAGACTTAGAAATGCTAAAGACAATGCAGACACTTACTACGCAAGTTGAAAAACGAAGATGGGTAAAATGAGGAGCAATTCTCGAAAAAGGGCTGTACATCTCTAAAGAGGGGAAACCGATATTACCATCTAATTTGTTTAGATATGCAGCTTTGTTGAGCCATAGGCAATGCCATGTCTCAACAGGGGGGGATGGTACAGCTGGTGAACCGAGTGTTCACGAAATATGGATTCTTAAATTACTCTAAAAAATTTTGTTCGATGTGCTATGTTTGTAGTAAACATCATGCACAAGGGGTGTTAAAGCCCAAGCAAGAGAGTTTCCCTTCACCACCGTATCCATTTCATACTATCTATATGGATTTCATAGAATTGAAAAAATGTGAAAATTAGAAGTACTGTCTTGTAATTGTAGATATGTTTTCCAGATGGGTGGAAGCATTCCGACTAAAAATACAGATGCGGCTACCGTAGCGAAAATTCTCGTTAAAGAAATCATTCCTAGATTTGGCATTCCAGAAAGGATCTACAGTGACAACGGCAGACACTTTGTAAACCAAACCATACAACAGTTAACTAAACATTTTGGTATTTCTTTGAAAAATCATTGTGCGTATCACCCGCAATCTCCAGTGCTAGTAGAGAGGCATAATGGGATTTTAAATAGTAAGCTAAGGAAGTTAATAGAAGAAACACAGAGAAATTGGGTGTACTGTCTGCCCCTGGCACTGCTGAGCATGAGAACTGTTCCGAATGCAAAAGGATTGACTCCTGAAAAACTATTTGGAAGGGCTTATTATATACCTCAATAGAAACCTCTCATGCCCGCAGATCAGGAAGCCGACTGTACACTAGCAGAGTACATGATAAATTTGTTAAATTCTAAACATCTGTTGCAGTCAAATTCTGTTTCAGATAAAGAACAAACCAGACCATCAGAAGTGGCAGTGGCCCCAGGTACCTGGATCTGGGTGAAGACAATAAAGAAAAAGAATTGGACGTCACCAAAGTGGGAGGGTCCATATCAAGTGCTTCTGTCAACACCCACTGCAGTCAAGATCGCAGAGCATGCCTCATGGATCCACCTGACCACTGCAAACTAGTTAAGAACTTTGAACTGGACAAAAATCTTATCACATGTCAAGAGCAAAAATGATAGAATCCAGAACAAACAGGAATGCAGAACAACCATTTCCTCAGAAGTATTGCCTAATTATCCTGTTAACTGTACTAGTGACAATAATCTTTTTGCTATGGCCTTTCCTTTTCCCAGCCACACAAACTGAACTGAATAACCGTGAAGCATTACTCATAGACTGGCATCCAAACTTCAACATTTACCAGGCAATTAAATATGTGTATGCTGAGAATTTCAATGTTTCAAATTGCTGGATTTGCACAGCTTTGCCGACAGCATACAGGGGGTTATTAATGACTACAGTCCCCCTAGGGGTCAATGAGACCTAGGAAAACTTGATTTATGATACCTCAACCATTACATCACAAGATAAATTAGCATTGCACTTGTCTGTTCCACAGAAGGGAACTGTGTGTTTTTATAAAAATGATACTGTTCAGGTGGGTTGGAGCAATTGCAATGTGACTGTTCCTTATAAATGTTACCCTAAAGCTAACAATGCAGGTTCTTATTGTAATACAAACCATGATTCATTTTTTGGATTGATGCACAAAACAATCAATGAAGTAAAACATAATTCTGTTCTTTATAAACAACTGTCTATAACTGATAAAAAATGTTTCATGCAGGGCAAGTGTATATTCATAGCAAAGTTACTACTAAGGTAGAGGACTGTTATTTTGTGTGTGGCAGAAAGGCATACAAATGGTTACCTGAGAATTGGACCGGCAGTTGTTTTTTGGGTTACCTGGTTCCAGCCATACGACACACTGCAGTTTTGCCACGAGGAAAAATTCGGATTGTCCGAGAAGTCATCAAGAAACCTATAAATCCAGTGGGGCAAATCGATGTGTGTTGGAAAAAACATCATTCTATAGGCAATGGACTGACACACATGGACTTGAGTGACAGTGTCATATCATGGGCAGGCATATTACCAGCATATGGAGCAGTGAAATCGATCTGGGAGCTGAGAAAACTGTCTAAACTTCTCAAAGTGATGAGCAGTGCAACTTTTTCCGCTCTCGAATTGGTGACTGATGAACTGAATGCCATGAGAACTGTAGTGCTTCAAAACCGCATGGCTCTCGACTTCACCCTAGCGGCGAGAGGTGGTACTTGCTCTTTAATCCAGGAAGAGTGCTGTTCGTATATTCCTGACCATAAACATGAGATAGACAATCATCTCATCTTTAGGTAATTCAGCAAGTGTCGGCCATGACCAAACCAGGCCCAAACCCACTGAGGGACTTTTTCCAGAAATGGTTTGGGGGGTGGGGTACCATCCTAATGAACATCCTGATTGCCATTTGTATAGGAATGCTCCTACTGGGAGTATTTGTTTGCTGTGGCATCCCCTGCATGAAAAGACTGATTAAAGTCTTTATAGACATGTCAGTTTCTGAAACCTTATATCAAAATGCTGAGTTTGAAGAATTATTGAAAAACTGAAATGCTTTCATAAGTTTAAACTGAATGACTCTCTTAACTGAAAATCCTGAGTAGGAAGAGGTTAGGAGAAGAAAAAACTGTTTATGCTTATTTCGAAAGTAGAATAAAAGTATTAAAAGGGGGGAAATGTCAGAAAAATATGTATTAGTGTATGTATTAGTAATATGCTTAGTGCATTTAAAGCTTGAAAAGGGTTAACACATTTATTCTATTTCACACTGCATAAATCTGTACGAATTGCAGAAAGCTTTCTAACCTTGAATTGTCATGAAATATGCATAGCTATTGCTTATGCTTTGGAAACTTACAAGGAAGCAGATAATTTCTGCTTGTGTCAGGAAAATAATGAATAGAACAATACCATTTGTATTAATGTGATGAGACTTAGACAAGGAGTTCCGCTTGGGCTGTGAGAAAATACACAGCTGCAGAAGCTATAGATAATCAGAACAAAGACTGCTTGAAAATATGAACTGCAATCAGCATATGCTTGTGCCTAAGTTAGAAAAGTACCTTGAAATGTAACACATGTATTAGAACTATACAATAGAAGCTTGTAACGGGCTATGTCCCACCAAGGCCAGGTTGTTTTTCTCAAAATGTTTTTCATAAATCCAGTCATGTCAGCATAAAATCTGAGTAACATCTGCTGTAAAACAATACTGAAAGTTGTGTTTGATTACGTCAGCCATAGAAGGCCATGTCTTGTAGAATAGTATAAGAATAGCATACTTCCTGTTAGTAGTTAGGCAAAATCTTGTATTTGCATGTTTTTGTCTCCTTGCAGCAAGTTATTAAATGT
Source organism: Protopterus annectens (assembly GCF_019279795.1). Classification (NCBI taxonomy): domain Eukaryota; kingdom Metazoa; phylum Chordata; order Ceratodontiformes; family Protopteridae; genus Protopterus; species Protopterus annectens. The sequence continues at coordinate 192,288,709 of NC_056749.1, read as the reverse complement.
GCCTTAACTGAACCTTATGTGTATTGGTCTTTGAAGTTTTTTCCTTTGACAGACATAAACTTTAGAAAGTTAGACTGCTCCATATATTCAATAAATTCCTTTAGTTTCTCTTCTGTGCCATTCCAAAAAATACATGTGTCATCCAGGAATCTTTTATATACACTCCAATATTTTGCATAGGGGGAATTAAAAATGTATTTTTTTCTCCAATATTTGGAGTATAATATTAGCATAAGTGGGGACACAAATTGTGCAGATAGCCACTCCACTTATTTGATTGTAAAATTTCCCTTCAAAACTTATAAAATTATTTTGGAGTACTAATTCCATGAATTCAATAAGCACTCTAAATTCTTCAAAACTAAATGTACCCATATCTCCAATAGCTTCCTCAAACCATTTTAATCCTATTCCATGTGGGTTAATCGAGAAAAGGTCAACCACATCAATAGTAACATAAATAGTGTTTTCATTATGTAGTTTATCTATCTTCCTTAAAAAATTCCCATGAATCTTTAAGGTGTCCCAGGTGTAGTGTTTCCACTGTCTTTAATTTCTGTATCTACATATATAGCAAATGAATGAGTCTTGGACCCACTTGCTGCTACTATAGTCCTCATAGGAAGATTTTCAATATCTTTATACACCTTAGGGATACCGAATAAGGAAGGTATAATAGGTTTTCTGTTTTCAAAAAATTATATATTTCGAAACTAATCAAACCTTCTAAGAGCATATCATATAAAACCCAATCAATCTTTTTGTATGCTATATTTATTTCATTCTTAGATACTCTCACATATATTAGTGTCTTCCAAAATCTCCATCATCTTTGCTATATAAATTGTTTTATCTATGATAATGGTACCTCACCCTTTATCTGGCCTCAATACCTAAATATTGTCATTATTTTTGATTGTATTCAATAATTCCATTTCCTCCTTAGTTAAATTCATCCTGACTTTAATGTTTTTAATCTTCTTTCTTTTTGTGACTATTAAAAAGCTAAGCATGAACAAATTGATTTTTGATCTGAAGTCATTCACCAGAAAAAAAGAATTTAGAATATTTGATTCCTGAAGATGAAAAAGAAAGTTTTACAGACTCCAGACTTAGGAGAAAAGTATATATAACCCTCCCCTTCATCCACAGGTAAAACTTTTGAATTGGTAGTAGAGAAAGAAGTTAGGATTCAGATATTGATCCATTGAAGAATGGGTATGCTATGGCATCAGCAACTGTCTTTAGGAAATCAGGTAGGAGGTTGTTAGCTGCAGTGGATCAAGGTTTGAGTTAAGTACAAGTTTGTTTTTTTTTATCACTGATGTGGAGACAGATCCTAAGCGGATGTTGCTAGACATGGATATAGGGAGTAAATTAGGGTCAGATGGGGATGATAGGGGGGAGATGAGAATGGTAGTGTGTGTGGTGTATGGAGAATGCTGGTTTTGGTCTAGACTGGTGTTTGCCAAATTACTAGGATTGGGTGCTATTGAGGGGGTGGCAGACGCACTGAATGAGGGGTGAAGAGTTTGTAGTTAGGGAGGTAATGCTTTCTATGAAGTAGGCATTTTATAAGGTTGCAATGTCTAGTGGAAAGCTATTATAAGAAGGATTGCTTCCTTTTTTTAACCCAGATATAACAGGTTACATATTGATGTCCATAATTTTAAGGGGTCATTTTGTGTTGAAGTTGCACATGGCTATAATATTGTTTTTTATCTAGGTTACCTTGTCTTTTACTCTGAACAATTCTCTGTAAAGTTGCATGTTTTAGGGAGTCTTAAGTTTAATCATTTCTTTCCAAGCTTTGTGTCTGTTAGACAATGTAGCTTTTGTCTATGTAGTGAGCCATGGTGTGTGATGATTTTTCACCCTTTTTTGTAGCTGTTTAAAGTATTTAAGCATATGGTATTAAAAATATTGGCTGCTTTGTCAAGTGGAAGAATTTTTAAGACAGACCAGTGTAAAGACTTTCAAGGTTTTGATGAAGGAGTCTATGTTGAATTTAGAAAGGTTTTGGGTTATTTTTAATCATAATTAAAGAAGACTTAGATAAAGAGGAGTAGTATTGGAGTTAAAATTATGGCAGGTTTGGGGGGCATGGTGCTAATTTTGGAAGCTAGTTGGAGGTGAAATTTAGGTAAGAAGATATAGGGGCAGACTAAGTTTAGTGTTGGGTCTGATGGAATGAGAACACCAAGATTGATGTGGGGGGTGGACTAGAAGAGATTGTTAGGTTATTGGTGGGGTAAATAATTTGATTGGGTATGGGAGGAGGTGGGTGTGGTTTACTTAGGAATAAATGTACAGGTGCTGGGGGTTGGTGGGATTTCGGGGCAGGATAGGGGAGCGGAGTGAGCCCGCAGGGCGAATGGAGTGGGTAGAGCCAAGAAGAAGAAAGGAGACAGGATAGAAAAAAACTATCAGTGACAAAGGACAAACACAAGGTAAGGAAGTCAAGGGATAGTCACTATGTTCCTATGTAGAGAGGGAAGTAGAAATTACAAGGGTTTGGTTCTAAAAATGAGGCAGTAGTAGCTTAACTGTGAAATTACTGTACATTATACTGTAAATGGAAGGTTAGGAGTGAGTAAATGCTTCTACCTAGTGGCTAAATTGAGTAATTTCAGGACAAGCCACGAGTGCACAAGGAGTGGGAAAGGAGACCGGGGGGAAGGGAGAGTAAGGTCCGTGGTAGGCTGCAAGCAAACGCACGCTAATTTAGTGGACAAAAACAGCAAAATATATGATGTTCTTCACAATGGGATACATACACATTGTAGGTAGTTCTTGAGGGGGGCAGTATAGTTACAGGAAACACTGTAGGATCCCATTAGGTAGTTCTGCCCAGGGCAGGAAGCCAAGGTACTTTGTAGGTCAGTTAGGGTAGATAAGATGCAGCACTAACAAACTGTAAAGAAACAATTAGTAAAAAGAAACGTTTCCCTGTGTGTGCAAGACAAAGGAGGAAGAGGAATTCAATGTGGATATAAATAAATGGAGAATGGTATCCTAGGGATGGGTTTGAGGTGAGGGTAAGTACAAACAGGAATGCTAGCACACTGGGGGAATGTGAGGGAAAATATAAGTATTTGACAAGTTGGAACACAGGTAAGAATGCATTACAATAGCAATAGAAATCTGACCATAAGCAGGAATTCAATGTATCAATATAATGTTGTAATTAGGGTTGGAAGGGTGGCCAAATGGTTAAGGTGTTTGTCTTATAAACACAAGGTGCAGGGTTTGAGTCTCACAAGGGATTATTGGCTAGGCTTAAAATGGCTCACAAGGGCAGTTGGCTTGGTACTAATCTATGAAACTATGAACCTTATTATTATATAAAATATGACTGTAGTAAACTTGTACACTGTAGTAGAAGTATAAACAGAATAAATGACCAACAATAACAGCGCGATAGACGCAATGCAATTGACTGTTACAATTATCTAAGGCAGTAATGTCTAAAAACTCATGGCAAAACAGCAATTACACCATTTGTTTTCATCCATTCAGCCTAGGCCCAAAAAAGGACAGCAGTATCAGATTAAAATACAGCTCAAGGTAAAAGGCATGGGAGAAGGGAACAATTACACAGTTCCAGTTGATGTACTTTAGATTTGTTACAAACCCACACTGCTACAATGCTAGAATTGCGACAGAAGTGGGCGACTACACATTAAATTCAGGTACAGCTATTAGAGAACAACAGTCCTCAGCATTTAACAATTCCACATTGCTCCATGTCCGCACGTGTTTGCTTTAACTATAAAGTGTTTTCTTTTTTATTTATTTATTTATTTAACTTAGAAATTGCAGCAGATAATTTGGCTAAAGGGGTTTTCCTAATACATTTGGAAATTGCAGCATGTAGCTGTAGTTGCTGCCATCATGCTACCTGAATACTTTAAATTGATGCATATACATTAATCCTCAAGATTAGAACAAATGAGTTAAAAGAAAACACTATATCCTGTAGATTGTTAGTGAAGTAGTTTCTGGTACGTCTAATGAACATATCAGTGAACAGCATGGTAACAGACTGGATGTCGAGAAAACTCATAATATAAACATCATTTGAGATCTGAACACATGAATACTATCTACTGCAGACTATTGAGGAAGTAGATTCTGGCCTGTCTAACGCTACAGATTTTTTAGTTCTGAATGTAAACCAAAGCTTCTGACAAACTAAGGTGTATAAAATAAGCTGAAGGCCATGCAGTTTTAACACTGCTAATGACAGGCATTAGCCAACACAGCCTTTGTTCACTACCACATTTAAACCATATATTAGAAGAAACTCCTGACCTCAGATAATGGCCCATCTCTAGCACCTTTTTCCAAAATGGGCCTCATTTGGTAAGGTAAAAATGGACGCATTCACCAAATACTTGTAAGTTTAGCATTAATAGTGGTCAGTAATTGGGAGATCATTATCACATTCTTACCAGGGTGTAAAATGTAAAGTGTGATTACCAGGGGTGTAAAATGTAAAGTGTGATTACCAGGGCGTAAAATGTAAAGTGTGATTACCAGGGCGTAAAATGTAAAGTGTGATTACCAGGGTGTAAACTGTAAAGTGTGATTACCAGGGTGTAAAATGTAAAGTGTGATTACCGGGGCGTAAAATGTAAAGTGTGATTACCGGGGTGTAAACTGTAAAGTGTGATTACCAGGGTGTAAAATGTAAAGTGTGATTACCAGGGCGTAAAATGTAAAGTGTGATTACCAGGGTGTAAACTGTAAAGTGTGATTACAAATGTAAAGTGTGATTTGTAAAATGTAAAGTGTGATTACCAGGGTGTAAAATGTAAAGTGTGATTACCAGGGTGTAAAATGTAAAGTGTGATTACCAGGGTGTAAAATGTAAAGTGTGATATCGTCAAGGAGAGAAAAAAATAATAAAACTGAAGAGAAAGCTTCATAGGATCCTGTCGCACGTAACAGGGGAAACATTTCCCACTTGACAAATCTCCCACCCATCTTCAAAAGCATTACTCACAGAGGGTCCATCAAATCTCTCAGTAAGTTTAGAAATGGAATTACTGTGGATGTCAGTACTCCCCGTTAACTGATGTAAAACGGCCACTGCAAGGGCATTAAAACAATGTGACCTGCATTCTTATGTATATGACAAAGCCCAGTAATACACAAGGTCACTTCCCTGTAAATCCAAAAGTTATCCAAGTCCAGCACAAACTTGTACTAGTTAGGGTCAAACTCTATAACCCTTCTATTTCTGTCAGTTGTAGTCACATTATCAAACCCTTGTTAGCTCACACAGTTGTCCTAAATGACAATCCTGCTCCACATGAAACTCAGAAGAACTGCGATGTGTTATGTATGTACTTGCGAGCCAACCCCATGACTGAGTAGATAGGATAAAGAAATACCTTACTGACAAGTTAGATAATGTTCTTTCTGTAGTTACTGATGAGTTCAGTACCCTAGATGTGCATCAATACATCTGTGAATGCACCCGAGAGTGATTATTAGTACATCTATAAATACAATGCATCCCATCATTCATTAAAAAAAAAAGCTTTAATCTGTGACTTAGAAGGGTTCTTCTTAAAATTAGAAACATGTGGGTGGAGGGAGAAAATGCAAGTAGCTAACCTAATCTGGATTTACAGTACTGAGATCTGCCACAGGTCCAACAATCCAATGCATTTAAAAGACCCCTGTATCCAACTTGAAACAAAGTCTAACTTGATAGATGACAGCATGGTAACAGACTGGATGACAGAACACAGACACCACACTGGAATCATCTAGGAAAGGGGTGATTGATTTACTGATGTTCTACCACCCAACTTCATACAGCATAAATCAACTAATGGCAAGGGACTAGAACAGCTGGTCACGGTCTTTGAGAATGAGTGGTGAATGCTTGCTCACACATCCTGAGAAACTCTCTGCAACCACTTCCAACTATGGGTCTCCTGAGGTTATTCTTACAAAATATTTCCACACATTCTGAGGCAATTCTAAGATAAGTTCATTTTGGCAGTCCATTATGGTCCTTGAAATTCTAATCTACTGAAAACAGAATATTATCTGATGTTCATTCATATGACACAGATTCTATGTCATATTTATAGCAATTTTACAAGACAGAACTAGAGATTTGATTCTGCTAAGAAGGTGTAGTTTCATGTTGTGACAAACTAATTTTCTAATACTATTAAAACTAGATTATTTATGGTGTGATACTTTATATGAACATTTTGCTACCAGGCATCAGACAATACAATACTACAATGGTGTGAATATAGTCATTTCACATTTAATTCACTTACTAATTTTGCATGTTGTGAGTTATTTAGCTTTAATTTAAAAATGGACAAGTTCATTCAACTGATTTGTTTGATTTTTTACCCAAAGTAACAGCAATGATATTTCATAAAAGCACCATGTAGAAATACCAGATGTAGCATCACCACATCCCCAAAAATCACCCGGTATATCAAACCCAAATAGGGGTCTGCTTTGATTACTCCCTCATCCCAAAGATGTAGTGCAAAAAATAATACCAACCTTGTCAAATTACCCATAGTCCCAAGGACGTGTAGGATGTATGCATGATTGTACACTTGCATCCTCTGAAATACCAACTTCACATGCATGACTGGTTCTCAACATTAAGCTTATTGCTTGCTTGGATAAGCTCTGGTGTCTGGTTCCCTTCTGATTCAAACTATTGTAAACATTTAACATACTGCAGTTTTCTGTTTAGAATGAGACAGTAAGATTTCTAGGTGTGGGCACAGTGCATCTTGACATTACAATATTAATATCATTGTGTCTACATGATTTTCCCCAGCTGCTCTGTATTTCCCCACATATCCTAAAACATGTTTTTATGTGATTTAGTAATCATAGCTGCCAGTAAGTAGGGGCTTGATGTGTGAGTGCCACAATGTGCTTTGTAATAAATGAATATCCCAGCACTCTCACAGGAGTATGTTGTTATAACTGCGTGGCACAAAGACACAATAGTTTGCATTGCTGCCTCACAGTGCTCAATTGTCAAATTCTGTTCTTAGCTCAGCTATTTTTTGTATGTAGTCCACATAACCTTTGTGACAATGGGGTTTTGTGCTCTAGTGTACCCCCACATTCCAAAGGCATGTAGCAGAAAAACTAGCAATCTTCCAAACAGCTTTTAGTTATTCTTGGTGTGTGTGTGTGTGTATGTGTATTGCGCCCTTTGATAGACTGACATCATATCTAGGATTAGCTTCATTGCCTTGTCTCCACTAAGTGAAAGGTAAGCTCCAGACCATACAATACAAAATGGGAGACTTTATTAAAATGTTTAGCACTTTTATTCCTTAATACAACTGAACATCTTCAGAATAATCAGTTTGTGATGCTCTGCATCTTGAACGTCTTCAGAACAAGCAGTTTGTGATGCTCTGCATCTTGAACGTCTTAAACTATCATATTCCATCAACTGATGCAACAGTAGCAATGCAGCCTTACAAAAATTAAATGTACAATCGTAACATTCATCTTACAGGCTTTCCTTTGAACATGCAAATTAAACTGGGCAGTGGTCTGTCTGCTGCTAGCAGACGTCATCAGCTCACACAGTTGTAAGCCCTCACCAATGCATATAGAAGCATACACTGGCTGCTAGAAAACAAAGATGTTAGTAATGCATTTTCAAGCATAATACAAGTTGTGCTAACCTGGAAGTATGTAGTTTTATAGTAGGGTAGATGCAACTATATCTAATGGCGAGGATTTTTAACAAAAAACACTAAATTAAGAATTTCAGTGGGAACTTCAGTTGGAGGCAGACAGACCACATGGTGTAATCAAAATGTATTCTCAAAAGAAAGACAATAAGATTAATGTTTTATAGTATAATATACATTTATTTTCAGTAATTTCTTTGACAAGTTTGTACTGGTACTGATCTATCAAGTGGTTGAAGTCAAGTGATTTTTTAAAGTTTTTAAGACACTGGTTATCATTAATTCATTGTTCTGAAGTAATTACATTGTAATAAGGAAAAAAAAAACACTAAACATTTTAATTAAATCTCATATTTTGTAGTGTGACATTTGTTTGTTATAGTTGTTTTATTTTCCATGCGCACAGCTGCGTGGCAGTTATTTATTTAAGCTCCAACCCCCACACGAGCCTGAATTACATGAAGTAATTAATATGAAAAAAAGTGAACAACTGATAAGTTGCATTTTATTATAAATGATTGCTCTTTCTAATTAAAGGCAAGGAACTGCAGGAAAACTAATCACATTTTATTTAAGCTTTTGGAATTTAGTTAAAATATTAGCACTGGAATCTGAATTTCTGGTATGCAAATTTAAAGAAACTGACAGATATATTGCAAACATAATCCTATACAAGCCAGCAGCTCTAAAAGACATAAAAGGAAATATTTTTTAGCAGATAAAAAAAGAAAAGTGAAATAATGATTCAGTACAATTTTATCAGAAACTAGACATTGTATGATGTGAAAAAGGTAGTCTTTTAAAGATGCTGTTCTATAATTCCATGCTTGCTATAACAATAGTACTCAGATTCTCAACAGATTCATTCAACAAAAAGCACAATGTTATCACACAAGAACACACACCTTGTGATGCTTTGTTATTTAACTGATAAGCGCGACTAGAATACACACAGCTACAAATCAGACTACAACACATAGGGATATATGCAAAGTCAGATCTTCTCTATCTGTGACACCTTTTCAAGGTTTGATTCAGAAGGAGCCCTTATGTGATTTGATTTCAGCAGGTTTCATTCATTTCAGTCTTTCTTATTCTTCTCTTGGATAGTAAATAGGTTTATTAACTTACAGGTAAATTTGAGGAGACACCAGCGAAGGCAAGCAAGTATAGCAAACAGCATTCTTAACGGACCATTCTTGAAATACCAAGGATCCTATGCTCTAGGCATTACAGCATGCTAGTGAACATTTTTATGCTGAACTGTTGACTCATGTTTCTTACTTTGTCTACTTCAGTCATTTTTTTTTCTTTTTAGACAGAAAGCATATAACATTGAAATTTATATGAATGCAACTGAAAAGTACAGTTGCATAAAATCTTACCATAACAAGAGATGTCCTTCTCTTCACTGTTGTAGTATTCCTAACATAAGGGATCTCCTGCCAAAGGTAGCCCAATGTCTGGCTAGTATACAAAAGCCTTTAGTATTTAGAGGTACTGTCCGTCACATGTATGGTCCCCACAAAAGGTATAGAGTGCAAAAGGTGACATACAGATGCACCCACTTCAGAACTGAAAAGCTCCAGAAGGAACAGCATGCCCCTAGGGACAAGAAGGAACTTGTACTTAAAGAAGGATAAAAAGAGAGTAGAAACCCTTGGTCAGGAGGGCATGAATGTCAGAGTAGAGCAGAGGGGGCAGGATAGAGGGAAGGAGGGATGAAATGAATACTGCAACAGTGAAGAGAAGGACATCTATTATGATGACCATGATTTTACACAACTATACTATGTCCTTCCATATCACTGTTGCAGTATTCCTAATTTACGGTAGAGTTCAAAAGGTCAAGGGGAAGCCTGTGGGGAGGATGGTACTGAAGAATCCTCAAGAAAACCATATAGGATAGCCCTGACAAAGTCAACTGTAGCCCTGGAAATAACATCCACCTTGTAAAGCTTAGTGATGGATGAACAGAGGACCAAGCAGCAGCCTCAGGTTTGGAATTGGTATCCAGCCCTTTGAAAAAAGCATCAGAGGAAGCAAATGCTCTGGCAGAGTGAGCCTTTATTGAAGAAGACAGACATTTGCAATGAAAGGAACAGCAGAAGGAAATGGCTTTAGAAATCCAATTAGAGATGATTTGCTTAGAAACAGCTAAACCCAAAGACCTGGGATAAAAAGAAACAAATAGCTGCTCAGATTTGTGAATAAGTTTAGTTTTATCCAAATAATATCTGAGCTGACTATGCAAGTTCAAGGTGTGAAAAACCTTCTCACTGGCATTCTGCAGAGAAGAAAAAAAGGAAGAGAAATGAAGAGACTGATTAAGGGAAAACTCGACCATATTAGAAATAAAAGAACGATTAGTACGAGGAGATACCCTGTCCCTATGAAAAACGAAGAAAGGAGGAACAGCCGCGAGGGCCTCTAATTCTGAAACTCTCTTGGCCAAATTAAGTGCCAAAAGAAAAACAGTTTTCCAAGTACAATGTTGTAAGGATGTTAAAGTAGCTGGCTCAAAAGGAGATTGAGTCAGTTTTTCAAGGACCAAACAGAGGTCCCAGGAAGGTGGAAGAGGCTTCCTGGGAGGCATTATAGGAAGGACACCTTTAAGAAACTGTGTCATCTCCAATCTGAAAGTCACAGGAGGAGTCAAGAGCAGACAAGCAGAGGTTACTAACAGGTCAGATGTAACTGAAGAATATGCCAACCCAGCATGGAGCAGATCAAAAAAATGAGACACGACTAGAGGAATCTCTGCAGATGGGGGATCCTGATGGCAAGAGAGGCACCAGACATGATAATCTCTTCCACTTGAACAAATATGATTTTCTGGTAGGGCCATCCTGGCCTTCTGCAGGACCTGAAGCACATCCTTGGAAAAAAGCTACTTAAAGGACTCAAAACTCTATCACCCACAGCATCGATTGAAGACTGGACATGTGAGGATGGATAAGAAACCCCATGTCTTATGTAAGAAGGTCTATCTGAGAGGTAACTTGTGATTATTGCCCCTGAGCAAGTGACAAAGAAGGGGAAACAAATGGTGTCTGGGCCAAAAGGGAGTCACCAACAGGATTTTGGGACAGTCCCACCTAATTCTGTGCAAGTTTCTTGGAAGCAGATGAAGGGAAAGGAAAGCATACAGAAACATCCCTTTCCAAGAAAAAGACAGGGAGGGCATCCACTTTCCAACCCATAAGACTTGGGACTCTGGAATAGAAAAGAGTTAGTTGTCTGTTACAGGGGAAGCAAAAAGATCTACCCAAGTACCACCACACTGATGGATAATGCCCAGGATCAAATCTCTGTGAAGCATCCATTTGTGAGCTTGTGTGCTAGAAAGACACTACCAAAAGATCATATTCTGATGGAATGTAAACATAATGGAGTTGACAGCTAGGTCCCAGGCCAGAAGAGCTAGCCTGCAAAGAAGGTCGGATCTTGTACTCCCTTGCTTGTCAACATACCACATCACTATGGGATTGTCTGTGAAAACTTTGAGGGGCTGGGATTAAAGAGGGTATGAAAAGCCTGGAGAGCTAGAAGCAGAGCCCTCATCTCCTTGATGTTGATGTGGTCTGACCTCTGTTGATGGGGCTAGAGAGCCTGAACCTTTACAGAGCTGAAGGAAGCATTCCACCTCTTGTCTGAGGCATCCGTAAGTAGCTCTTGAGCTGGGACTGGACAATGCAATGGAAGCAATGGGTAGAGACAGAGGTGATAAATCCACTACTGAAGTGCAAGCTTGAGGCAGCTAAGTAAGTGAACTAAGAAGTCCAGGGGGTTACAATGTTGAAGCCACACTGACTTGAGGTACCACAGAAGCTTTCTCATGTGGAGCCTGGCCAGAGGCAGCATGGCAATGGTGGAGGCCATAAACCTGAGGACCCCGAGAAAGATCCAAAACAAGCACCCACTGTAGTACTGGAAACAAAAAGGCAACAGTAGAATACAACCACGTTGAGAAAAAATGTTTAATACAAAAAGCAGCAGCAAAGCTTTTGGGTCTACACCCTTCCTCAATGCTAAATACACTGAGAAAGTCCCTAGCCATTGAAGAAGAGATGGGAAAAATCCCATCAGAGACAGAGCTTTTGGTACAGGCAGAGATGCCAGCATGGGGATGGTCTGGATCCCTCAAACCAAGGAAAACATGATCCTGACAAGGAGCCAAAATTGATATTTGAAAGTTTGTGGTGAATCTCAGCCCCTAGACTCTGTGTAGAGAAATAGTAAACTGGAGATCCTGAAGTAGAGCCTTGGGAGGGGCATGAATGATCAAATCATCCATATAAGGAAAGATCTGACCCCCTCCCCCCCTCATCCTGCAAAAATCAATGACAGGAGTGAGACATTTAGTGAATACCCTTGAGGCATATAGAGACCAAAGGACAAAGCAGACAACTGAAAATGCAAGGAAAAAAACAGAGAAAACAAAAGTTTCCTAAAAATGGACTAGATGGGGATATGAAGGAAGGCATTCGTGAGATCTAGAGAGACCAGAAAGGCCTGGGGAAGAACAGGATGAAATAAAGTTTCAAGAGACACTATCCAAAATGAGGAGACTTTGAGCAATGTGTTGAGCTGAGAAAGGTCCAGAAATGTCCTCCAGGTACCCTCTTTCTTGGGAACCAGAAACATTCCAGAATAAAAAAAACCCTCCATTCCTGAGCAGGGGGCACAGCTGGAATGGTGGCCTAGGTCAAAAGAGAATGAATCAACTCTGGGAAGACAGGAAGCAGTTTTTGAGGAGGGTGATGGATGCCCAGAAAGGGATGAAGAGATTTCCAAACCATAAAATATCCTTGCCAGATAATGGACAGAACCCAAGACTCTCTAGTGATCCATAACCAATTTGGAAGGACCAGGGAAAGATGAAGGAACAAACAAACATAGACAAGGGAAAAGAGAAGCAAATTATCAAATGGAGCATGGCTTGTCCTGAAAAGGAAGTTTCTGAGAAACAGGGCTCTGCATGCTTCTCAACCGTACCAAATTCCTTGGTATTTACTGGTTTTGAAGTCAAAATAATGGGGTGCCATGAATCCTCCCCTCCCTCAGTTGTTGCTGACATCATCACATGTAGGGGCATGCATGATGATGTCAGCTTCATGAGGCAGACTGCCAGCCAGTCAGAATTTGGCTGATGGCTCAGACTGTGTGTTTACCATTTTCCTTTCTATGTATGTTCACAGTGCTTCCATTCTTGCATGTTCAACGGGTGGGTAGCACAGGAGCAGGTAGCAGTAGAACACACACAGCGAGCAGAGCAGAGGAGCTGTTATATTAAGTTAACTTAGTTGTTTCTGTGTTCTTCTGCCAGCCACAGCCAAGCAAAGATGAAAGAAGCAACTGCAAGTAGTTGGTGCATATTACTTAGCAGTATCTCTGTCTGATGTTACAGAAATTTATACTAATGTGCTACAACATCAAAACAACGTAACACTGGGAAAATGCAAGCATGCAATATTTAGACATATAATAGTACTTGGATTTGTGAGTAAAGGATGAAATTGTTTACAAGATCTCTGTAATATCATTTAGAGGAACATGTGTGAGCCATGGAAGTCCCATCTTTCTGTCTGTTGCTTTAGATTCACTTTCTTGTGTGTTGTGCTGCACTCAAAGATTTGTTCCTGAGACACTATTTCTTTTGCATTTCATTACTGTTATCTGTGATCTCAAAAGTTCACAGTAAAATGAGGAAGTGCAGAGGATTTATCTTGTGAAAAGTAGCAGCACAAGGGTAGCAAACGTCGTACACTGTTCTGGAATGCACTTCCCAGAAATCCGAAGTTTGGATTTTGGATCACTTCATGGGTTCTCATGGGTTTCCATCTCTGGTAAGTGCTTATTTAATAGAGGTTTACATTCTTCTAAGAGGGCTTACATTTAAACTTTGCTTTATTGCTGTGAGAAAAGTGATATTATTTGATTTATAGTTCAGTAGAACTGAAGTCATAAAATTGGGTGGCCACTGTGGTGCAGCAGTTAGCATTGCTGCCTCACAGCAAGAGATTCTCCGGTTCGATTCTTGGCTGGTGGCTGGAGTGTCTTCTGTGTGGAGTCTACATTTCCTCCATGTGGTCACGTGGGCTTCCTCTGGGTGCTCCGGTTTCCTCCCACATCCCAAAGACATGCAGTAGGACACACTAAAGTGGCCCTAGGTGTGTGTGTGTGCCTTCTGTGGAAGGTTGGGCGCTGGGCTGGCAACTTGACACCGTAAAACTCCACTGCCAATCATGAGCGGACAGATGATCTGCTGTGGTGACTCCTAACTGGGGAAAAGCTGAAAGAAGAAGATGAACTGAAATCATAAGATGACTGTGAAACATACCTCTCAACTGCCCAGATTTTCACAGAATGTCAGTTGACTCATTTTTGTTCTGTTCCTCATAAAATGTGTGGTTTTCTGGCAAATCACTGGGAAGATCTGAGGACTGAAGTCACTAAATAATTGCAAACATTTGAGTTTCAGAATTCAAATAATTCAGAAAATACATGTTAAACAAACCCTGTTACTCTAGCAACTTTCTAAGTTTATAAAAGCAATATTTAAAATATCAAATAACGAAAATGTCCGTACGGAGTTAATGCTCTAATGCAAACAGCGAAAATCAAGTAAATAAATACACAACAGTAGAGCAAAGCAATGAAGGGGTGAAAAACGCTGATGTAAATTCCTCCAAGTCCATAAATCCAATGGTAAAAGAAATATTTATTGCAGTTTCAGACCTTAATACAAGTAAACCAACAATCTTCAACTTTTAAATATACAAAAAGGCGCCAAACCAACAGGTATTGCTTAAAGCTATATCAGCCCATATTAAAACACTTCCTAAGACATCAAAACGTATGTAATAAAAGACACATCATTATAAAACAAATAATTGAAAACATGTATATAAAACGCTGTAGTTGATGCTTACTAAATGGTGTACACATAAATCCAATATTTAAAAGCTAATGACATATAAAAAATAAATAAAACTTATCATGCCCCTCATAAACATCTAGTCATTCTGAAATGGTGGACACAAGAAAAATCTAATTCATTTGTCGTATCTCAACCTCCTCAATTTCAAAAGTGGGACTTTACCATTGAGTCCAGGTGGCATGTCGGATCTAAACCTAATGATCCAATGTGTCTCTCTAGCCTCTATATAATTCTCAGTGTCTCCCCTTCTATGGGTTTTAAACACCTGTTCTAAAATCCTGAATCTAAAATGATGGTCTGTACCACTGTCATGTACATGTTTAGCAAGCGCATTGTGCAAGTGACCCTTCCTGATGTAGTAGACATGTTCACGAATCCTGTCTCTAAGACAGCGATTCATTTTGCCTATATAAAATGCCGAACAGAATACTAATTTTTGTACATATTTAGAGGGTTCCCTCTTGGTGACGATGGACGTCCAATCCCTGTTCACGGTTATACCTAATATGGAGGGCGTCAATATGATCAGTACTTATTTGAGAAGGTTAGAGTCATCATCAAGCATTGACATTGAGTTGATTCTTAACCTATTAGAGATTGTTCTGGAGTCGAATGTATTCTGTTTCCAGGAACGGACTTTCCTTCAGCGAGATGGCGTGGCTATGGGCACTTCATGTGCCAATAGCTACGCCAGTCTCGTTATGGCTGAATGGGAACATAGACATCTGTTCCAAAATGAGTTTTATAAGGATTATGTTCCGTTCTACAGGCGTTTTGTAGACGACCTGTTCCTTGTTTGGAAGGGTACGTCTGCACAACTGGAATGTTTTATTCAGGAGATTAACACAGTAACAGATTTTTTAAACTTTACTGTGGAATGGTCTGACACACGCATTTCATTTTTAGATGTATATGTGGAGAAGTTAGCAGGTGGGATGGTTAATACAGGTTTGTATCACAAAACATGCCACAGGAATACCCTCCTGCACCGTCATAGTATGCATCCAGGCTTTGTCTACAAAAATATTGTTCGTGGACAAGCCATGCGTGTGTCTAGATATACACCTGTTGATTCAGCATATAAAACGGACATGAAGGACCTGGAGAACAGGTTGAGGGAACAAAGTTACAGTATGACTGACTTTAGATTAGGGATGGAGGACATTTCAGTTCTTAGGGATAATAGAGCCAAGCCCTATTTTTCTGATGGGGCTGATGATTATTATCTAGCTAGGACTGATGATGACCATGCAACTGCTGGTCTGCAAGGGCAGAATCAACAGGTAGTTTTTCCAGTGTATTACACTAAAGATATAGGTCCTATCAAAGACATTTTTATCAAACACTGGCATGTCTTATCAGTGGATCCTAAAATCAAAGAGATTAGTGGAGACAGACCTAGGTTCGTGTATCGGAACAAGAAGAACCTTAAGAATCTTTTATGCTACCCAAAGACAACACATCGTGACTTGGATGTCCATGAACATTATTCAGTACCATGCAATAGATGCAACTTTTGTTCCTATATTCTTACAGCCCCGGTTTTTGTACATCCTTTGGGTTTAGGTGATTACACTATACGTGCACGTGGTAATTGTATGTCCAAGAATGTAGTATACATTGCATCCTGTGTAGCCTGTTCAGCATTTTATATAGGCAAAATGAATCGCTGTCTTAGAGACAGGATTCGTGAACATGTCTACTACATCAGGAAGGGTCACTTGCACAATGCGCTTGCTAAACATGTACATGACAGTGGTACAGACCATCATTTTAGATTCAGGATTTTAGAACAGGTGTTTAAAACCCATAGAAGGGGAGACATTGAGAATTATATGGAGGCTAGAGAGACACATTGGATCATTAGGTTTAGATCCGACATGCCACCTGGACTCAATGGTAAAGTCCCCTTACGTCCACTTTTGAAATTGAGGAGGTTGAGATACGACAAATGAATTAGATTTTTCTTGTGTCCACCATTTCAGAATGACTAGATGTTTATGAGGGGCATGATAAGTTTTATTTATTTTTTATATGTCATTAGCTTTTAAATATTGGATTTATGTGTACACTATTTAGTAAGCATCAACTACAGCGTTTTATATACATGTTTTCAATGATTTGTTTTATAATGATGTGTTTTTTATTGCATATGCTTTGATGCTTTAGGAGGTGTTTTAACATGGGCTGATACAGCTTTAAGTAATATCTGTTAGTTTCGCGCTTTTTTGTATATTTAAAAGTTGAATATTGTTGGTTTACTTGCATTAAGGTCTGAAGAAGCTACCAAGCGAAAGCGCTAACCTATTTACACTGCAATAAATATTTCTTTTTACCATTGGACAGCGTTGGATTATTTTGCATTTTATGGACTTGGAGTTATTTAGCTTATGGGAATTTACATCAGCGTTTTTCACCCCTTCCTTGCTTTGCAATACTGTTGTGTATTTATTTACAATATTTAAAATATGTTTCTATTTTTGGGCCTTTGTCTCGCACATTTTGTTGGGCTTTGCCCAGATTTCTTGCACTAAGAAGTCAAGAGGTATCATGTATGGTGTGCGTGTGTGTACACACACACACACACACACATATATATATATATATATATATATATATCTATAGACCGCAGTGGTGGTGCTGCGGTAGCGTTGTTGCCTCACAGTAAGACACTGTCTGGTTCGATTCTCAGCTAGAGCGTCTTATGCGTGGAGACATGCGTGAATGGGCATACCTTTGTTGAAGGTTGTGCACCAGGCCTGGCAAGCCGGTACATAAAAATCAACTGCCAATTATTAGCGGACCGGAGTTCTGCTGTGGCAACCCCTAACCGGGAAAAGCCGAAAGACAAAAAAAAAAATATATATATATATATATATATATATATATATATATATATATATATATATATATATGTATGTATGTATGTATATATAAAATGAGCCTCTGTGGCAGAAAGTAGTGAGCAAGTCACTGAGTAATCTATGTAACATACTATAAGACACAGATTGTGCTATGTCTACTCAGTTTTGTCATTTTAGTTTCTGTAACCTACTGGTCAGGTAGCAAGTTAAGGAATCTATTTACTGGGGGCATATCCTAAGAGAAAGGGCTTCTTTTTTGTGAATATATAATTCTTTTTTTATAGGTTCATAGGTGTTTACTAGGCTAATGACCACAAGGGCTTTTTAAAGCCTAGCCATGCATCCTGAATCTCTGACAAGTTCTGACACCCTAGATAAGTGTAAGCATGGGCCTGGGAGATGAACCATTTACAGGTTACTTGTTTGCATCAGAGACATAGGTGCCAAACTAAGAATGAATTTCTGATTTCACATCCAATTGTCCAAGTTGCACTTGATTTGGATTAGGGAGGAACTCTGTGTAACATAGATGGGGATCCTGTTCCATAGATGGGGTAGTCTCTGGGATATATACATATCTTTCCAGCAGGTCCTATTTATATGACAGACAATGATTAAGACTTTAGAATGGGTACTTCTGGTGTTGTTTGTTTTGTGGATATGCAGGAGGTCCATCAGAGTGGGATCTGACAATGCCCTGTATGCCAGGCATAGATCTCCCCTCAAAAGCTTGTAGGAGACAGAATAGGGCCTTGAGGCGGTCAGCATAGGGCATATTACTTACACCCTGCATTCGTTTAGTGAGGAATCTCTGTGGACGTTCCAGTTGTTGGATATGCCTGGTTAGGGGCATTGAAATTTTGAGAGGTCTAATAGTAAAGCAGCAGCAATGCAGTGCATGCAAACAGATATTTCTTAAAGAAAGTAATGCTGCATCTGTAATGTATTTGAGTTAAAATCTGTGATCTGTTGAGACAAACACTGCTTGTAATAAATAGTTGCTTCTTGATCATCTTTTCTAGTAGTTTGATTAGGAAGGGGAGAATGGCAACTAATATAAAATTTGAGATGGATTTAGATTTTGTCTGTTCTTCAATTTGAGTTTGAATGTTTATAGGCATTCCACAATTCTGTTGTAGTGGGTAGGATTAAATACTTATGCATGCAAATTTTATGTTAATCACCATACAGATTTTTGGCCAGTTGTCTCTACTTTTCATGAGCCTTTGTCCAGATTTTTGATGTTTCCAGATTGAGAGGTCTGGGTAGATTTGGCAGGTACATGACTACAACCTTTTTTACCCTTGGATGGCATGTGAGACTGTCTGCAAACAAAAGCATATCTGGAAGGGTAATTCCTCTGAAACCTGTAAATAGAAGAAAAAAAAGTATGTTTTAACTCCTGCAAGGCTTTGCCCTTACCCTGGAGAGATTTAATAAGTACAACAGTACCAAAAAGGTTTTTATTAACCAAAGAATCATCAGGTAAAGCTTGTAGATGAAGCTAGATGTAACAGCTCATAACAGAACCAAATGTAGCAGCCCTGGGAGAAGCATCAGCTGCATTATAACTGCACTTAATTGAGTGGCAGGCAACTAAAGAGGTACAACCCAACAAGGAAATGCCTAAGTCTTCCTTTCAGGATCAGAAAGGTCAGAATTCACCTGGGAAACTTGAGAAAGTAGGATTGGAATATACCTGGTCATGTGTGTCTGGTAATTAATAGCAATAACAGACAGGGTGGCAGCAGTATAGACCTTTTCCCAGCCTTTCCATGACCCTATTATCCTTATCTGAAGGAAGCAACTTGGTAGAGGGCAACAGCTTGGAAGGTTTGTCAGATGAAATAGGCACCACTGAAGGATCAGCAGAAGGGCATTTATACAGAAATGTACAATTATGAGACATTTTGTAAAATCTGTCATGTTTCTTAGGATCTTGGGCCTGAGTATTGGGGCTACAGAAGCTGCTGAATAGGTATCAGGGAAGGCAGCCAGAACTGGAGGAACAGCAAAAGACTTAGGAGACTCCATATGGGGGAGCTCATAACACCTTTACTGGATATCAGAATCCTGAGACAAATCCCATGTAAAGTATTCCATCATACAGGAAATAGTGTCCCCAAAGGAGAGGTCCTCTAAAGGTGAATGTGGACTAATAGAACCCTCTTTCTCTTAATCATAGTCCAAAGAGGAAGGGATCTGAGAAGAGTATACTAATGACTGTTCCTTCAAATCTTGATCCTCATTAGAGTAATCCTGCTTGACAGGCCTCTTAAGAGGAGTAGAAGACCAGGGAGGGTCAGGCACAGAGACCCCTTGAGGAAGTTTTAAAGCCATTAAAGTGTTAAGTAACCCCTGAGGCAAATCCTGGCATTCACACTGGGGATCCTTAACTACAGGGGAAATATGCTTGGTTTTCTTTTTCTTTTCTGTGGGATATCCACACTAAAAACCTTGTTAGAATCAGACCCTTATCAACACTCAAGGGATTTCCTCTCTCACTAAGATCTGTGGAATCCCCCTTGGAAATAATCAGCCTAGGTTTCCCCTCAACATCAACAGCAGATGTTTGTAAAACCTCTAAAGACATGCAAGAAACTGGATCCATGCCAGTCGCCGATGGGGTCATGGCAGAGGAATCAGAACCAATGACCAGACTATTCTCCGAGTTTTCAATAGCCTTGAGAGAGACGTCCATAGGAGGATGGACAACAACCACATCAGACCTGAGTTTTTTAGCCTTTTTCTTGGCCACCTGCTGACCCTCAGAACGGGAACACTCCACCACAGCACCCTGAGCCAGCAACTTAAAATGCTGGTTTTCAAAGTAAATAGAAGAGAAGAAGAGGTGACTACATAGAGTCTTGGGGACAACCGCTTAGCAGACCAAAAACTGTGTGGTCGTGGGAAGCACCCATACAGAAAACACAATGGCCATGATACTCTTTATGAGAATGTACCTCACACACCTGCATTTTCCATTTCTAGATGACATGAAACCAAAAACACTAAAAATAAAAGAAAAACATAAGGAAGAACTCCAGTGGAGCACTTATCTGAAACATGGCTTGGTAGCCATCTCAGAAGAAAGCTGTTCAGACCGACATTAAAGAATGTGTTTGGACTAATGGCAAATAAGTTCTGAAATGCATGCATCTGAGCATCACCTTTTTCCGCTATGCCTTGTAAGGGGTGTATATACATGTAACATAAGCCTTTGTTATACTGGTTGGATATTAGGCTATCCTTGACAGATCCCTTTCATTAGGAACACAACAACAGTGATATGGAAGGCCATCTATTACTGTCTATCTTACTAAAGTCTGCTACCCCTAACCTGCCCCTAACCCTAAACCTTCATCTTACCATAGAAAAATACTTTCTGTGACGCTACCACTATTCAGTTAAAGTAGGGATTAGTGTTCTGGAAATGTCTTAGTTTCATGATCACAAATGAAAAAATATTTTCATGATCTGGATTTCATACATTTGCTTATATGAATGTTCAAAATTTTGTGTTTATATTTTGCATTAAACATTTAAATGATTTGATCATACCTATGCTTGGAGTATCCAGCTTACCACCACCCCTGGGCAGGTGTTATTTTCACAATAACATACACCCCATTGGGCATTATTGCTTGCTTATTACACTTTTATAAAAGTGCACACCCACATCTGGTTGGAGCTGAACACCCATTGTTTCTACTTCTTCATTCTTTCATTTAAAGTAAAAGAATTCATGTGAGTACACTAGTTTTATGTCCCCCTGATGCAGCATAAACAAGTCTTCTGTTTCTTTGCCAGACTTATGAAAAACATGTGAACTGCCACCTGTGAACCTCGTGCAATAAACAAACGACATATTATTGGGAATATCCCTGGAAAATAAGATGATTACTCAAGTGTCTTAAGTGGTACTTATAGCACTGAAATTTCAGATTAATGGAGTTATAAGCTATGTTACAACTATGCAGTTAACATTTTACACCCACAGTAACTGGAACAACGACAAATCTGCACCAGCAACGATCTTCTTTTCCACAGCTCATCACTTATAATGGAGCATGCATTATATTCCATTTGTGCTAGTTGTTCTAACATTTGTGAGTTACAGAAACAAATCAGTTAAAAGCTTACCTGCTTGTGATTAATTGAATCATATTACTATTTTGAATATTAATTAATGCATTATTACTCAGATGAGCAATGCTGTCCCATGTAGAATAATTTTCAAATGAAACTTAATATTTGATAAAAAAACATTTTAGTTATTAACAATATTTTCTGACTTCTTTAGTGCAGTGGGAAGTTTATTTTTAAGTCTGGTGTATTTTATCATACCAAAAAAAAAAAAAAAACAGGATTCTATATACTTTTTCTGACAATGCAAAACAATTCCCCAGATTTAAATATTTTAAACTTTATTTTGTATTCCATTTCCAGTGTATCCATTTTTTTTTTACAGAAATCTTACAATTATAAGAGGAACTTTTTTCACCACAAATGGTAAGTGAAACTACTGTTGCAATGAGTCAATGTTTTTTCTTTTCAAACTTGCTCTTCTGGCAGCCTGTCCTTTCTGGATCAAAGGTGCGTCATTTTCATCCATCTCAGAGGAAGATACAAAGGTAATAGCAGAACAGTTATTGAAAAAAGTGAATTTTGAGAAATCTCAAGTATCCAAATGTGTATGTCAGATTAAAAGGGTAAATACAATGTGTTATTTGTGTCAAAATAC
This sequence comes from Protopterus annectens, assembly GCF_019279795.1. Lineage (NCBI taxonomy): Eukaryota > Metazoa > Chordata > Ceratodontiformes > Protopteridae > Protopterus > Protopterus annectens. Next base: position 192,266,446 of record NC_056749.1, on the reverse strand, counting down.
ACAAACACACTCTCTCTCTCTCTCTAAATATAAATATATATATATATATATATATATATATATATATATATATAATTTTTCATTTGTTCATTTCAAATTATTTCAGCTGGAACATTCTAATTTTTTGTCTAATTAATGGTGAAAAAAATGCAGTTATAAGCAGGTATAAAAATATTAAGACTTTTTTTTTCTTCCAGAAATAATGCACACATCAGATTACTCAATGGCCAGTCTATTAAAAACATGTCATTTAAAGATCCAACTGCCTAACTCAGCTGGACATTGCATGTTGTAGAGGTCATACCTGTAAGTTACAAGCTTGGGGTGAAATATGTGTTTCCTTTCACAATAAAAAATGAACAATGATCAATTTTAGTAATTATTGATAAATTAAAGAGAATTTAATTTTTTAAAATCTTACATTTCTGTTTTGTTTTACACAGATCAAGCTATGCTTAACTGGCTTTGTTTAATGAAACAAATGATACAGAAACAGATACTGAAAATGGAAGTTGAAGCTTATATTCATATTTTTGTTTCTATTGGTCATACATATTTTCTGGATTCAGTCAGTGGATGTGTGTGTATATTAAGTACTGCTGTTGTATTTAGGAAGGGAAAGGCTTGAGAAATAATAATAATAATCATAATGATATCCATTTTTGATCAGGTAGACCCCTGGGCACACCATACTTTTTCATGGCTGACCTGAGAGCAATATCTGGAAAAATGACTTGGTTAAAGGTCACACAACAGGCAAATGATGGCTGAAGATATCAAACCTTGTTCCACAGAGGTTATAACTCACAGCCTTGATCCTCAGCACTAAATGGCAGACAGATGAAAACACCTCTGTGCCAAGAGGTCATTTCATATCCTTGCTTATTTCAAAACCCACTGCTAATTATATATATTAACTATGAAATCACACAATCCCTAGGAAAGAGAATATTCCCCTACTTGGGAATTGTCGATCTCACACAACTGTCAGCCATATGTTTGCATCTACCAAATGGTGTCTACCAAACAGATGTAGATGCACAGTCAATCTAGTGCCTCTAGCCATATCTATCTAAATATATATATATATATATATATATATATATATATATATATATATATATATACACACACACACTTATGTACTGATAATTTGATAGCTTACATAAATGTTGACAAAATACTTTGGCTATCCAAGTCTGTTTGAAGGTGTTGTTAGCTCCTGTAGAGTACTTTTACTCACTAAATTACCCTCACCTATTTCTCATTTATTCCATGCCGCTTCAAATTCCATTGATGCATCAGTGTCTACCTCATTCTCTATTTCAGAGACAAACTAATAAGAGCAGTGGGGTTCAGGTGGTCGATGTCCTGGGAACAAGTTCATAGTAGTGTCAGCACTGTAGAAGATTCTCTAATTGGTCCCTATAAGCAATGATTTTAATATCCCCACCATTATGTGTGCATGTCACGGTGACACATAATGGGAGGGTATTATCATCACCACTTGAAAGTGCATGTCAGGGTGACACATAATGGCAGGGTATTATCATCACCACTTGAAAGTGTGTGTCAGGGTAACACAATGGGGGTATGATCATCACCACCACTTGAAGGTGCATGTCAGGGTGACACAATGGTTGCATGTTACTCTCAGCAGATGAGGCCCGATGGATGACACATAGTGGGGGGTATCATCACCACATGATGAGATCTGATTGGTTGTACATAATGGGGTGTATTGTCTTCACCACTAGAAAGTGCATGTCAGTGTGACACAATGGGAGGGAATTAAAATCACCACATGAAAATGGATGTCAGGGTGACACAATGGGGGTTATCGCAAATTGAAAGTGCATGTCAGGTTGACAAATAATGGTGGGGTAGAAAAAGGTAGATTTTTGTTGTTTTTCGAAAACTCAATCATATATCCTCGAAAATATGAGTTTCTGAAAACTTGAGCTTCTGACATAGATCCATGTATGCATATGTTGTGTACGTGTATGTGGGTGTGAGAGATGGCTTATTGTGATGGTGTGTATGTGGTTGATGGCTGCTTCCTGATATGACCTATGGCTGTTGTGGAGGGGAGATTGTGACTGCAAGCTGTGGAGGTTGTGTGTCTGTACCTTTCTCTGTGCACATATGTATCTCTCTGCATCTTTGTGCGTGTGTGGTGTGTGTGTGTGTGTGTATATGTGTGTGTGTGTGTGTGTGTGTGTGTGTGTGTGTGTGTGTGTGTGTTTCTGTGTCTGCAAGAGTGTCTGTGCAGGGATCCCTGTCAGATTATTGAAGTTTTAAATCTTTGAAATTCATATGGCCGAAACCATATGATCAAACTTTTGAAATTTCAAACGTGTTGAATGGAGATCACCTTACAGTGCAGAATGTGAACTTTACCATTTTCCTCGCTGTAGTGCGATCTTGGAGTTGGCATATTTAATTACCAGGGGGGTGTTGGGGTACAGGGAGACTTGCCCCCCTGCAAAAGTGTAAAAAAATGTTTTTATTTTTTTATTTTCAAAGTTTGAAAATTTTGATAATATGGTCTCAGACATATGAATTTCGAAGTTTTGAAACTTCGATAATCTGATAGGAATCCCTGTACAGAATATGTAATGTGCCTGTACATGGTCTCTGCTATGAAAAATGAGAGAAAAATTACAGCACAGCTGCAATCTGTAGTGTTACTGCTGTAATTAGCTTCCACTGCTCAATAACTATGCAGGCTGTGTGTGTGTGGTTGAGTGTATGATAGTGTAGGGCAGATTATTAGGGTGCTCATCTTTGCAGTTGTTCAAACTGCCCAACTGAGTTACTCATATTCATTCAAGCTTCTTTTAATTAGCTGTTGTGTTACTGGGAATGTATGTGGCTACCAATCCAGTTATAATGAAGGAGCACAACTAGATTTGTCTGTGCGGCATGAGTTGTGCTATTGTGCCCTTAATTAACATCCAGGCACATCCTGGTCAATATAAGTTTCATTGAACAAGAAAGAAAATTAATTACTGGAATGAATTATTGATGCGCATTCATAGATTCATAAGTTGTTACTAGGCTATTGGACCAAGAGACATTTTAAGCCTAGTCAAGCTTACCCCATATTTACTAAAATATTGCTGTGTGTAAATACCCCAAGGACTTTTACAGTTATGACATAAGCTTGTCCACATCAAGTGGTCACAATCTACCCCTGTCCATTAGAGATATAGGTGCCACACTAGGGGTAAATTTGTGACTTTCTATTCATTGATCTAAGTTTCATTTCAACAGGATTAGGGATGAACTTTGTCTCACAGAGATGGGAAGTCTGTATCAGAGAAGGGGTAATATTTGAGACAAAAATTTCCTGTTTATTTCACAATTGAGGTTTAAGTCCTTAGATCAGGTATTTCTGCAGCTATTTATTTTGCAGATGCACAACAAATCCATCAGTGTGGGTTCAGAGGATGCCTGATAGGACAGACATGGATTATTATAATTATAATATATTATAATTATTATCCGTCTGTAGAAGAGTAAATACAGGGAATGGACATTGAGATGGTTTACATAAGACTTGTTGTTTACTCCCTGTATTCATTTTGTGAAAAACCACTGTGGTATCTCAAGTTGTTTCAAGAGCCTGGGTCAGGTACATGCCAGAGTCTGTTGTACTTGATGACCTGTCTAATGAGAGCCAATAACAATGGAAGGATGACTTCCTTCTTGATGACCTGTCTAATGAGAGCCAATAACAATGGAAGAATGACTTCCTTGAACCTGAATGCCATGCCCTTACTGATAAGTTGTGCAGAGTAGAATTTTCTCACCACACCAGACGTGGTAGATGAGGCTGAGGAGAACTTGCAGAGAATGAAGTTTTCTGTTCAGACTCATGACATCAACAGAGTTAAGAGGCTGCCTCTTGTTTTCCACTGATAATTGAACCACATAATCTCATACATCTTCTTTCTTATTGGTTGTTGTCAATAAACACAAAATAATTATTTTGTAAAGTCTCTCCACTTAAGATATTTAAATGCATTTGATCTCCCATTGCATACTGTGTCCACCAAGCCAATCAGCATTGTTCTTTTAAACTCTGTGGCTCCTGAGTGGCCTTGTCCCTATACAATTTTCTTTGCTAGCTCTTCACAGTCTCATTTTATCTGCTCATACTAGTGAGAACTAGAGGATCAAACTAGGAAGTTCTCTTTCATATCATTCATGTTATCTTAGCTGCTTAGTGAATTTACTTTATTCATCTAAACACCCAAGCACTAGACCTGATGGAATGTCATCCTGCTAGTTCAGTACATTATCTGTGAGTATAAAGCAGCTTGAACTTGTACTCAGCAATAATAATTCCATACATGAGAGATGAAAATAGCTAATTAATATGGAGGCAACTCTCACCTCTAACCTTTCCCCTGTGATCATATACCACCACCATGATCCTTCTCTAATCACACCAACATGTCTTATGTTGAGGCTTTAAAACAATCACTCCCAATTCTCCTTGAAATAAGAATAAGTCTATACAAAAATCAGGCCACTCACCTCATGCCTACTTTCCATAAAGAGCTATCATAAGTAAAAACACTCCGAATCTCTCCCTTTGAATTACAGCAGCAACAGAAATGTTTTAAGGATGGGTGACTCAATTGTCAGGTACACTGACACATCATTCACAAAGCAGAAGGAGAAGATTATCATGAGGTGTCTTTCATGTGCACTGCCTGGTCCTTAAGGACCTCAACTCCTGCCAAAATTACTATGAGATGGCAGTGGTAGGTGAGAGTGAACTACTTCAGACATAGAACCCTGAGTGATATAGAGAGACATGCCAGAACTTTCCATACCTGTTATAAATGCAAATAAGATGATAGTTTTGAGTGGAATCCTTACTCATCTCAAGTGATACCCAGATATACAGATTGCGTACAAAATGGACAACAGTTAAGCTAGCTGTGGTAAGAATGGCCTATACCTCATATTTTTATGGCTTCCACTTACTGGATAAAGCTTTTGCTTGCTCATTGCATTTTTAGGCAGAGTCTAGGGGATGGGCATTCCAATGCATCTGAAATACAAGTCCCAAAATTTGATCAAATTAAGGAAGGTTTCTATAAAACTAGATGTCTAAACAATAAATCGACTAATCTTGAGACACTCTTGCATTAGCAAAAATATATCTCTGTATAGCTCCTGACATTAGTTTACATGAAAAGAGAGCAGTTCCTCTATACCACTATTCCTCTATATATATCTTATGCTTTTAATGCTTCCAGACTCAATGGCAACTGTGGTGGTGTTTCCATATTTGTCAAGGAACATATTACCTCCAGGCAGAGTCTTAGTGACTCACAAAATTCACTCACTGATCTCCAGATCCCACAGGACAGTATAAATTGTCAACAAATAGCTTGTTGCAGAATATCTTCATTGCCCACTGATGACCATGTAAAATTTCTCAGTGTTCTAAATGTTCTGCCTGTTAGTAAAAAAAACTCTCTATTTTTGGGTGACTTTAAATATACATCATAAACTTGGAACATCTATGCCTCCAATGTTGGATATGACCATCATTTCTTAACCTTAATAAACAAAAACTTCCTTTAATAGTTAAATAAACCTATCACAGGATACAGGAACTATGAACTGATTCTTACAAATTTGACTGCATATTACACAAATTCTCCAGTACCTCCTTCTCCCTTGAAGTCTGACCATAAACTTGTGACCTTCTCTTTTAAACTCCCAAAAGCTTCTACACCAAACTCTATTGAATTTAAAGACTTGTAAAAATGGGAACCTCATTTTACTCTATGATAAAATTTCAAAATTCAAATATGACTACACCTCCCCTGACCTTAATACAGCAACAGACTTCCATAAGGAATGCTGCACTTATTTAGAAAAAATGTATAGTGCCAACAGTCCCTACCAAAACCAAGTGCATCAGGTAATTTAGTAACAAACCCTAACCCTGGTGTTCCATAACCATAAATAAGCTATGCTACAGAAGAAAAAAATTACTTAAATTATTTAGCAATTCAAAATCAACTCTTCGCAATAATAATAACAATAAAATAATAATGAAGAAGACTATCCTATTCACTAAAAGAGCCCATGAATTTTGATGTTTTCTGAAGCATTAGAAAAGTGAAAAATAATACCCTCCATTGCGCTGAATGTTTCTATAATGATGCCTCCTATTAATTCCAAACAGATATTTTCAAACTCTTTGTAAGTAAATTTGGTATCAGTTTCACTTGTATTCATAGCCCCCAAAATATCTGAATCCCTTGCTACCTCAATTAAAGATCATTTACTGAAAGTGCCAAACAGTACCAAAATTATTTCCTCTGTGGGACCTGATATTACAACCTATATTGCCTACTAATGGTGCTAAATGCAGCCTTACATACATATTCCTCAAACTATTTAACATATGTTTTGCTACTGGTTTTGTCATTGATGAGTGACATAATGCAGTGGTGATGCCTCTCCATAATGGTGGCCTTACAACCAAACCTGGGTAATTACAAACCTATCAGTCTTATAAGCCTTGTATGCAAAACCATGGAAAGCATTATAACTATCCTCATAAACTAAGATAGCAGGAATTTTAGTTTACTTGACCCCAGCAATTTGGCTTTGTAAAGAATGTTTCCTGCCTATTTAATCTGTTAAACATTTTTGAAAGGATTACTTACCATTTCCTTTGCAGGTTCAAGTGCTTTCTTTAGTGAAAACTGTATGGTTAACCACTTAGTTTAATGAATATTCCTTTTGGCACACTCATTACTGGACAAAACTGAAAATTATATCATACTATTAGAACAATGAACTCAGAAAAAATGCCTGCTGTCATTGAAAATTCAGTCTCTCCAATAAAGTAATTTTAGTCACTTCAATGAACTTAGCAGGCAACTGTTGCAACATTAGTAGAAAAACACAAAAAGCTTATGCTAGGAATAACAATTATACATTAATGTAGTATATAATCCTAAAAATACAGATAAGTTGTATTCACTGAAAATCTAAGCTTTTATCAAACTATTAATAACAGTAAGGCAGGAGCATAAGTGGCAGGGGTGTCAAAACTTGCAGTTTAAAACAGAAGATACAAATTATACTGCAATATCATGCAACGTGAACACCTTACTTAAATTATTTTCCATTTTGTCATTGTAAGAAGCCAAAACAAATCGTACTTCATTTTGGTTTACTATTGTTTGTGCGAATGACATTCTATCAGCTGCAATGTGCCGAAAAACAGAATGTCGAATGCACAAGCACTTTTGCACCAGATAGTCGACTCCACTTATGTGAATGCACAACTGCATTCGCATAAGTGGAAATCGACTATCTGCATGGAGATTGCGGTACAGTGGGGAGTGGAAATTCATCTACATTCCCACTGTAGTGTGATCTCGGAGTTAGAATATATAAGTAAGGGGGTTGTGGGGGTCTTTTCCCCCTGCAAAAATGTGATAGCTGTATAGGAGTTTGATTTACATCATCTCCTATATAACTATCACGTGGTGGTTTCGACAACAATGTCGAGTCAAATGCGTCGAGCATTTGGTTCGACATTGTGAAAGGTATTTTGTTTTACTTTCGGTATTACCATTCATTTATTTGAACAGAAAATGTTTTTTCCATTCAAACAATAGTAAACCCTTCATTTTACCTATTAATGTCTGCTATTAGCACTCAGGGGACTGAGTATCTAGGAAAAACATGGATTATCATCTACATTTAGACTCACTTTTGCACATCCATGTATTACATTTTATTTCATGCACATTGATATCTGCAGTGCAGCAGAGTTAATGGTACGCCTGTAGAGTTTACAGAAAAAAGCAGCATTCCATAACAGCTTTATGAAACCTTCAGATTTTAAGCATTTTACTAGCTTTCTATAATAATGACAGTCTCGGTGTCTATGCTGTTAGTTTCTGGTGTTTGTCAAAGACGTATAGCCTGATAAAACCTTCGTAACTACATAAAGTTTGGCTAAGAATTTAACATGCAGTTGCAAACTATTAAGTGGGAAGACGTAGCAGTTCCAGAGAAACCATTCATCTTTTCACAATTAGGTAATCATCCTAGGAACTCATAAAAATGTATTTACATTTGTTGACTGGGCTAGTTTAGCTGGATACATGCCCATTTTCAGTAGAGGCCCGGAAAAGCTCCAAGCATAAGTAAATTACAAAATACAATAATTAAAAAATGACTAGATTCAAATACATTAGAGAGCAAAAATGCTTGGAAGAAAAGATAAAACCTGTTTCTATGAACAATAGTACAGAGTCTTTGCGTAGGTTTAAGATACAATCAAGTACCGAGTCTTTGCGTAGGTTTAAGATACAATCAAGTACAGAGTCTTTGCGTAGGTTTAAGATACAATCAAGTACAGAGTCTTTGCATAGGTTTAAGATACAATCAAGTACAGATTCTTTGCGTAGGTTTAAGATACAATCAAGTACAGAGTCGTTGTGTAGGTTTAAGATACAATCAAGTACAGAGTCTTTGCGTAGGTTTAAGATACAATCAAGTACAGAGTCTTTGCGTAGGTTTAAGATACAATCAAGTACAGAGTCTTTGCGTAGGTTTAAGATACAATCAAGTACAAGTTTACAAAATATTTTGAAATTATCATTCATTAAGTCAAAGAAGGAGAAAGAGAAAAGGTAGGAAAACACAAGGGCAAGTATAAAGTTAGCTTCTATTGATTAATGCTGCAGAGGGGCTGTAGCCCAGGAGGAAGGGGTATAGCACGAAGAGAAATAAGAGGAAAAGTATGATTCAGTCAGGCTTAGAGCAGGGACAAAGCCAATGTATTTTTAGCTGTTCTTTGAGATGTTTCTTGAAGAGTGGTGTAGATGAGAGAGATGTGAGTGTTCTAGGAAGCTTGTTCCAGATTCTGCCCACAACACTGGTAAAAAGTGAGTCCCCAGCTTTATTATTAGATTTAATATTGGAAATTAGTAGCTTATTAGCTGAGCATAGTGCTGTAAGATTTTTATATGGGGAGATCAGGTTAGAGAGGATAGGGGTATTATTTGGGTGATAAAGATTTTTTTGTGTGATCACAAGTTGATTATATAGTAGCTGGTTTTGTAGTTCTGACCATCCGAGTTGTTTAAGGTTGAGACAGTGGTGGGTTCTAAAAGGGTAGCCAGTAGCAAATCTGACTATATTATTATAGCTAGTTTCAAACTTGCTAAGATTATGTTTTGATAGATTAGTATATATGGCAGAAGCATAGAATAGGGTAGAAGTGAGATGAGTCTGGGCTCTAGCTAGCGGCATGAGGAAGGGTTTGATTCTATACAGGGAGCGTAGTTTTTATTGACAGTTTTTATAGTGTTGTTGATATGATCATCATTGCTGAGGTTATCATCTATGGTTATGCCCAGGAGATGTGTAGTAGCATCAGGGGAAATACTAGTTCCATTATTAGAGGTAATTGTGAAGTGGATCTGTGGTGACTTTTGGGTGGGAGCAAAAAGTAATAATTTGTTTTTTTGGGGGTTAAGGAGGAGGCAATGATGGGTGAACCCCTTTTCAACAGAGTTAAATACAGTTTGAGTAAGGGTCTGGAGAGAGGTTGATGACTTATCAGTACAGATTAAAGTAGGGTCATCAGCGTATTGTATACAGGTGGCTTGAGGAAAAACAGTATGGAGATCGTTAATAAAAATGGAAAAAAGAAGAGGGCCTAGGATAGAGCCTTGAGGGACTCCAATGTTCACGGGGAAGGGTGTGGAGAGATTATTGTCCCAGAGCACTGCTTGTTGCCTATTTTCTAGATAGGATTTAAACCAAAGAACTGCTTGTGGGTCAAGAGATTGGGCTTTTAGCACAATGGTAAGTAAGTAAGTTATGGTTGACCATATCAAAGGCTTTTGATAGGTCAATGAATAGTGCAGAAGAGAGAGAGTTATTGTTTCGATTCCTGTTTATACAGTCAGTAAAAGTTAGCAGGGCAGTAGTTGTGCTATGAAAGGGCCTAAAGCCGTGCTGGCATTTGGCAAGTAAATTATTGTGGAGCAGGTGTTGAAGTAGTTGATGGTGAATACATTTTTCTATTATTTTGACTAATGGAGAGAGTAATGCAATTGGTCGGAAGTTGGAGATATCAGTGGATTTGCCTCCTTTATGTAAGGGGATTATGTGGGAGACTTTCCATATGGAAGGGATGGTACCTTCTGTGATTGTTCTGTTTATAAGGATGGATATGGGATATGCTATGGCTTTGGAAGCTATTTGAAGGTATTCTGCTGGCAGGCAGTCAGCAGAAGGGGTGCAAGGTTTGAGTTTTTGAAGGACTGCTTCTCTGCTTATGTCTTTCAGCCAACACATAAAATCTGCACAAAAACTGTAACAATGCAGCCCAGGGCACATAAACACAGTGAATTCTACAGATTGAGATATTCTCTCATGCAGCTAGCATCTTGCATAAATGAAGAATCTGTTTAGCTCTCGCCTACACAATTATAAAAAGCATGAAATAAAACATCTAGTATTTGCACAAATAATGTTCAAAAGCAAAATTAATTAAAAGAAGCTATAAGGCACAACCTCAGTTTGGGCCATCTAATAATCGTGATATCTTAACAGAAATACTTGTCAAAAACTACTTTTGTTTTTTCATTAAGCTTAGAGCGAAGCAGCTAACAAGTTATTCTGAAATTAAGAGCAGAAACTGAAATGTAGTTGTATGCAATGTACAAGTTCTGTTTACTTAATATTTAAAATACTGATCCAGAATGTAAAAATAACTTTCTGCATATTTAGAAAGTTTCAGAAATGCTGATTCAGAATGCAGTGTTTGCTGTATCAACATCTAACTGCGGCGACAATTCTCCATATGCAATGCACCATTACTTACCGTTTCAAACAGAGATTGCCTGGCGTTGCTTCCTGATCTTGTTTCCTGATCTTGTGTCTCTCAATTTAGGTAAAAAAGTCAATTCACCAATCTGGCAGGAGCTCCTCATCTCAGGAGCAATCCATGTTCCTTTCCGCACCCCTCATCTCTAATTTGAAGAGCAAAATAAATCATCTTTTTACTTTTAAAAAAATGCAGGGAACCTTTTGCTGTGGTACAACCTATACTACACACAACTGAAGTCTTGAGTCCGACCAGAAAGCATTAATGATATTCATTTCACTGCCTCTATTCAGAAATGCCATTATGGAATGAATGCCTGTACTACACTAGGGAACATAGGCATCATACAATCACACCCCCTAACAGCTGGAACTCAGGGTGGGTTATCTCCTCACCCCATCCTATTTAACAGCAGAGATGAATGGTAAAAATTACAGAAAAAAAGAAAGATTTAAAATATCATCTGTGAGCCTATTATATTCTACCTCTTACCTCAGCAACATGCTGAAGTTACAACTAAGTCAAGAAGTGCTAGAAGCACCATGTATCAACTTAGCTTTTTGCTTTACAAATGATCCCATAATGTACTACAAAAGTGCACTTCCAGCCAGAAGTAACTCCCAAATGTACTGACAAACAACCACCAAAATGTACAGCAATTTCTAAGATTATATCAAGAGGAAATTCTGGCACCAATGCACTGAATTCTAAAAAAAATAAAACATCCAGTTTACAGTACAGTTGTGCAAGTAGAATTTACCATAACAGTAGCTGTTCTAATGATCACTGTTGGAGTAATCTTAGCTATAAGGGTTATATCCTGCCAAGTATATAACAGCTGGCCAGCTTCCAAAGCTTTACAGTACCTTCCAACCATCAAAACTGTCAAGCAGAGCTGACTAAAAGACAAGTTTGGTCATAAAGCCTTTCAGCGCTTTCATGCCATCTGAGAGGGGGAAGCCGAGCCCTGGATGGACAATGCTAAGAACAGCAAAAAGTAAATCCCTACACCCTGGCATAAAAAACACACCAAAATAAAAAAAGGGGGGGGTGGCGACTAATGCAGCAGTGATCATGTAAGCATCTACTGTTCTTCTAAGTTCAGTTTACACAACTGTGCTGTGTTCTTCATATTTAATATTTAAAATCAATGTAAAACTGTTTAGATTTTAGACCATGTTTGATAACCATGTACATGTATCAAGTATGTGTCCTCTGTAAAGGGTTGTTGCTTTTCATGTAAGAGAGACTGCTGAAGGAAAAAGATTTTTCTCAGTAACTTCGCCATGGCTAGTAGGATTAAAACAGCTGAAGCTGTCCTCAGCTATGGTCAAGGTGCTGTGTATCATATCTATTCGCTTAATATCAGCAATCTAAACAATGATCACTTAGTCAAACACCATTCAGTCATGACTGGTTAACCAAGAGTTGTTTTGAGAGAACATTTAATTTACTTATTTATTTATTTTTTGATGAGGTATATGAGGGACTGTGTTCCTTTTACATCTTACTTTTTATATTTAACTACCAGGTTACCAGACCACAGAGAAAATCTCCAAAATCCTATTTAGTCAGTACCAATTTAAACATGGCTGACTTACAATATGGCAGTGACACGTTTGCTGACATTGGATTTTCAAATTTTGCAAGAGAGAAATAAATGGACAGTCTTTCCTTTAATTTTCAGCAATAGATTATGAGTTTGACAGAGACTGACTAGACAGAATATGGCTGAAAAGAGCTGCAGCTGGCTTATCTTACACCTGGTACCTCTTCCAAAACTGGTAGCCCTCAACACTGTCAAAGAGTAAAAAAAAAAAAAAATTGCCCCTTCTGTGACCACGGCATGTGCCATGTCCTCACATCTTCTTAATTTGAGGAGCAAAAATAAAGCCTGTTCTCAATGCTGGCCATCATGCCTGCACTCAAGGTGGCTGCTTGCATCACCACACCCTATAGCCTGTTCTCATTTCTCACCATTACACCAGCACTGCTTCCATTGCCCCACCCCACTCCAAACCCTATTCTCATTGCTCATCATCTTGTTTGCGCCCAGAGTGGCTGCCTCTGTCACCCTACCCTAAAGTCTTTTCTCATTGCTCAGCATCTCGCTTGCACCCAGGGTGGCTGCTTCTGTCACCCCACCCTAAACCCTGTTTTCATTGCTCATCATTACATCAGCACCCACGGTGTCTGTTTCAGTCATCCCACCCTAAAGTCTTTTCTCATTACTCAGCATCGTGCTTGCCACCCAGGGTGGCTGCTTCCATCACCCCACCACAGCTGCACTACTGCACTGGACCAGACAGACTGAGTCATGTTGACTGATGGACAGACAAACAAACTGCTGTCAAAAATTAACTGAAGGGTGGAACCAAGTCTGGGAGACAAGGTCTCATTGGCGAACCCATTGCCATAGGCAACTGTTGGAATGAGAATGCTGCAATACGATTTCATTGACTTGAGATCAATGACATGCTTTATTGAGACAATGGACTGTATTCTCATTGATGGATTACTTGAATAATTAAGCCTAATGGATTATATAATGAGATGGTTCATTTACTGTTTGCATCTGAAGAGGTCTTAGCAACTTAGACAAAAACGCTGTGTGTGGAATTGCGTTTATGTGTTTGAATTGACTATTAAACCAGATTTGGAATTTTATCATTGAGCCAACTATTTTCCATCATCTGTGGTACTTATTTTGTTTGGTTTTGGAGTCAATGGTGTTTAAGTACCTGTTCCAGTGTTATTTTTGGTTAAATCATAATGACATTACTAGCTGCATCTCGCCAGTTAACATGTTAACATGACACTTCATACAGATGACATCAAACTACACTTCTGCAACTGTCCAAACAGATCTGCAAAAAGAGAAAAAACAAAGTGGAGCAATTAAAGGTAGATCATACATACTGGCAGTAGAAAGTAACCTACCTTCCTGAGTTATGCAAGTGTTATAAAACAATTCTACACAACACAAACATTTAGTGAAATTCACCCATCGTGTTTATGATACAAAAGTTTGAAAAGTACTAATGGATGGAGACTCCTTAATTAGAGTCTTAAACAGTTGCATTTTGCTATTTTAATTAGATGAGATTTAAGTCGTCATTTAAATAACGTATTATTGAGGTTACTTAAGCCATGAGGTAGTAGATTCTGGCTCCCTACTGAAATGTCAGCACTCAAAATGCAGTGCGCTAATATGCTGAAAAAAAAGACCAAAATTACAGAAGAGCAAATCTCGAACATCATTCTTCTCCTTTGAACCTCTTTTTTTTTTTTTTATAGGGGGGCAAGTCCCTCACACCCCCTGAACTTATATACCAACTATGAGATTGCCGTACCTCAGAGAAAAGAAAATATTGACAGAAATGGCTATCTTAGGCTTAGCATGAGTAAGTCTATTCAGTCTTCTGTTTTTGGGACTCTGTTGAGCAGGTCCTGACATTTCAAATGGTTATCGGATGATTCCATTGTATGGAAACAATTTTAGAAAAGGCACTTTTCGGTACAGCTGGGCTTAAAGGACAAAGTTTCTTTTGCTAGGTATTTTATAGGTTAATTTGTTGAGTAAGAGTGTAGCTTTTGCTTGAACTAGGAGGCAGTTACATCAAGAAGAAGAAAAAGTGCAGGAACATTCTTTTTGATTTGAAATATACACAAATCTTAGAAATACATTTTCAGTGGTTTGAATTAATAACAGTTTTGTACAGATAGTAATGAAACTATGGGGAAATCATACTGTAATCTAGTACTGCAACGTGAGTGGTGATAGCTTATCTGGCTTCTAAGGTGAGTCTGATATTCTGTAAGAGACCCTTACTTGTGTACATACATATATTACAAGCATGAGAAATAATGCCCTTCTATCCTGCCAATATACCAAAACAGCTATTCCCATAATAAGTATCCATGTTGTTCTTAAAATATATAAACTGGGTATTTGTTTAATTTAATTTGGTAGTCTAACTGCGGTGGTGGTGCTGCAGTAGCATTGTCGCCTCACAGTAAGACATTGTCCTGTTCAGTTCTCAGCTAGAGCGTCTTCTGTGTGGAGACATGCGTGAATGGGGCGTACCTTCATTGAAGGTTGTGCGTCAGAGCCGGCAACTCGATACGTTAAAATCTACAGCCAATCATTACCGGACTGGAGTTCTGCTGTGGCGACCCCTAACCGGGAAAAGCTGAAAGACACAACAGTCTACTCCATGTATTGGCTACTCTCAGAGAACTAACTAATACATTTCTCATCATACCTCCCAACCATACCGATTTACTCGGTTTTTACTGAGTTTTGGGGTCCAATTGAAAGGGTGCCACGATTCCCGAATGGCACCCCTTCATTTCCGATTTTTTTGTTTTTTTCAATTTTTGCGATGACGTCAGCTCTGCCAGGGCTACCAGCCAGTTGGAATTGAGCTCAAGGAGCTCACGTCATCATTTCCGGCTGGTGGGCATTAAACAACTGCTTTGCTGCCAAGAATGAGCTCAGCTGGCTCTGCTTTTAAACAGCAGAGCAGGAATTACAACGGGCTGGTTGGCTGGCTCCAGGCTTAAACAACCTGGCGAGAAGAGCTCTCGGGATTAGTTTAGGATTCTGCTGCTGCAAGAATGGAATGGAAGGCTTAGGCACTCAGTTGCAGGACTTTACTTTGCTGCGAGAATAGAAGGCACTCCATTGCAGCAGGACTTTACTTTGCTGCGAGAATGGAATGGAAGGCACTTGGAATTAGGTAAGCAACAAGTGTCTGTGGTGTGTGTGTGTGTGTGTGTGTGTGTGTGTGTGTGTGTAATCCTAGCTGTTCCTATAAATGGTGTATTTGCAAGCAATGGGCATTTTATTCCTTTCTAATTCCCTTTAGAACATAAAAGTTCTGAAATGCTGAAAAGTTTTACCTTTTTGCCATCTGCAATGATGGTGACATATGGGCAACGTGGACAAAAAGTTGTTTTGGATTTTGGACATGGTTGGAAATCAGATCATAATTTTCTTTGTTTGGTGTGGTGGTATTGTGGTACAAGTGCTAGGTCAACTTACTGCTTTGACTTTGATGGTTTGACACAAGTTAAAAGCTTCTAAGTATCACCCTCCTCCTTAGCACTTTATTGATTATTTGAATTGCGTGTTGTAGATTTCCTAATCAGAAAATAATAAATCATTCCTTATAATTTTCCATGAGAACCAGAAAAGCAAAAATACAATTTTATTTAGATCAGAACAATAAAAAAAAATCTATAAATATATCCATACATTTGTAATAAAGAGAGGAAAAATGTTACTGTAACAGTAGTTTTGTTTTACCTTATTATTTTAAGTTTAAACGCTGGTGGGAGGAGTCATAACCAAGGCTTACAAACTTTATATATAAAGTTTTCTTGAAGAAAAGTGTCCCTGTAAGTAATGGGGAGCTAGTTTACCTTTTCTAATATGATATCACAATGACAGTTCAGGTTGGCCAGAAGAGCAAATCGAAATATTTTGTTTTCAAATTTTGAATGCTTTGGCTGTTCTGCGAACAGTGAAGAGTACTCAGCTTTGGGAATTGGTACATTTTTTTGGTCATAGTTATACATGTAGCTGTGCACAGAAGTTGTGAGGTATGATAACATAGTCTTAGCTGTTACAAGGCATCTGTGATGATATTGTGTATGAAAGTTGAGGTTGAGTAGAGGGTCAAGTGTTTGTTATAGTTGCCGAGTAACATTTGACATTACATTCCCTTTCTTGTTAATTGTTTATGTGGGAACTGGGAAGTATTGAAAAGTCTTTTTGTGCAGAGATCGTAGTATTTGTTTTTATACTTTTAATAAGCAGTTTTATTTGTTGGAAACCAATTGTGCAGCTCAGTGAAACTAGATTAGAACTTGTTTTGTAGGGACTGGTGAGTTTTGGCAGCCTCAAGTTGCAGAGTATCATCTTTGAACATAATTATATTAAGGTTGGGTGGAACCTGAGTAAAGTCATTAATGAAAAGTGAAGAAAGAAGTGAGCCAAGTGTGTGAAAATGCCCACAATGTAATACACCTGGTGGCTAGAGGCATTTTGTGCTCAAACCTTGCACCTTTGGTACAGGGTAAAAAGAGCCTAAAGTCCCTAGCCACCACCATTTCTGAGCTTTGCCCAGATTTTTTTGTGCTAAAAGTTGAGCGCTATGGTTAGAAGTCAGAACAGAATTTGTATTCCCCCATTATTGGCTTTGTTGTTTGTCCAGTTTTTTTGTTCTAAGAGTTGAGAACTATGGTGAGAAGTGAGAACTGAATTTGTATTTGTCCAGGTGTTTTGTGCTAACAGGTAGAGAGCTATGGTGAGAAGTGAGAACTGAATTCACTAAATGATGGCCATTAAGTTTCAATCTTCCTATTTTTGAAACTGCTGATTTAGCATAGTGGTATGTTGCACTGATTAGTGTATAGGGTTCTGTGTTCAACACTTGCCAGTGACATGCATGGTGGTAGCACATTATTTTATTCTAGCAACTTTCCAAAATTATACAAGCAATGTTTAAAATGTGTCCCTGGTTTTTGACCTTTTGCCCCCCCCACAAAAAAAAAAAACTGAAATTAAAATAAGTGAGATGCCTGTGGCTTACACTGTCATTCTGTTTATAGTTTGGGTGTGGAAGTAAGCTTTTATGACGGAAATGTTCTGAATTGGGCAGTTTTGTAATTATTGGTTTATGTATTTTCTTTCATTGCCTGCAGTACAGCCTACTGGAAAAATGTTTAAACAATACATTTAAAATGTGCTCTGTCTAACAAGTATGCTGTATTATACAAGGAATATAACTTAATAAAGTCAGGAAGGTGTATCAAAGAAAAGAACACATGTATGTTGTTTTGTGTGCAAGGGGCCAATGATTTGAAAACAGCCCAAAGGTAATTTTATCCACCACTGGCCAGATGCATTTTCTTTGGATGTGGTGAAGGTTTCAATGAATGTGAATTTCAAGGGCAGAGAAGTTTTAATGCCAAATCTATTTTCATTGTGCATGTGCTGTGCTGCAAAATGTAAAAATAAAATCCAAATAATCATTGTAGAAGTAAAGCAGTATGCAAACATTAGCGTTTATGGTAAATGGGGAGAAATAGCCAGGTAATGGGACACTGGAATGGCTGCAGGGGACTCTGATGTCATATTTTGGTCGTCTGTTCTTCAGTTTGCATTTGAAAGTTGGTATCCCACAGTTCCATTGGAGTGAGTGGGGTTATGTAATTATGTAATTATGTATGCAAATTAGATGTTAATCAGCATACAGATTTGTACCTATTTTTCATGGGCCTTGTCCAGATTTTTGATGATTCCAGGTTGAGAGGTATGCTTCTCATTCCTGTAGAATCTTCTGCATAGGTTGTCTGAGATTCTCTACTTTTTGATAATCCCAAACATTCTGAGAGTTATTTTTCTAAATGCCCTCTATGCTCGAATAAGGTTTCCTCTTAAATGTCTATACGAGACCCTATACAAGTTCAGATATTCTTTCATAATGAATTGGTATACAAATGTGCTTACAAGTGTTTCTAGACGTGTACTAAAATTTAATTATTCATATAACACAAGTCTAAGGTACCTCTTTGATAAGGTACTGGGTAGAGGGGTACCACTGGATCTGTTATTGTGATAATTTCAGCCATTTGTTGCTGTTGTGATGTGCCGGGTGGCATAGTGCTGTTTTAGCTGTATTCATGATTAGTTTGTTGGTTGTTAGCCAATTTAAAGTTAGGGAGAAGCCTACCTGCAGTTCACTGGGTAATGTGGTTATAGAGTTTTTAGCTATTGTGATCACTACATTAATTACATACATTATGCCATTTAGTTTTGAGAGAAGTCCCTTTAGATATCTGATGAATACCGAACAACTTCCATTATGCACCATAATACCCTTAACTATGAAAGTTTGTTTGGTGAGACAGTTTGTGAATCATAATGTGACTTCATTATGCAAAACAATACTGGATAGCTAGTAGAAGTAATAATGCAAAATCAGCAGTCTAAAGGCATGTTTAATTTTCTGAAATATGATACTGGTCAAGAGAACACTGACCATAATATCAAATATTTGATTTGTTAGTAAATAAATAGTGAGCAGTGTGCTGCATTGTGGCCTGAAGCTCTGCTGTCTATCAGGAAGTATGTCATAGTTAGAGATGTAATCCTTAATTTCACTACAGAGTAGTTTTTAAAGCATTTTGGTAAGAATGCAAATTGGCAATTGGCCTGTAGTCTGAAACAATGACTGGGGAGTAATAATTTGAGTACTGGAGTAATCAAAGCATGGTTGAAATTACATGGAATGTAACTGGATGGAAGTGATAAATTCTGCAAAGGGAGCATGGGGTTTTGTTGAGTATTTGCTTCCTAGTGCTGAGCTTGTGGTGGATAATATGGAAGTTGTATTTGTATTTACATCTTATTTTGTCTAAGAGTACTACAATCTCAATACTGGTAGTTTGATTAAAATAAAATGGTTGGCATTCAAGATGCTTTTGTTAGGGAACTGCTGGCTGGGGTGTCTGTGTTGTTTAGAATGTGTGTGGGTAGTTAGAGGATGTATTGCAATGTTTGTCTGAAGCATTATATGAGATTAGGATTAAAATACACATTAGTGAGTAGTTTTAGAAACATTTTATGAGCAGCAGTGATTCTAACTGTATTCTAGAACTGTTGTCCACCCTATATTCTTACTTTGCATATTCCTCATGAATTCAGCCTTGTGAGTGTTACTGCTGATACTCCCATCTTGGTGCAGTTTGACAACACTGTTTGGTTCGGGAGTGTCTCTCAAATCAGATTTCCATAATTTTCAAGCTTTACCTCCGAGTTTGATTTTTTTTTTTTGAGAGTTGTGGTAAGCCATGGGTTTTCTTCCTGTGATTTTGATATATTTTTTAGCCTGAGTCTTGGTTTGATATTTTTTAGCCTGTCGTGTTATTAGGTTGCAGAAGATGGATAGTGCCAATGTGGGACAGTGCACGCATACAGTGTACTGTAATAATTTCTTATACTTCTACTTGGAGGATGTCAGCATTGTTGTTTGAGATGGGTTTCACATATTCCACACATCACAAATGTTAGGTGTCACTTTGATTTGAGTGATTAGCTAGTGATAATTGGATAGTTGTTGGTTAGAGCATTTGGTAGTACCAGTACTGATCTTAATTTACTGGGTATGTTTGTTAAGACTATAGTATAGCACTGGGATTTTACCTGATTGCATGTTTGGTCTTGTGCCTTCTGATACCAGTCAGCTCAGATTTAAAAAGGAGTCCATCTGAGGTAGAAGCCGTACTTACTGTGCCAATCTATATTGAAGTGTCCTATAATAATGCTTTTTCTGATCACCTGTTACTTCGATAACCTGCACGAGTCTGCTTTGTATAATGCTTGTACTGGAGGATGGAAGTGTGTGTGTGTGTATAATCACTGCTATAATCATCATTGAGTAAATATCTCACTGATATTGTATAAGCAGACAATTTAGGTCTTTGTGTGAGGTTTATACAGTGGTCAGCTTAGGACTGCGATTTGAAGTGTTTTCAATCATTAAGGCAACCTCCCTGCCCTGTGTGTGGCCTGACATATTATTGTAGTATATTTTTACATAGTAGCAGGGAGTTACGTATTATTTTTAAACCATATTTCTGTGATGGGCACTAATTTTTTTCTAATGTACTATAGTATGCAGTTCGAACTAAACCTATTTATTGTTGAAACTTCCTGCATTTATATCGCCTACAGACAGACCTTTAGGCTTTGAAATAGTAAGCTGTGCCTGTTAGGTTGGTCTCCAGTTTATCAACAGTTTATAATATATGATAAGTACAATAAGGATAAAAATACATTTAAACAGCTTGTTTAATGAATGAAATGGTGTTTTCTTATTAAGTAGTTTAATGCTGTACTGAAAGGATAGTTTGGGTAATGGGACCAAAAATATATCATATATGGTCCACCAGGTAGGAATACTAACTTCAGTAGTTTAGCTGCATGGATAGATGCTGTCAGTCAGTGAAGATAACTGAATTACTACTATATTTTTGGGTGGACAGACTGGCTATATAAAGCAGGGTAAGTATTTTGCTATTACTATTGGGATGTTACACAGCTGATGGGAATCCTGTTTTATAAAAGAAATAGCTGAGGGTATACTGGTGATGGACACCTGGTGTGCAATGTTGAGTTAGGGTGTGAAGCTATGGAATCTCTGATGAGAAGTCAGCTTTTGCATGGGATATATGAGAGGTTAATTGACAGGGAAGAAGGGATATATACTTAATGGTAGGGTAGAGCTGCTGTAGAGTTGCTGGTTGTGTTTTGTATGGGTGGAGGGAGGAGTTGCTTAGGTTAGTGTCCAGTGTTTGAGGAGTGATTTAGAGAGTTTGTATGAATTTAGGATTAAGATGAAGCTGTTCATTAGCTGTAGGGCATTATGATGTCTTGTTGATCATTAGTCCAAGGGGAGGGTTAAGTGGTGCCTGTTTGGTGGTCTTATAGTAACGCAGATCTCCTTTTTTAATATAGGGTTTCTCTAAGGTAGAAATGATGTCAAGCAGATGGAATGTTTTTCACAAAAGTGCTATAAAAAGGAGGGGGACTAACATGGCATCTTATGGTATAAGTCACCCTATTATATAAACCGTATAGGTTTGATCATTTTGAGTGGATACCTATTTGGTAGTTTTGTAGACAGAAAGGTATACAGTTCTAAATTTAGGGTGCCCTTAAGGTCAAATGATTTCATTATAGAAAAAATTATGCATGACCGTCTTATTTTACTATTGAGGATGCCTGTCTGTGGAAGGGGCCCAGTGTCTATAAAGGAAATGAGGTTAGGATGAGAGGTATGGGTAAGCCTAGCACAGCCAGTTGAGTCTATATTACAAGATCGAATGTTTAGGTGATCGAACACCTAAAGATCGAACTTGTAATATCAAACCTACAAACATTGAATGGCGCATGGAAACACATCAGTTATCCATAAAAATAAAAAAATAAAAAAACCTTACACCCAAACTAAGTGGGGGCTGGGCACCCCTCCCCCAACTAAATATACCAACTCCGAGATCACTCTACATTTGAAAAAAATGGCAAAATCTGGCAAATGGCCAAGGGAAATCTTTCCCTGCGTTAAATCGGCCATTCGCTGTTTTTTGCTTTCGATATTATAAGTTCAATGTTTACGTGTTCGATCACCTAAGCATTCGATCTTGTAATATAGATGCCAGCCAGTCAATGAGAGGATATGCACTGTATGTTCAAACCCTGTTTTCTCCTTCTCTTGAGTAACAATTTGGAATCTGCTTCTGGGTAAGAGGATTCAAGGTACCTGCAAGAATACAATAAGGCTGAATGGAGCTTTTGTTATAAGCCAAGCAGGGATTAAGCAAGTCTTTTGCAGACTTCTCTAGATGTGACCAGAACAGCACTCATGTTTTGATGCACATCAAAAGCCATCAAAATTCTCCTCATTAAGCATTTTCACACTCATGAAGCTACCCATAACACCAGTGGTCAAATACCCAGGATTAACTCTGGATCCAAACTCACACCAGTTTGGGTGGTCTTTGCTCATCTGAAAGCTGCCTTCTCCACTAACAAAGGAAACCAGGCAGGTTCTTGCTAAGAATATCTTTATTCCCAGACTTTCACGTATATCCTACCAGTTTTGTCCCTGTACACAACCTGTAAAACCAATAAAATTCAAATAGCTATAAAAGCTATATGCAGATTCATCAAACTATTTTGCCAACTAGACCATGGTTGCATCACTCATTAGAATGCCAAATAGTTACCAGAAACAGCTTCATACATTCTTCTGTTCTGCAATCTTATCTTTGAGATGCAGAATAAGAGAGTTTGCCCCTTACTTGGAAAAAAGTAATTAAGTCCTTGCACTCTTCTCTCACTACCCATTATACAATGAGTAAATAAATACTGAAGAAATGAATTTTAAAAATGCGTGAGTGGTTTCTATTTTAGGCATCATGCCTCTCAACTTTTCAGATTTTTGCCTCATATTTTTGGTCTATTTCGCATAAAATGTGTGTTTTTTTCTGGTAAATCAGTGAGGTTTGAAATCACTAAATAATGATATATATTTGAGTTTCAAACTTCATATCCTTCAGGAAATGCATGTTAACACAAATCCTGTTATGCTATCAGCATTCTAAGTTTATAAGAGCAATATTTAATATCTGTCCCTATTTTTGGGCATTTGTCCACCCTATTATTTCTGGCTTTGTCGAGATTTCTTGTGGTAAGAAGTTGAGAGGTGTGGGCATCAAATTTCAGCTATGTGCTTTTGTATGGCATACTACATAAATAAAAGAAAAAAATAAAGCATGCTTGTTAAAAGCAACTAATATTGCATTGCAAGGGGTGTAGCAAACAAAATACAATTTTCATAGCCTAAAAGAGGACAGAGTGCAGAGAAATCTTGCAGCTTTGTATTAGAATAAGGAATTGCTGTATACCAAATTTTCTTAGCTTTTGGCACAATCTTCCACATGCATTCCAAAAGCCTTCCAATGTAATGACATCAGAAACACAGAAAACAAATGAGTACATTACGTTTCTATTTGAAGCACCCTTGAGACATTTGCAATGTTTCTCTGGAAATGCATCTTGGAGCACAGTTTGAGCCATAAAAATGAGTGAGCCTTCTTTGCATTTTCTAGAATTATACTGTTCAAAGTGTTAAAATTCTATCTTTCTGGGCCAATATGTGAAAAGTAGGATGCCGTGTTACACTGTTTCTGGAGAAGTTAGGAAAAAAATAATCACTGTATATAACTCTCTCCTCCCATGATACCCACCCTGTCAGGCATTATTGCTGTTATGCTGGAGGAGGGAAGAACTATTGCTCATGAGTGTTGTGAAGGCCCAACACCACAGGCAGAGGGCATCACCACCCATGGGAGGGTGTTATTTCCTTGAGAACGTCCATTCAGGAGGGCATTATTCACAGTAATAGAATGAAATATCTGTTAAATTGTTTTGTATTTTTTAATTACTAAACATCTTTTAACATTTTTATGTAAAGTGGTTCCTCTGTTTCAGACTTTCTGTAATACTTGTAATTGTTGTTGGAGGAAGTATTTTACTTCCATGCTATAAGTTATGCAAGTATTTAATGTTCACACACACACAACATTCAGAAGCATAGACAGACAGTTAAACATATATTAAGAAACACACATATACACCCCCCAGCAGTTATAACCACACTATAGACTCAATACATGTCTGGTGTTTCATTGTGATCAAATAAAAAATAAATAAAAATTCATACAATGCAAGGCATTGCAACCCTCCCATGCCTAATAGCTGTCCCTCATTTTGCTGCATAGTTTTGCTCTGTCCCTTGTAGAATATTTGCTTTGCTGATTAATTACTGATGATTAGTTAGTTAATAATGCCAGAGATTAACGTTTTATATAGCAATAACCCACAGCTAAGTGTGGGTAATGTTGAATTTACCCATGGCTGATGTGGTTTCTTCACAAGGGCAAAGACATTATGTCAGCCATCTTAAATGATTTTTAAGTCTGAGAAACATGACTGAGAGAATCAACTGTAGCTTTACATGTTGCCACACTCATTTATGTAAAATCTTGTATGTAGCTTTGCCCTCCTCTCCCCTCCATTCTTACCCCACATACTCACCTCTGACACTCCAAAACTTACCCCATAACAAGTGCTAAATGCCTTCTCCAATACATAAGAAACTAGCTCCACTTACCTCAGTGATACACATGGTAGTCACTTTCTCATAAATCTATTGAACCATAACGTCTCCAATAGATATGTGCAATATAAATGAATCACAGGGAACAGTCCCAGTGATACCTCTGCACAATAATAGCCCTAACCCTGGCACTGGGAACTGCAGATGTATCAGGTTAATCAGATTATTTACAGAGTAATGGGGCAAATTAAAATGGAGTTATAAATAATGACATACAATCCTTTGATCCCAAACAGTTTAGCTTTGTTAAAGGTAACTCATGTTTACTGAAGGTGGTGGACATTTAGAGAAGATGAATGCAGCACCAGATAATAGTAAATCAGTGCACATGGTCTGCCTTTAACTGGTATCACAAATAACCTCATCAGTTTCAATATTAACCCAAATGTAACCCTCTGGATTGCAACACAATGAAGGAAAGAACCAACACAGTAAACGTTAATGACATGCTTTACTCCAAAAGGCTTGCAGCAAGTGGTGGGCAATAGGGGTCCACAGGTATTAGAATTATACTTCTCTGATGTGCAAGCTAATGGTGAGGGACTCGAGCTGAAAAGTTCACTGCTAATGGCAACCCAGTGTTGTCATTAACTGTATAGCTGATACCCAATATCCTTCAAGCTGCTTGTAGCCAGGCAAATACCTAGTATAAAGACCTTGGCCTAAAGATTTAGCACAAAAAATGCAGCATAGTTGTCTTTAGGAATCAAGAATACCCTGCAACTACTGCTGTGACAATACTCACTATAGCTGGCACTAGTATCAGACATCTAGACAACCTCATAGACACTGAGCTCTCCTTTGACCATAATGTGTGCTCTATCATTAGGAAAGCCATCTACCTGTAGTAGCTAATAAGCAAGGGTATATATGCTCCAGAGCAAAGAAAGTTATCATCGTACTGTACTTATCCCTGATCAGGCCCATAAAAGAATATAATGCCCCTTTTGGCATGCATCTGTCCAAGCATACAGCCCAACTTGAGATATCCCAATGGCTTCTAACAAAGCTCATCTTAGGCATTTCCCTCTAAGTGACTGTATGTCCTATCACTGTTCTCTGTCTCTTGCAAATTAATGAGTATAAGAAATCTGTTTTTGGCTTACATGGCTATGAATATCTTGTCTGATCTATTACACCCTTAAAACTGATAATGCAATGAAAACTCTTTAAGAGCCCTGACTCATATACTATGAATGGGAGTCTTGACATACCAGATCTTCTCAAAAGCTTTTCTGCCCATGGAATGGTCTCCCACTACATGTTAAACATAGCATCTCCTTAACTCATTTCAAAAGAGACTTCAATTATATGATTAGAAGCTGTAAACTTGTCCAGGTCTATCCTTTTTGTTCCTTTTTGAAAAGGGGGACAAATAACAGAATTTCTGTAGATATTCCCAAAATGATCTACTGGCTCAGTTGTCTGCTAAGAACTAATGAGACAGCTGCATGGTACACGTGAATAAAAAGCCCTAACTATGATCCAGATTTCTCAGAATCAACTAGCAAGCTGGGTGCTTGAGGATCCTGCAAGGGAGGACTAGAACTGAGTGACCAATAGCAGCTCACTGATAATGACCTGGGGAAGGGGGCAGCCTGCTGTAGTGATAGCAGGTACAGGAGGATTAAAGGAGGTGATAGAAAGGAGCAATGATAGGACTTGGAAGGTAGTAGCTCAGACATATTGGCTATACCATCAGCTCACACACACTAAAGATGGAGAAAAGAAATATTACAAATGGCTGCAGCACTAGACAAAAAACACTCTCTCATGACTGGTAGGAGAATGATGAAGGATGCTTAGCAGAAAAATACTGGCCGTTGACAGTATCAGGCTTCAATTTACCCAGAAGGCTTTGCACTGTCAAAGTTGTTGGGGAAGTGTCTCTCCATGATTGCATGTTTAACCAGAGAAGGAAGAAAGGATGGGGTGTCACAAAAGGAAGAAATGGTGTATCTTCTGAGATACTAGCACAAGTGAGAAATCAGTAATTAAAAAAAAAAGAACAAATTAGGATGATGCAGAGCACAGCTATGGCAGGATTAGGATGGAAAGGAAGTAGCCAGGGAGATTGTAGCACTGCAAGAAATGATGCAGAATGGAAGTGTGAACAGTGTTTGTGTCATAGAAACATTGGTTAGTGATGAAGAGTGGAATGCAGCATGGGAATGGCATGAAACAGGTAGGTAATAAAAGAGAAGGACGTGACAGAAGGATGGAAACCTGTATTCATATAAATGGGAACATGACATTTAAGTTTGAATTGGAGGGGGTATATCACATGACTGATCTGAATTTACCAGGAGCAGACGGTAAAATAGTGATATCCTGTAGAGACAAAGTACAGTTGTGTACACCTACCATAAATGTAGATGTTCGAGTGTCTTCACTGTTGCAGTCATAACTGTAGGGTGCTCCTGCCGGCAGGCAGCCCGAGGTCGGCCAGAATCCCAAAGTCTGGGTCCAGCGTCGGCTGTACAAGCTAGTGCCCTGACGTCAGTATGCTCTGGTACATAGCCCTCAGCCGACGCCATCTTCTCCAGCCTTTCTTGCCCTAGATGTCAGAAGTCCCAATAAATCAGAAATGAATCCAACAAGGAAACACAAATACACCACAAATAAGAGAAAAAGAGGGGATAGGAGGTGCAACAGTGAAGACACTCGAACATCTACATTTATGGTAGGTGTACACAACTGTACTATGTTCTTCGTGTTTCACTGTTGCAGTCATAACTGTAGGGTGGAATCCCAAAGCAGTGAAAAAGGGGAGGAGGCTTAGACAGAAGAAGGGGCAGCAAGAAGACCCTGCAAAACAGCAGAGGCAAAGCCTACCCTGGTCTTAGAATACAGAGGAGATTGTAGTGCTTGGAAAAGTATGCACAGAACTCCAAGTGGCAGCTTCCAAGATATCCTTGGTAGGAACTCCTCTGAGAAAAGCTGTAGAAGTGGCAGCTGCTCTAGTAGAATGACTTCTCACAGTAACTGGAAACTGTTTCCCATGATGAGTGTAACAAAATCTGATTCCATAAGCAATCCATTTGGAAATAGTTTGTTTAGAAATAGCTTTTCCAAGAGAACTGGAGGCAAAAGAAACAAACAATTGATTAGATTTTCTGAACTCTTTAGTCTTGTCCAGGTAAAATCGTAACTGTCTGTGCACATCCAATGAATGCAAAATCCTTTCCTCTTTATTTTGAGGATTAGGAAAGAAAGTAGGAAGGTGAATAGTCTGATTTAAAGCCACTTTCAAATCACCTTAGGCATGAAAGTAGGATTGGTCCTCAAGGATACTCTGTCCTGGTGGAAAATAAGGTATGGTTCCACAGCCATGAGAGCTTGCAACTCTGAGACCCTTCTGGCAGAAGTCAATGCTAACAAAAGAACTGTCTTCCAAGATAAAAACTTAATATCTGAAGATGCAGCAGGCTCAAAAGGAGGCAGAGTAAGTTTTTCTAAAACATAATTAAGATCCCAAGCAGGAACAGGAGGGGTCCTGGGAGGCCGCAAATTCTTAGCCCCTCTCAAGAATTGTCTCACCAAAGGATGAGAAAAAACAGGAGGATCAGAATTGAAATGAGCAGAAATAGCAGAAGCATGAATCTTAATGGAAGAAAAGGAAAGTCCTTTAGACAAAAGATCCAAAAGGTAAAGCAAAATAGAAGAGAGATCAGGCACCAGAGGGATCGAGCCTCGGTCCTGCATCCAAATACAAAACCTCTTCCATTTAGAGGCATAGGATTTCCTAGTACTAGGCCTTCTAGCTTCCAGAAGAACATCCAAAACTTGTTTGGGAAGACTAGAAGAAATCAAATTCCTCTGAAGAGCCAAGCTGCCAAGCAAAGGGTCTTGAGATTGGAATGTAGTAACTGACCCTGATGCTGGGACAGAAGAGAAGGGTTCAGAGGGAGAATCCAAGGAGGCTCCAAGAACAGGTGCTTTAAAGTTGGATACCAAAACTGTCGAGGCCAATTTGGAGCAATCAAGATGAGGAACTTGGGCTTGTCCTGTTTTATCTTCAGTAATACCCAAGGTAGTAGAGGAAGAGGAAGGAAGGCATATCCCGAAAGGCTTCTCCAGCTGAAGGACAGGGCATCCACTTTCCAAGCTGTTTTGTGGAAGGACCTGGTGCAAAAGCGAGGCAGCTGATGATTGAGATGGGATGCAAACAGATCTATCTGGGGACATCCCCAAACTGCAGTAATCCTGTTGAATAAGTTGGTGTCTAGCATCCATTCGTGAGGATCTGAAATGTTTCTGCTCAGGCTGTCTGCTAAAAGATTCTGTTCTTCTGGAATGAATTGAGCCTGGAGATGTAGATTCAGATTTAGAGCTGTGTCCCATAAAGCCATAGCTAGTCTGCAAAATGAGAACCCCTGCTTGTTTATGTACCACATGACTGTGGTGTTGTCTAATTAGCAGAGGCCCTGGTTGCAAAAAGTTCTTGAAGGCTAGAAGAGCATTTTGAACTGCCAACATTTCCTTCAGATTGATGTGCCAGTGAAGATGGTCCTTTGTCCAGGTTCCCTGCTGGCAATTTTCTAGAAAGTGTGCTCCCCAAGCATAATCTGGTTATGATTTGAGAAGGTTGAGGTAGACGAAAAGGCTTTCCTTCATTTAAAGCACACACCCTGGACCACCAGAGGAACTCCTTCTGGAGGCAGGGGATCAGAGGAATCAGAATGTCCAGATCATGGTAATGCTGTGACCATACACTTTTCAGATACCATTGAAGCTTTCTCATATGAAGCCTTGCATTTGGAATCAACAAAATGCAGGAAGCCATGTAGCCCAGTGCCTGCAGGAATTTCCTTGCAGTGAGCTGAGATAGAGTTGCCAAGGTGGTGAAAATTGAAGCCAGCTGTATTTGTTTTTCTGGAGTGAGGAAGGCCCTTTGAAAGGTTGTATTTAAGAGGGCTCCCAAGAATACCATTTGTTGAGAAGGGATCAAATGTGACTTTTTTGTGTTCACTGAGAATCCCAGTAGGAGGAGAAGACGTTGAACAAATTCCAGATGTTGAAGTAGAAGATCCTTGCCGTCTGCCTGAATAAGGCAGTCGTCCAAATATGAAGTCTGCAATAAGCCACTACTGGTGCCAGACACTTGGTAAAGACTCTGAGTAGATAAACCAAAGGGCAGTACAGAGAATTGAAAGTGACACGAACCTGCCTTAAAGGTGAGGAATTGCCTGCGTTCCTGCCTGATGGGAATGTGTAAGTAGGCTTCCTTTAAGTCCAATGTCACCATCCAGGCGTCCTGAGAGAGCATTGGAATTAGCTGTTGCAGAGTAAGCATCTTGAATTTTGGAATTTCCAAAAAGGTGTTTAGCACAGAAAGGTGCAGAATAGGTCTCCATGAGCTTTGCTTTCTTGGAACCAGAAACAGTCTTGAATAAAACCCTTTTCCCATCTCTGAGAGTGGAACAGGCTCTATGGCTCTCATGGCCAGAAGAGCATCCACTTGATTTAAGGCCTCTGACCCATTGATGTTTTGGCAGATCTGGCAGAAAAGGTATGAAAGTGGAATTTGTAGCCTTTTAAAATCACGTCCAATACCCATTTGTCCTGGGTAATATGAGTCCAATTTCTGTAAAAAAGAAAGTTTTTTTCCCCGAGAGGGGCATCCAGGTGAAGGGGTCCTGTAGCCCAACCGAGAGTCATTGAGTTTGCTTTCTTTGAGATTGGGATCTGTCTTCTCTAGGTGAAGAAGCAGTCCATTGTCTAGATCTGTAAGAGGCCTGAGCTTGACCACAACCTCTGGATATCTTCCCCTTTGAGGCCTGTCAGATGTGGGAAAGGACCAATTTTGGAGGGCCAATTCCTGGAAAATCTAGGAGGCTGAACTTGCAAGAAATCTTTTACAGTTTGCATAGATTTTGCCTTTTCTTCCATCTTTTAATAACCTCCTCAGCCTTAGATCCAAAAGAACATCATGCTGAACAGGGGCATCTAATAACTTAGCCTTAACCTGTTCAGGTAAACTTTGTTCACGGCCAGGCATGTCTCCTGATAACAGTACCAGAGGCTGCAGCCCTGCAAGAAGCATCCAAAGCATCAAAACCACAATGCAAACTATGTTTGTTCACTTGTTCAGTTGCATGCAATACATCCTGAAGTTCCTTATCCATGCAGGGAGGGAAGCAAGCTTTGCTTTAAAACAGACAAAAGAAATTGCTGATACTTAAACATATGAAACTGGCAATTTAAAGCCCTTACAGACAGGGTAGCAGAAGTATATACCTTTTACCTGTCTAAAGCAATCCTTCTCAGAGGGAATAGGATTTTTAGAAGTAGCAACCTTAGCAGCCTTAGAGCCCTGAGAAATAGTTTCAGGATCTGCAGAAGGGTTCTTAAATAAGAATAAATGAGAGTCAGGAACCCTATAAAATCTATCAGGCTTAGAAGGAGCCGGAGGCATGGAATCAGGATTCAAATTAGCCTCAGAAAAAGCATCATCCACAATATCAAGAACAGGAGGGATAGCCAAAGGCCTGTGTTGAGGAAGAAGAAGGAATTCTCTAAGCTTCTTCTTGGAAGCAGAATACTCCTGACCTTCCCAATGAAAATGTTCCCTCATCTCATGCAAGGTTTCCCCAAAAGAGAAATCTTCAGGCGGAGAGGCAGAGGGCAAGGAGTCCTCAGCATCCAAATCCTCATAAGAAGGAAAAGAATATTCCTGATCAGAGGAAGAGACAGAAGATACAGAAGCCTGGTCAGAGGAATCCAGAGGAACATCCTGTCGAGGCCTTTTCTCAGGTGGAGGGTGAGAACCCCTAATCATTGTAAGTAAATCTTCAGCCATCTTTAATAATTGCTTCTGTGTCCTGGGAGTATATTCAGAAGTAGCTTGAGCAGGAACTTTAGACTTAACAAGAGTCTTTGTCTTTGCCTTTGAAATAGTGATGTGAGTAGGCCTGAAAACCCCCTCAGAAGCTGGTACCTGCACAGCGGTTCCGGACCCATCTGAGGGTCCTGTAGCAGTTAAAATAGTAGGCCTTGATGGCTCCCCATGGGAGTCATCGGTTCAGAAGTGGCGGATGACAGGGGCTGCAAAAGTGCCTCACTACGCTGGCTCCAGCTGCAACGAGTCCTGTTTGGACCTCGGAGGCCTGTCTTTGTCTTGCGCTTCTTTTGAATTCTTCTATAATCTGCCAAAATAATTGAGAGCCCAGTCGATAGTACGAGAATTGAACCTGGCACAGAACCCACAACAAGAAACGCCGTGGTCAGGGCCTAAGCAAGGTAGACAGTAAGAGTGGAAATCTTTATGAGGTATTTGTTTCCCACACGTTATACAATTATTAACTTTTTCTGACATCGGAGGAACAAGAAAAGATTCCCAATGGGGTACTTAGCTTTGAGAAGAGAAGTAAGAACACCGACAACAACAAAATACGCTGTTCGAAAATCACCAACCAACGACTTAAGAAAGACTGGAGAAGAGCTGAGGGCTATGTACCAGGACCCAGACTTTGGGATTCGCAGGAGCACCCTACAGTTATGACTGCAACAGTGAAACACGAAGAACATCGATAATGTTAACAGAGGTCTTGGGCCATGAGTGTCTCTGCCAGGTGATATAGGAATGTATTAGAGGGGGTAAAGTTCTGTTTGTGCATTTGGTCATAGTGGAGAAGAATATGGATGTCCAAGTGAAGGCACTGTTAGCAACTCTGGTTACATCATTATGTGGTTTAGAATGAGTGAAACAGTAAGAAATAAAAGGCAAAGAAGATAATATGGGATTTTATAGGGGTGGATTACTATGATTTTGTGAGATGGTCAAAGATGATTTTAGTGGATTGGAGGCAACTTGCTTGGGTAAGCAACATATTATACTGGGTCAAAGGTGGATTGCAAAGGGCTAGAGGATGAAGTTTAAATGAGACGTGAAAAACAAAATGCAAGAGAATGTCAATGGTGTATGATAGGATCATGAAAACAACAATTTGGTCAGCAAAGAGGGTAACTAAGAGATGGACTAGAGGAGACGACAAGGTGCATAAAAAGGGTAAACAAAAGTACAAGGTATGCAACGGCAATAAATATGCAAAATGAATGGATGTTGGCAATAGGGTTCACGATTGGCTCAAATAATGTATTTTTGAAGTATACAAATGAGAGGAGGACAGGGGAAAGAGAGTTTCTCAGACTAAGTAAAAGGATAGAGGCAACAGAATACAGGCAGTAACAAGAGGTAATGGCAGATTACTTGAACTTAATCTTCTCAGAAGAAAAAGTGAACAGGACATCTTGACGAGAGTGAGGTAGGACAAAATAAGAAAAGCGGAGATTGGTACCAGGAAGAAGAGGGAGGAAGTAGACAGGGATACTGGCTACCATAAAAGATACTGAGCCACAGAGACTAGACAGAGTGTATAATGGACCTCAGGAATCTGGCCACTGTGCCAGTCATGTGCATATAGCTTTTCAACAGATCACTAGCTAGTGCAGGAATGGCTGGGACTGGATTTTTACAAAAGATATATGGGGGCTAGAAGAATCCCAGGAACTATGGGCCTGTTACCTAAGAATACTGGCATGGACAATTATGGATAAAATATTGAATGGCTGCCAGTGGGTTTACTTGGATGGCAACAATCTCCATGAAAACAGCTAACATGAGTTTATGCCCACAAAAACTTACCCATCAAATCAAGTTGTCAGCCAGGTCTGATCTTGTGACAAAGTTACAGGAAAACTTGACAAGAAAGTACTGGTCAATGTGATCTACCAAGATTTCACCAAGGCCTTTAACTTGATCTCATGCATGAGGCTGTTAGGATCACTGTAGAGGCTGTGAGTAGGACTGTGGTAAAAAAACTACATTTCAGCATCATTAGATGGTAGGACACAGAGTGCTACAGTGAGAGGTTCATTGTTAGAAATAAGGAAAGTGACCAGCAGGAAGGTTTCTGTCCTGGGTCCAATTCTCTTCAGTATGTCTATTCCAGACATACTGAAGAAACAGAAGTCAGAATCAGGTTCTAAACTGACACAAGCATACGTGCAACAGTGCAGGAGAGGGAGAACATTCTATGGGAGGACATTGGAACACTGACCTGGGGGCAGAAAGAGATCATTTGAGGTTCAGCACCAACACATGGAAAACTCTTTACTTGATCCACAAAAGGGCTGGTGTTATGTATCATCTGAGGTAGGGGAACATATGAGAACACAGCAGGAAAAGTATAAAGGGGTCCTTGATCACATCTGGACTGGACTCTGAGTAGTAACGGAAGAGTGAGAGATAATAATAAACCGAGTAATAGAATGCATCCTCAGGAGGGCAGACACCAGAAACAAAAACTCTCTGCTTTTCTTCTATCACTCTTGGCAGAGTCACACTTTTAGTCATGTGTGCAAGGGGCATCACAATGCTAAAGAGTCCAGATAAATGCCACTAGAAGGGTTTATAGAGAGGAGAGCAAAGGCTATGATCTGAAACTAGAGTAGATGATCATCTGACTGGATACCAGAAGAGAGTGGTGGGAATGATGTGGCTGTAAAAGGTCACATTAAAGATATGTGAATGAGGTAATCATTAGCTAGAAGGTTGGGAGGAAAAACAAGCACAGACACAGATTGCAGGAAACACCACACAGGGTTATGGAGCCATGGAGTGGTCTATCAGAATTGGTTGGTGGAAATTAAATCTCCAAACATATTCAAGATGGCATGAGACAGGTGTAAAAGGGTGCGAAAACAAGGTAAGAATGAACAGGAGTCAGAATTTAGGTGCAACTGAAATTGAGATTTGATTGGCTATTTTTCTCATTGCCTTTGCCTTTCAAGTGTAGTGTAACGTAATATAATGCCAGGCCCAACTGCAACACCTGCAGACCATGGACAAGTAACCTGCATCTTGATTGTACAAGTTTTCATCTCTATAACTTGATTTTCAATTGAGTTAACAGCTGTGCTATTAATTTGCAATTATACCCATAATTCACATTACCAACTGCAACCAGAATAGCTGTATCTTCCTTGCATCAGTAAAAGCTTTTCATCAGTCAATTTAGCAGGAATTTGTCTTTTGCACAATTGATTTCACTAGTTTGGCCTGAACATGCATATATCACATGTGCTCACACCTTATTTTCTCTTACTCGCCACTGATTCAATATGTAATATGGCCAACTCTGTACATGCATGTTACTGTCCACGTCTACGAACCTTAAAAGTAAATGTCTTGGGACCCCTCTTGTTCGGCATTTATTTCTCAGATGTTAAAGCAAACATGGGAGGGCTGTGGCTGACAAAGTTCACAGATGACTGCAAACTAGGCACCATAGTTGATACACCAGCAGACACACACATCCTACAAAAAGGCCTCACTGAAACGGACAACTGGTGCCATAGTCACGGCCTTAAACTAAATGCCAAAAAATGTATAGTCATCCCTTTTGGAAAAGACAAAGTACCCACAAATTATCACATAGACAGCAACCCACTGAGTACGGAAAAAGTAATCAGAGACCTAGGGACCCAAGTAGACAGTGACCTCTCATTTGACACCCATGTTGCCAAAGTGGTTAGAAAAACATTCTACCTTGCACACCTCATCATGAACGGATTCACGTCCAGATCCAAGGATGTCATTGTACCCCTATATTCCTACCTCATCAGACCCATGATTGAGTACAATGCCCCATTTGGTATGTACCTCACCCGGCATTTGCAACAGCTGGAGAGACCACAAAAGTACCTCACCAAAAGGATCAAGGGTCTCCAACATATGTCTTATTCTGCCAGACTAAAGAAACTTCAGCTCTATTCAGTAGCATACCGCCTGCTCAGAGGTGATCTCTGCCTGACGTACAAGGCCATGTCCAATCAGGATCTGATGGACATGCTCCACCTCAAAAAATCCAAATCAATCAGGACCACAAGAGCTAAAGACTTAAACCTCGGCACAAGTATGAATAGGACATGCTGCAGGGATAGATTCATAACCCAGAGGCTTCCCATGCTTTGGAACAGGATCCCAGTTCGTAATAGGCTGAGCCCCTCACTGACTCTCTTCAAGAGAAATCTTGATGAGTGGATGGGAGATCGTAAGTTTACCCCAGGGGTCACATCTGTGTCACTGCTAGACAGGGGCACAGTAAACTAATTCTATTATATAAGGGGACCTTCATTGTGTCACTACTAGACAGAGGCACAGTATTCTAAATTTATTCTGTGCATTTTGTACCATTTTATGGGGTGGCGAAAGCCACATCACTATGGCTAGGCTTACAAATGCCCCAGGGCAGATAGCCTAGTACTATACTATGAAACTATGAAATGCTCAATAATTTTCAACGTGCTATATATTAAATCATTATGCTCATTTTAGAAACCAGTGATACCTTCATCTTCATTGTGATTTTTGTTAACATTACTGCTTGAGTCTCAAACTTGTATTGTAAATATGTGGTATAGCGTGACATATTTCTAGGTTTATCTATTTCACGACATGCACCTGTATTGCACAAAGACTGAAATGTTATGTTCTTGGATGTGATAGTATCTCAAAAAGCAAAATACTTCATATTTTTATGAATTGCGATGTGTATCATTCATAAATAACTTTTGTCAAAATGGTGTTAATGTCAGTCCATCCATTTGTGATGAGCAGGGCAAGTGGAGAGAACTATCCATTGAGGAATATCCTTCTGAGAAAGAGTAGGTTGAATAGGTAAGAGGATGGTCATCTACAGGAATATTGTATTACATGGACTTGGTTTTTCAGAAGCTCATTTGCTAATGGTCAGAAGGCTTAAAACAGATTATCCATTTCCACTATGACACTGATACATGATTTAAACTACTCTGGAATATTTACTTATATTCACCATCACAGCGATGAGTTCCCCCAACAGACCAGTTTGCCACTCTGGAGTATTTAAATACTATACGTTAATTACAGATATTTTTGCAAGTGAGCTGTGCCCCTGAACTCCCCAGTGAGGGGATCTGCCCCCCACACCATTTAATAGGGTTACAACCTGTCCCACTTTGCGAGGGACAGTCCCTCTTTGGGCAGTTGTGTCCTGCAAAAAATGTGACAAAATGGCAAATGTCCTAAGATTTTAGGACAAAATTATTTTCTATATTTTATGTCATAGTTGCATACAACAGTTATTCTGTATCTGAAACACCTAAATGTTATAAGAAACAGAATAAGGAACTAAAATGCTACAAGAATAGACTTTTATTCAGGCAAAAAACTGAAGTACTGACCGTGGGTATGTTTTGCCCTGCAAAATCTGATGCTTGTAGCACAAATGTCCCACTTTGGGCATTTGGAAAGGTGGCAACCCTACCGTTGGACCTTACATAAGTTATCAGAGAGACTGCAACACACTGGACAAAAACTGGAAGGCATGTACACTGAGACAGATACAGTCAATGAAAAAGACAAAAGTAGCATTGATCGTTGAAATTGTTACACCCAGTGATTACAGTGTCTTATGTACAAAGACACACAAAGCCATCAAATACCAAGATTTGCAAACAAAAATGAGAGGAATGTAGAAGACAAAATAGCCAGAGAGTTACAATAGAAGTAGGAGTAACAGGACTGGTAAAAAATAAAAATTGTACTCAAATCAACTAATACATGTAACCCCATATGAACTGCGGAATGAGGCATATCTGGGCACATTGCAGGTGCTGAGATCATCACTCTTGGCTAGCATCAAAGACAGTCTTGCCACATTACTGTGCCTTTCAATGTACAGTGCTCCAAACTGAAACAATATTAATTTCATGAACTTTAGTTGCACCCTGACTTAGAAATGGAGTCCATTCCCTTCATGGCATTAGAAATCCAAAACACTTGGAGAAATTAAACTGAGAAAAATGAAAGACATCCTTAATTAGGTTTGGACAAAAAGTCTCTAAACTAGGGAGGTGGAGACACTAATAAAGAAGACTGTAATATTGTACAGCGTAACAGTATCCCATCAACTCTAAAATTTGTCCATGGGAATCTTATTTGTCTGAAAGTCTGCACAAGAAAATGGTCCCTAGCATGGTACTGACTAGCAGACTCTAAAATCAATGCAACCTATTCACATGGTTGTTCTTGATTTCTGGAGAACTTCCTCCAACACAATAGTAGCTCCTGTAAAGCCCCAAGTAATCATATGCCTATCACTCTAACAAGCCCTATATGCAAAGGCATGGAATGTATCACAGCATGGGATGTATCAAAGCAGAATTCATTTATGCAGACACAGACAACTAACTAATCCAAACCCTAATCACTTTGGTTTTGTGTAGGGAAATTCCTGCCTCTTGAACCTAGTCAGCTTCTTTCAAAAACTTATCAGCAGTAGGTAGTGGTCAGTCAGTGTATGCTGCGTCTCGTTCTCAAAATTTTATTTGCTGAAAAGGGTGTGTAGCATGCTAATTGTGGTCAATTTAAAGTGACCCATGCGGGCAATGTATGCTTCATCACAGAATAAATATAAATTACAACTAAAAAGAGGGCTGTAGTACAGCTGTATTTTACTGGGTGCATATTCTTCAAGAATGATCACTTTAAGGAGGTATACTGAACAATCTGACATACATTAATGTGTTCTGCTTTCTTCCCCTGCTCTCTACCAATCACCTCGGTTTCTTTCCTGTTTGTCAATTATTTTATAATGATACACAAATGAGAACATGTACTCTAATAAGCCTATAATAAAGTGCACATAAGTGCCAATAAAAGCAGCTTCATAGATGTAGGGAGAAAAAGGCAAAGGCACATGGGAATTTGTAGAGTTGCAGAAAAACAATCATGCTAGGAGCAGAAGCAGCGATCGTCTAGCAGCAGTAAATGACTGCACTTTGCTGCTCCCTGGTAGTGAAGTGCAGAGGCACACAGTGCTAGAGAAAACAGTACCATCAGCATATTTGTCAGCACCTGATAACCCGTGTTCGGGTGGACCGAGATATTATATAGACGTTGGCTGATGTGCATCATGCACAAACAGGATTGGGAGTAATCCATGGATTTAACTGTATCAGTGGACACCAAGAGGTGTTCAGACATTACTACACTATGCTGATGTGCATCATCCAAACAGGATTGGGAGTAATCCATGGACTTAACTGTATCAGTGGACACCAAGAGGTGTTCACACTTTACTACACTATGGATTCATAGATTCATAGATTAGTACTAAGCTAACTGCCCTTGTGGGCCATTGTAAGCCTAGCCAATTATCCCTTGTGAGACTCAAACCCTGCACCTTGTGTTTGTAAGGCAAACACCTTACCCATTAGGCCACCCTCCCTGCATCATGCACAAACAGGATTGGGAGTAATCCGTGGACTTAACTGTATCAGTGGACACCAAGAGGTGTTCAGACATTACTACACTATGCTGATGTGCATCATGCACAAACAGGATTGGGAGTAATCCGTGGACTTAACTGTATCAGTGGACACCAAGAGGTGTTCAGACATTACTACACTATGCTGATGTGCATCATGCACAAACAGGATTGGGAGTAATCCATGGACTTAACTGTATCAGTGGACACCAAGAGGTGTTCAGACTTTACTACACTATGTACAGGAAAGGAAGCGAGGGCCACAATGGATGCATCACTGGCCCTGGCCTGCACAATACCCAGAACATTCCTGAATACACTACATGTGGATGAACATATCTGCTTCCTCCAAACAGCAGGAGGGACAGCCACCAGCATGCATCACTTCTGTGAAATTTTCCACCTCTCTGAAATGCTGTGTGTTACACTTTTATGCCAATGTGGCAACAAAGGCTCCACCCGATGTGCATGGGCTATACCATGTTG
Source organism: Protopterus annectens (assembly GCF_019279795.1). Lineage (NCBI taxonomy): Eukaryota > Metazoa > Chordata > Ceratodontiformes > Protopteridae > Protopterus > Protopterus annectens. The sequence continues at coordinate 192,226,994 of NC_056749.1, read as the reverse complement.
ATAATAAGGCTACCATTTTGTCAACTGCCATAAAGTGTCATGATGTAAACAAAGTGACACACCATGATATCACAGAGAGCAAATAATGATGCACATAGTGTTAGTTGAATGCTATGTTGGGTAACACATGGCTGCATTACACTGTGCATTGGACATCTCCATATACTACACACAAGATAATGGGTGGAATATGTCACAGTCATCATCACTTGCACAGGTGTCAAGGGCTCAGTGATGTGGCTTTCATCACATGCTGAGTGAGTGGGTATCCCTGTTACTGGAGGCACAAACTGGGATCTTGTGGCAAGGGGATCTATGTGTTATACACAACATCCTCTAATGACTGGGAAGGCCTGGTAATAATAAACCAGTGGCACAAACAAGGTCCTGTAGCAAGGTATAGTCTCTTTCATAGATAATGTCCATAACAGGGAGGTGATGGCATTACAAGGCTTGCAACTGGTTAAGTGTGCCAGTAAATGACAGCAAACTGGAGCCACTGTACTGGCTTGATATTGCAGGACAAGAGTCCTGCCCTTAACAGGAATGTACTGCTATTACAGGAAAAGGACCTTTATTCAGTCCACTGGTGAGGTGTCCTGCCCACTGCTGGTGAAAGCTGTCAGGTGTCTTTACCCATGATGTGGGGTGTTGTACTGAGATACTCCTGGTGCTGCAGGAGCTGAATGTATACTGTGTCAAAGTTTCCCAGTGTGACCACATAATATAAACACCTACCACAATTATGAACAATACTGATGGACAGGGCAGTGATGGTAAAAATTTATTTTCTGCAAGAAGTTAGATATGGTGGAAACATTCCACCATAGGCCTCAGGAAACCCAGCACAACAGAATATCTGGACTCCATAGCCACAACAAGGCATCTGCAGTGTGGGACAGCAACATGAAATCAATGCAACACACTTCTTATCTCAGCATCAGTGTGGGTAATAGCAATCTGTGCTAAAATGATAAGCTGGATATGATTAACCACTAGTGTTGCCCTGATATCAGGAGCTAGCTGTAGAGGAGACATTGCTGGGAACCTCAGGTAGGCTTGCTGCATAGCAGGTATAGTCTAGTGGATGCAGCATCATCCTCTGATGCTGCTGTCACATGAAGAGAAGTGCTGGTGCTCTCAGTCATGGGTGAGCCCCCCTGTGGGAATAATGAGCACTCGCATTGTACAATGTGCAGCTCAGTGTAATGCAGCCATGTGTTATCCAGGTGTGAATGAGGCTGTACTATCATCCTGAACAATCAATGGAGGACAGCCTAAGAGGGAAACAGACAGTGCCTTTGTGACTTGATACAAGACTTGGCACCACTGTCAGACTCTGCATAGATGCTGACATCAGCCTGCTGTGCTGACCCTGCCCATATTGTATCACTTAAGCAGTGTTCTGGCCTTTGAATAAATGCAAACCTGAAGAGGCTGAATCTGAAGACCCATGCTATATGTGAGCTGCTGTGCTGTGCATACAAACAGAATATGCAGATATACTAATGACATACACCTCTGTTGCCATTCCTGTACTTCTGACATGCGAATGGGAACTAAAGATAACATGCTACAAAGCAGGCACCTGCAACTAGATCTCCCTGTAACAGAAAACAGTGACACAAAAAATACATCATTTACTATAACTGAGTGCTTTTGTCCAAATACAGAAACACAAAAAAGTTAATGAGAACTAAAAACCTGCTCCTTTCATCACAGTTTAAATATATATATTTTTAATCACATAATCATGAAGTAAATTGGTCAAGTGACCAAGAAAAACATGCTAGTCATGTGCGGTCTTAACCTAGTTTATGACATCGATAGGACTTCTGGTGGGACAGATTTGCATCCCAGAGAATCCCCCATCTGTGGAACAGACTCCCTCTCCACACCAAGCAAAGTACCGCTTTACCCCTTTTTAAGTGCAACCTGGATAACTGGATGGGAAATAGAAAATACATCCCAGAGACTCCACTCATGTCCCTGCTGGACAGGGGCATCGGATGCTGACTTGTCTAAACATGGGCTAAATTCTCAGCTAGGCTTACAAGGGTCTCGGGACCAATAGCCTAGTAACTTCCTATGATCCTATATTGTAAATGCCTTCAATATTTGAAGACGTGTTAGATGAACGATGCATATAAATAAATGGAAATTGTAGAGAGTAAAATTAATGAACTGCTATGAATACATTCACAAATACTGCACAGTGTTGTTAAATTGCAGCACATCTTAAACCTATAGTTTTGCAGTATGCAGTTTTAAAACAGTGCTGACAGATACATAATCATTTGGACTGGGGGATGGGGGTCACAGCGTTCAGCTTAAATTGCCAAATGAGTTCTCTCTATAAAGTCTCGATCTTTCACTTCCCATCACTAGTATATTTAGATATTTTCCTAAAACATTAAACTCAAATTTGCATGATGCAGAGCAAGACTGTCTCATTAGTTGCATGGACAGATGTCACCAGCAAGTGAAGCAAGAACATAAAACAAATGCACCTAGGTTGTGAGTGCGTGTGTATACGCTGTGCAAAACTTTTTCAGGTTCTCAGAATTATAAGATAATTCTATAATTTTTCAGCTTGCAGACATTGCACTCATGACAACTAACAAAGAAAAAAGGCAGCAGAACTCAATAGTCTCACACTGTTAAATGAGGAACCCTTCTGCATATATACCAGTATGTATCTTTTAAATGATGCTATAGTAAATACCCCAAAATCATATCACATAAGTAGCGATCATCTCAGCTTTTACAAGGAAAAGTCTTCTTCTGGCCTTCACTCAGCACTTATATTAACTCTTCTGCATTCTGTACAGAGTGTCTTTACTCTCCACTCTGCTACACACCCCATTGTTCCTAACAACCCTGATCTCCTTTTTCAGACTACATCTCACATTACCGTATGTACTGTTGTTGTCTTATTTCCATTACTCTTCACTTCACCTAGTTTTTAGAGCCACAGGAAAAAAGAGAGAAGGAAAAACAGTACAGACATCTCATCTTTAAAACCTGAAAGTCTCGTTAGGGCAGGAATAACATATTTAATATTCTCCATAATGTTAAGTACTGACACATAACCAGAAGTATATCAATTTGTATAAAAGGCTGTAATCCAAGAAAAATTTTAATGTATTTTTTTTATCTGCATTGTTTTGGAGCCCCCCCCTCAGATTTCCATTGAAAAGGGACAATTTTATTGCTCAGTGGACAATACAGGTAAATAAATGTAATAAATATATACATATTTACGTAGAGACTTTAATAAATTAATAAAAAAAAATGATTAGAGGATCCCAACATTATCAGCCTTTAGCAAGTCATGATCAATTAGCCAACTTCTGTGTTTGCATTTAACCTAACTAATCACTTCCTCTGGTGGCTGCATGTTAACCAGTTGCTTCCTCTGGTGATTGCATGCTAAACCACCTCCCCCTTTTATTAGCATTCCAAGAATATGTTTATACTTCTTTATAACATTTTTTTAACAACCATTAAGTTTTGATGTAGATATTGCTCAGTCAAACATAATGTGCTAGGGGCAAGCATCAGTTCTTCAGACCCCAACTGTATTCTGCAAAAGTATGTCCTTATTATTGCTCATTTCATCTACCCCACCCCCCCTTAGAACTACACTAGTGAGTTCTTCCATCTAGGATCCTGCAGTCTAATCTAGTACCATAAACACCAGCATGAAGTAGGCAATATTCTGTACTTGTTTTTGTCTGGCTGTGGTGAAATGTCACTATCAAATCGTAACTCCCAGGGAGGGTAGTACTTTCAAATTGATTTTTCATTGGATAATCTGTTTGCCCCTTACAGATAGTTAATGTAGCTATGATCACAGAAGCTGACTTCACGTAACTTTTCCAAATCAGGATCATTCTTTCATTTATTTATTCCCTTGTTCTCAAGTCTGTGATACTATCAGATAGCATCATGTAGCTAGGTTGCTCTTTATACTGTTTTCTCCATTAGGCTCATCATTTCTGACAGATAATGCACATTTGCTTTATTCAATAGGTGATGAAACTTTCCCTTTGCAAGCAAGGGTGATAGCCTCTATCTATAGTCTATGATAGTCTATGCCACACAACATGGCATGTATGAACAATGAGAACTAGCAACATGTCTGCATGTATTCCATTTGGTACAAACTGTAACTACATGCTGGGATCAGCAAGATGGTGCACAGTTGGCGATGCATGTTGGGAGCATCTCGTTTACTTTTGCATACTGCAACATGTCTTAAGTAGACATGCTTTGTGTGACAATAATGTCCCTATTGTGTGTGACTGCAATCGGCACAAAATAATTTGATGTATCAACATGCACTGCATGGTCATTCTGTAGATATGTAGTATCTGTGGGTATGTGTCATCATTACTGAAGCCTCCCATTTCCTCAGGTTTGTTTCTCTTCAGCAGAAATGGTGTTTTAGTTGGGGGGTGTTGGATTCTGGGTCAGAGTATGTACAAAAATGAAAGTACCATTTGTTATGGACTCAGCAGGGGAGCAGACTCACCAAAACAGGATCTTAATGAGTTTGTCCTCCATATTAAAGAATAAATTCATGCATATACTACATGAACTGTAGAATAGACAACACACTCATTTACAGAACTTGTATGAATCTATAAAATTACGATTTGCATGGAAACAATCCACACAACTGCATGGATAATATCAGATGTAAAAATGGAACAGCATGTAATAATGACCATCATTAAAGCTAGTGCACATGATGTGTGGTATAGCTATATACACCATCACAGAAGAAACGGTCACTGTCTTACATACCAGAACTTCATGGACCAGCAGATGATGACCTGATACAGGGCAGAGAGGGTGAACAGATGACAGCTAATACAAGACCTGTTATTCTAGCAACTTTCTAACTTTATAGTGCAGCGTTTATCGGTCAGAATGCTGCAGCGGTTTGCATTGTAGCCTCACAACAAGAGGTTCTCCAATTCAATTCTTGGCCAAAGTGCCTTCTGTGCAGAGTCTAAATGTCATCCCTGCATTCTTGTGGGTTTCCCCTGTGCTTCAGTTTCTTCCCATGTTACAAAGACATGCATCTAAAGTGTTTCTCCCCTGGCTTCCGCTATAAATTGACTCGTTCCAAGTCAGACTTTCCAGGTAAACAAATGTTAAATAACATAAATAAAATACAATAGCACTATTTAAAAGCTGTCCATCATTTTGGGTCATTTCCCGCATTATTTTTGATTTTTTTAAAAATTCTTGCACTAAGAGGTTGAGAGGTATGAGTGCTGATTGCTTATCCTGCTGGAAAGAAAAGATGTGGGGAACATGTTATGCATATCACAGGGATCGGCCTTCCATATCCTAAATCCTAGGCTACATTACATGGAGAATCAGATCTGGTTCCCCTGGACTGCAGATGGGAGAACCACCAGTATTGGCCTCACTCCAGAGACATACATCTGGAGCCTTTGTCCCCGGGCTGCCTCTGAAAATGGGCTGTGTCTCAGTCAGACTTTCACTGTTAACAAATATTAAATAAATAAAATAAATAAATATTACAAGGATTTTGCACAATTGAGCATTTCCCTAAGGTCATTGGAGCCTATAGATTGCATGCACATTGTCATCAAGGCCGTGTCTGGTCCACAAGGACTGAAATGCATCATTATTAAGAGCTTTTACACTGACTTGCCATGTAGTCTTTAACAGTTTGGACATTATATATAATGTGTGTACACATTCACCCCGGCAGTACCTATGATTTATGTATATTGGCACAGATGCAACCTGTACCGCCAGTTCATTCAAGGTAACCTCCCACAGGGTTATCTAGTTAGTAGATGAATATATAGACAGGTTAAGGATCACATACTTCAAGGGGGAGGTTGAGCCACTTTGTCTTGATTTTTGAAAATGTCAGAGGACAACACATACAAACTTAGCATGTAAACAAGGAGTAGGCTGCATATAATAGCATGACTGGTGACTGCAACAGGCAATGCTCAATATGCTTTTAGATGTGAATGGTAACCCCTATCCAGAACTTCCAGACTATGTAAAAATGGCATACAACACCATCCATGCAGAAATGCATAATGTAACTGAGCATGCAATTGGACAACTGTAGGGATGCTTCTGCCACTGCTATATGCACCAGACACCTGCAGCTGAACCACTGTGGTGTGTGTCATGTTATCTGATTGCCTCAAGGCTTGCTGATTTAAAAATAATCCCTATTTTTAAATTCCTGCATACACCGTTAGAAACTCCTTGTGTTCTGACTGAAGAGTGCTCTCAAACAATCTGGAAATATATCGCTGATAAGTATATTTCTTGGCACTTCTTTTCAGAGTTCTGCATTGTCTTAATCTTTGCCTGACTGAATTATTTTATATATTTGCTGGCATTGTTTTTTGTTTCTGATCTGTACTGAAACTGAATTTCTCCCTCCCACCCACCCTATTCCCTTGGTGCTTGTCATAGTTGGTGGCTTTGCAGTTGTCCGCCCCTACTGTAAATTTGATCTGGGACACTCCTCCCAGTCTAGTGTTCATTCTACCTAATACAGAGAGAAAATTTGAGAAGGCCAACCCACTTAAGTTCTTAACCTTGAATTATCTTCTGCTCCCCTTGCACTTTACTAAAGAAAAAAAATCTCCTTGTGTTCTGAATGAGTGTGCTTCTCAGCTGATAAGTACATTTTTGGCATTTTTTAACTGTTCAAAGATGAATACTGTATCTGTTTTATTGTATGTTTTAATTTTTGAAAACTGTTTTTACTGTTTCCTGCCTTTCTATGATCAGTAGAGTCCAGTTTTCAGATGTTGCTGAATTCTGGGCTGTTTTGTAGTTTCTGTGTTGCCCAAACCTTACTAAGATAGAAGGAAGATTCTCTGCTCATCAGTGAGAGTGGTGAGCTTTGAGCAGCCTGTCGCTGGAGGAGTGGTTTCAGCTCAGAATCTGTAGTTTTATTGGCCATTTTGGGCTATTTCTATCCCTTTCATCTCTCTGTTTAAAAACCCATGTTTGCTCATTTTTTGCACTTGTATTACCTCAGCAAGATCCTGCCTGGGTGCCCTGCAGAGTTCTACAGCAGCAGAGCGAGAAAAGGAAGATTTGATTGGATTAAGTACCTCTGTTTTGCTTTTTATTGCTTATTTTCACTAGCCCTAGTATTCCGAGCATTTTTTATTAACTTTGCAACTTATTTGAACTATTTTTTGAATTCTGATACTGTTTGCACTTTAAGTGTTTTTCACCTGTTGCGGGCTACACATTCAAGTGTAATAGCCATTTCGCTGCTTTAAAAGTATTTGTTTTACTGTATCTGTTTTAATTTTTGAAAAAAAAGTGCTCTCTCTCTACTTGTTTCCCACCTTTCTATAACCAGTAGAGTCCGTTTTTCAGATTTTGCTGAATTCTGGGCTGTTTTGTAGCTTTTGTGTTGCCCAGACCTTACTAAGATAGAAGGAAGATTCTCTGCTCATCAGTGAGAGTGGTGAGCTTTGAGCAGCCTGTCGCTGGAGGAGTGGTTTCAGCTCAGAATCTATAGTTTTATTGGGCATTTTGGGCTATTTCTATCCCTTTCATCTTTCTGTCTAAAAACCCATGTTTGCAAGGTTTTGAGCATCCCGCAGCACTGTTTAACTAGGGTTAAACTATTCCCAGTGTTAGAAATTCTGCTCTTCTAATTTTCCCTTAGAACTAGCCAGTTTTCTAGTTTTTGCACTCAAGACTGTTTCCTTGTGCTCAGCACTTGTTCAAAACTCATTGCAATCACTAAATAATTTACAAATTACTGCAGCACTCAACTTTCCTCACTTGTTAGGAGGAAAATAGTTTTTAGTACTTAAATTAATAAGCACCTATCCAGGCATGTCTAATGTCAGCTCCCGATATTTTCCCCTGTCCACCTGATGAATCTGGGCATCTTGGGGCAATGTAGCAATTGCCTCATGTACATTGACAACCCTCTCCTCCTACCACCCAACACTACAACCTGTGAGAGATGCATTTAAAACTGGAAGCCTAGCTCTCTCCAGCCAAGACTGTACTAGACATTCAAGAGAAGGTACACACCTGCACCACACCACACTCAACACACAGTCCATCAAAGCTTACACAACCTAAACCCGCACATAGTAACACATAACACACACCTACATTCACAGAGGCTCTCAATAAAAATCTGCCCAAACAAGAGACCTCCAAAGCTGAAATGCTAGCAACCACCCCCATCCAACACTACCCAAATGACACACAGCCCACAAAATCAGTGTGCCACTCAACCTTAGCCCATAAGGCAAAACAACATACCTAAAACACTAGTCACAGGTGACTCTATACTCAGGCACACTGATGTCCCACTCACAAGTCTAAACAAGGAGAAGGTTACTGTCAGCTGCCTGTCAGGTGCCAGGATCCGCCACATAAAGCAAGCACTCAGGTCACTCCAGAAGTACAAATATGACTGTCATTGTCCATGTTGACATGAATGACCTGAGATGCACCTCCCTAGACTACATGAAGAGAGACATGGAGGAGCTCTCGGATCATGTAGCCCAGGCAGGTATGTCCCTAGCTCTGAGTAGCATCCTGCCCTCACCCAAAATGATACCACAATACAAGGACAAAATGAATGACTTCAACAACTGGCTAAGCTTCTGGTGTCATTCTAAGGGGATCCAGTGTCTGTCTGCCTGGGATGACATGATTGACAGACCACGATGCTTTGCCAGAGATGGCCTGCACCTGTCGCCCATGAGATTCTGGATACTGGCTAAGGCTCTTGCCACCCCTATAGTGCCTTTTTTAGGCAAGGTTCAAATGACAAACTCACTAACATAACAGGTATGAGCAAGTAAAATCTAAGGGTAATGCTACTCAATGCTAGAAGTCTAAACCTCAAATGCACTCACTCGAGGGACTCCTTAAAATGGAGAACATCAACATCTGTGCAGTGATGGAGACCTGGTTCAAGACTCCAGAGAGCACCCCTGAATTACCACGTGATACCTCATACCACACCTTTCGGCCACCTAACCTGGACCGAAACACTAAAGGAGGAGGTGTGTCCATATTCATTAATGATATCCACACCTCCAGGCTAGTTGCTCAACATAATGCATCTGAAATTATCCAAGTGCAACTAACACTGGGCAAGACTGCAATCCAGGTTGTAGCTTGTTACAGATCCCCCACCATGCCCTAGGATGCCCACTCCATGTTTCTTGATATACTGGGTAATATTAAAGTACATCCCAATACCTTAATAATGGGTGATTTCAACTACCCCACCATCAACTGGGAAAGCTACCCATGTACTAACACATTTGCTCAATGCTTTCTGGAATTCATAACTTCCAATGCCCTGGATCAACTAGTCCATACCCCCACCAGGGGCAGCAATATGCTAGACCTGGTCATTATTAATATGGGCAACCAATACTCCATGCTAAAGGTCAACTCCTTGATGGTCAGATCTGACCACAAGCTAAGCACCCTAGACATCAATATCCCGACCCCCACCCCACATTAAGGAAACCGCTGTAAAAAAACTTCTCCAAAGCCAACTTCGTGCTTCTTAAGACAGAAGTGGCAAGCTTCACGACACCCATACAGATGGAAAATAGAGGTACGACTTCTGACTTTTTTTTTCTTATAACTAGCCAGTTTTCTAGTTTCAGCACTCAAATCTGTTTCTTTGATCTCTGCACTTGTTCAGAAAAAAAAAAATTCATCTGCTTTTACTGTACTTGTGTTTCTACCTACTTTATTTTACTTTTGCATCATCTTAAAAGTACTCAATTGTATTTATTACTGCTTGGTGTAACTCATTCTAAGCCTTTTGGTTTAAACACTTGGGCTTCGGACCAGTTGTTTTGCACTGAGAGGGTTTGTGGTCTACACTGTAGTGGCAGAACAGGTAGCTTACATTCTTCTAGGTTGGGAACTGCTGATTGAGGGCTCAGTGTCTGTTATTTTAAAAGTGTATTAATTCTGGTTTAAGCACTTGGGCTTTCAGGCCAGTTATTTTACATTAAGAGGGTTCGTGGTCTGCACTCTTGTGGGAGGAGAGGCTGGACTCTGCCCTTCTGAGCTGGGAATTTCTGGTTGAAGGCTTATAGTGCATGCATATCTGAACTGCTTCTTACTGAAGTTGGTGCGCCTTGTTTGCTGTGGCATAGACTGGATTCGGGCCTGCTGGATCTAGCTTTGTTTGTGTAACTTGAGCACTAATCCAGGCATTCTCTAAAGTATTCAATTGTATTTATTACTGCTTGGTATTAACTTGATTAAAGTGTAGCTATCATTCTAAGTCTTTTGGATTAAACACTTGGGCTTCAGACCAGTTGTTTTACATTAGGAAGGTTTGTGGCATGCACTGTGGTGGCAGGACAGGTAGCTTTCATCCTTCTAAGTTGGGAACTGCTGATTGAGAGCCCAGTGTCTGTTATTCTTAAAGTGTATTAGTTTTGGTTTAAGCACTTGGGCTTCAGGCCAGTTATTTTACATTAAGAAGGTTCGTGGTCTGCACTCTTGTGGGAGAAGAGGCTGGACTCTGCCCTTCTGAGCAGGGAATTTCTGGTTAAAGGTTTATAGTGCCTGAATATTTGAACTGTATCTTACTGAAATTGGTACACCTTGTTTGCTGTAACATAGACTAGATCCAGGCCTGCTGAATCTAGCTTTGTTTATATGCTTGTTGTTTGTTTGCTTGTTATTTCCTGGAACGCTAATTCCACCCACACGTGGCTTCTCAGCTTCTGTGGATCACTAGTGATATCTGCATTGCTTACTGTACTTATTTCCTTGTTTCACTTGAAAGAAAGTTACTGTTTGTCGTTTTTGCACTTAAGCTACCTGGCGCTTGCTCACTAAAGCAATTATATAAGTCAGCACTAAAAATTAAAAGCACTACACCCTCACTCCCCACTGGCCCTTGTTTTCAATTATAAAGGAATTCCCAATATTAATCTAGCATGTCCAAAGGTCAGTTGTCAATCTCCTCTCTGGTCCAGCTGGTGAATCTGGGAATCTTGAGGCAATGTTACAACTGCCTCATGTACACAGACAACCCTCTCCTCCTCCCAACAAATTCCAACACATGTGAGAGATGCAACCATATAGCCAAACTGGAGGCTAAGCTCTCTCAACTCAGTACTGGCATAACCAGTCAGGAGGAGAAGGAAACCACACTCACTACAATTCCAGTCTCACATAGACCTACCACGACAGCAAACCAAACACATAATCACACAAAAACATACTGAGGCTCTAAATAAAGATCTGCCTAAGCAGCAGAGACCTCCAAAGCAGACACCCAAGCAACCGCTACCCCAAAACAAAACATGTGCAACACATATCTCACAAAGCCAGTGTGCCAAACAGTCACAGCCCTTAAGACTAAACAACACACCTGATACACTTGTAATAGGTGACTATCGTCAGGCACACTGACGTTCGGCTCACCAGGCTGAACAAGGAGAGGGTCACGGTGAGCAGCCTGTCCAGCGCTAGGATCCGCCACATAACACAAGCACTCAGGTCACTCCAAGGCAAGTACAAATATGACTCAGTCATTGTCCATGCTGGTGTGAATGACCTGAGCCTCCCTGGACTACATGAAAAGAGACATAGAGGAGCTCTCTGAGCATGTAGCCCAGGCCGGTATGACCCTGACCTTGAGTAGCATCTTACCCTCACCAAGAATGATGCCACAATATGAAGACAAGATGATCAATTTCAGCAATTGGCTTAAGTACTGGTGTGATTCAAAGGGGATCCAATGCCTGTCAGCTTGGGATGATATGCTCGACAAGCCACGATGCTTCACTAGGGACGGCTTGCACCTGTCACCCCTGGGCTTTCGGATATTGGCAAAGGCTCTTGCTACCCCCATAGTGCCTTTTTTAGGTAAGGCTCAAAAGACAAACCCACCTCCATAGGTATCACAAGGGATAAGAAACTAAGAGTAATGCTACTCAATGCCAGAAGTCTAAACCTCAAGATGCACTCAAAACTCTCCTTAGCATGGAGAACATCGATATCTGTGCAGTAACAGAAACCTGGTTCAGGGCTCCCGAGAGCACCCCAGCACTACCAGGTTATACCTCATACCATGCTTTCCAGCCCCAAAACTTGGACCGAACCACAAAAGGAGGGGGAGTATCGATATTCTTCAAAGATACCCACACCTCCAGGTTGGTGGCAAAGCACGAAGCATCAGAGACTATCCATGTGCAACTAACAGTGGGTAAAACTGCCTTCCAGTTTATAGCCTGCTACAGACCACCCTCCCAAACCCAGGAACCCCACTCGGCCTTCCTGAGAACACTGGAAAATATGAAGGTCTCTCCAAACACCATTATATTGGGCGACTTCAACTACCTAAACATAGACTGGGAGCATTACTCTAGCTCCAACACCCTAGCCCAAAGGTTCCTAGAATTTATAAACTCAAATGATATGGAACAACTTGTTACCACTCCCACAAGAGGAAAACATACTGGACCTGATCATCACCAACATGGGGACTCTATGCTCCAGACCAGAAGTGTATTCCTCACTGGTAAGATCAGACCATAAACTAATCTCACTGGATATTCACATCACGACCCCACCCCCTGCCCAGAAAACCACAGTGAAAAACTTCTCTAAAGCAAATTTCACACTCCTCAAAACCGAGGTGGAATCCTTCAAAGCCCCCGGGCTTGTGAAAAATACGGCCCAGACCGCAGAATCCTTTATAAACGCATTCTATGAACACCTTCATGTGATCCCAAATAAAACCAAGACCCAATCCTCCAAAGGCAGACGTCCTGTCTGGTGGACCCCAGCCATAAACAAACTATACAATAGAAGGAGGAAGCTACTAAATGATAGAGCAAAATCCCAAAAAGGGAAGGCATCACTGATCAGTATTAGCAAAAAACTACGGGCACTCATAAAATTGTCTAAGGCCAGCTTCGAGAAAAAAATTGCACAGGACACTAAAGATAATCACAAGGCTTTCTTTAGTTATGTTAGGAACCTGGGTGGTAATTCCCAGATATGCTCAGAATTAGTCCAAAATGACAAAAAATACACCGAAGAAACCGTGTTGATGGCCTGCCCAGAGGTTAGGCGAATTTTAGGTGAAAAGCCTTACTACTCATATAGGAATATGAGAAGTATTAAAAGCTTACTATGTTATAAAGATTTTAATTTTGGCTCAAAGCTGAATGTTTTCTCTGATCGTATTGGTACTTTTAAATGTATGAGCTGTTCTTGTTGTATAGACATTGCTGCTACCCCTAATCATGCATTTATTCATCCTGTTACTTTAAAAGAGTTTTACTTTAAATCAGTAGCATTTTGCAACAGTGTAAATGTGGTGTACCTGGCTACTTGTAATGCCTGTTCAGCATTCTATGTGGGCAAGACCACACGTAAACTTAAAGACAGAATAATTGAGCATAAGTCAGAGGTTAGAAGGGAGGTTGAAAATAATGCTCTTTTTAAGCATATTAAAACATATGGGAATACACATTGCTTTAAGTTTAGATGCCTAGATTTAGTTAAACCTCATAGTAGGGGTGGTGATATTAACAATGTTTTAGATATTAAGGAATATGAATGGATTTTAAGACTAGCAGCGGATTCTCCACCTGGATTAAACTCTACTGTTAGCCTCAAACCCTGTTTTAAGTAAAATTCAGCGTGTTAAGCTGTTTTAAATATTTTAAACATTTTGTATTTTGTAAATCTATTATGTTATATGTTACATTATATTGTGTCTGTCAGTCATGTGATTTTGGCTGCTATCATGTGACTGTTTCTGCTCCTATTTAAAGCAAGCTGCTTTTGTTTGAATGATTGTTAGTATTGAAGAAGGGTTTCACCCGAAAGCTTTGCTGTGATATATTAAATTCTTTTCTGCCTACGTTTGTTTGTTTCTTTGGTATTCCTGCATTCCAGCCTTGTTTTGTTGGAAAAAATACACCAAACCCACAGACATTGCCAACATCCTAGCTGACAGGTTCAGCGCAAACTTCTCCCCCTCCCTCCCCACCAAAAGGGCAAATATCTATCCCAGCAGAGTGCTGACCCCCTGACATCTCAGATGCTCAGGTAAGAGCCGCCCTCTCCAAAGCAAAAACCACAGCATCAATGGGACCAGACGGTGTCCCCGGGCTGCATCCTACATGAACTCCAAGAAGACCTAAACCCAAACATAAAACTACTGTTCAATCTCAGCCTTACTACAGGATATGTGCCCAAAGAGTGGCGTACAGCAACAGTGGTCTCTCTCCATAAAGGTGGTGCCTCAATGGATCCTGGAAACTATCGCCCCATAAGCCTGACTAGCTTGGTCTGCAAAGCTATGGAAAGGATCATCATGGACCTCATAAATAAAGATATTGGGGACCTACAGACACTGGATCCAACCCAGTTCGGCTTTGTTAAGGGCAGATCCTGCCTCTTAAACCTGGTTGATTTCTTTGAAACAGTCACCAAGGCCATTGATGAGGGGAAGGTGGTCCACACAGCCTACCTGGTCAAAGCCTTGATACAATACCCCACTCGGGTATTATAGATAAGCTCACCAGCTTAAATATAAACCCCTATGTCACTAGATGGATTGCAAATTGGCTCAAGGACAGAACCCACATGGTTAAAATTGCTGGAGCCTTGTCAGACTCCAAACCAGTTACAAGTGGTGTCCCACAAGGCTCAGTCCTGGGACCTCTCTTGTTCGGTATATATTTCTCCGAGCTACAGGCCAACACAGAGGGACTGTGGCTGACCAAGTTTGCAGATGACTGCAAACTGCCATAATCGACTCTCCAGCCGACACAAGCATCCTCCAAAGGGCCTCATAGAAACAGACAACTGGTGCCAGAGCCATGGCCTCAAGCTAAATGCCAAAAAGTGTATAGTCATCCCATTTGGCAAAAACAAAGTGCCCACAAATTACCACATAGGTGGTAATCCATTAAGTACAGAAGAAGTAATTAGGGACCTGGGGACCCAAGTTGATAGCAATCTCTCATTTGACAACCACATGGCCAAAGTGGTTAGAAAAACATTTTATATAGCCCACCTAATCATGAAGGGATTCACATCTAGATCAGGGGAGGTCATCGTGCCTCTTTACTCATCCCTCATCAGGCCCATAATTGAGTACAATGCCCTTTTGGGATGTACCTTACCAGAGACCTGCAGCAACTGGAAAGACCCCAAAAGTACCTCACCAAGAGGATCAAAGGGCTCAAACAGATGCCATATGCTGCCCCGTTAAAGAATCTCCAGCTCTACTCAGTGGCATACCGCCTGTTCAGAGGCGATCTGTGCATAAAGCCATGTCCAACCCGGAATTAATGGACATGCTGCACCTCAGAAAATCCAAATCCCATTGAGCTACGCGCTCAAGAGACTTGAACCTCAGCACTGAAATAAATAGGACATGCTGGAGGGACAGATTCATAACCCAGAGGCTCCCTTCACTCTGGAATAAAATCCCAGTCCAGGTTAGGCAGAGTTCCTCATTGACTCTCTTCAAGAGGAATCTTGATGAGTGGATGGGAGATAGTTTACGGTATCACTTCTGTGCCACTGTTACACAGAGGTACAGTATACTAACTTCAAAAAAGGGCATTGCAAAATAAATTTAAAATGGGTGGCGAAAGCCTAACACATTCTGGCTAGGCTATAAATGCCCTAGGGCAGATAGCCTAGTATGAACCTATGAACCTATGAATCCTATACAAATGCACTGTATAAGCACATACACGAGTGCATGGACCGTGCCATCCCCAACAGAAGCAAGACACTATCCTCCAAAAAAGGAAGCCAATCTGGTGGTCTCCTGCCATAAACAAACTCGAAAACAAAAGGAAGAAGCTGTTGAAAAAAGAGTAAAATCCCCTGATTGCAGGAACTCAATTAGAAGCTGAGATCCCTCATAAAATCCTCCAAGGCTAGTTAAGAAAACAAAATCGCCACTGATTCTAAAGACAACCACAGAACATTCTACAGTTATGTCAAGAATCTCAATGGTGACACTCATCTCGACTCTGAGCTACAGCACAATGGCACTAGATATACAGAACCAACTGATATTGCCAACATCCTGGCAGATAAGTTCAGTACAAACTTCACCCCCCCACTCCCAAAAGGGCCCATCACTGTACCGGAATATTGCAAATCCCCTGTAATCATGGTTGCACAAGTAAAGACAGCCCTCTCCAAAGCCAACAACACAGCATCCATGGGACCTGACAACATCCCAGGCTGTGTTCTGCACAAACTGCAGAACTAACTGGTACTCCACCTAAGTACCATGTTCAATCATAGCTTCATTTCAGGCTTTGTGCCTACTGAATGGTGCACAGCAACAGTTATCCCACTCCACAAAGGGGGTGCCACAACAAACCCCAGGAACTACTGTCCCATTAGCTTGATGAGCCTGGTCTGCAAGGCCATGGAACGTAACATCTTGGAGCTTATAAACAAGGAAATAGGTAACCTCCAAACTCTGGACCCCACTCAGTTTGGGCTTGGAAAAGGTAGGTTATGTCTCCTAAACCTGACTGACTTTTTTGAAGTAGTCACCAGAGCCGTGGATGAGAGTAAGGTGGTACACACAGCCTATCTTGACCTCGCCAAGACTTTCAATATCATCCCCCACTCTGGAATTATAGATAAACTCACTAGAGTGGCCATAAATCCCTGTGTCACAAGATGGGTGACCAAATGGCTCACTGACAGAACCCACACAGTGAAAGTAGCTGACTCCAAATCCAACCTCAGACCAATGACAAGTGGAGTACCATAGGGCTCAGTCCTGGGTCCTCTCCTGTTTGGCATCTACTTCTCAGAAGTCCAGGCTAATACAGCAGTTCTTTGGTTAATGAAGTTTGCAGACAACTGCAAACTAGGTACCATAATAGGATCACCTAATGATGTGGACACTACAAAGGGGCCTGACTGATGACTGGTGTCAAAGTCATGGCCTCAAGCTCAATGCCAAGAAGTGCATGGTCATCCTCTTTAGGAAAAACACTGTACCCATGAACTACCACATAGGCGGCAGCCTACTAAACACCGAAAGTGTGATAAGAGAACTTGGGACACAGATGGACAGTAGGCTCTTCTTTGATGATCACATCACCACAGTTGTCACTGAAATCCTTCTACGTGGCACACCTCATCACAAAGGGGTTCACCTCCAGAAAAAAAAGAGGTCATTGTTCCCCTCTACTCAGACCCATTATAGAGTACAATGCCTCATTTGGCATGTACCTTGCAAGACATCTACAACAACTAGAAAGGCCACATAAATACCTCACTAAGAGGATTACTGGCCTCAAACAGATGCCATACACAGACAGTCTCAAAAAATTCCAGCTCTACTCCATCGCTTATTGCCTACTCAGAGGTGACCTCTGCCTAACATACAAAGCCATGTCAAACCCAGATATGTTGGTCATGCTACACAAAGAAACCCCAATCTCTCTGAGCCATATGCTCCAGGAATCTAAACCTTGCCACCACAATAAACAGAACATGCTGGAGGGATAGATTCCTGTCCTAGAAACTTCCCATGCTCTGGAACAGATTACCCATTCATGTCAAGCAAAGTTCTTCATTTGCCCTCTAAGAAAAATCTCGACAATTGGATGGTTAATAGGAAATTTACCCCAGGGATCACTTCTGTGGCTCTGCTAGACAGGGGCACAAACAAAATAACTTTCTTGGGTGGCAAAAGCCAGGGAACTTTTTTGGCTAGGCTTAAATAAGCCCCTGGACCGATAGCCTAGTACCTAGCTATAAACCTATAACCTATGAACCTATGTTGCATGTATGGTGCCATGGAAACAGGTTCATCTGCAGAGCAGCATCCCAGCTTATCCCAAATTAATACAGCAGATGGGCTCACAGGTTGTGAAGTCTGGGGTTGATAAGGCAGCAGCACTACCACATGCAAGGCATAGCTGGGTGCAGTACATCGTGGCACTGCTGTGGCATCTAATCCACGACAATGGACCATGACAAAGAACACTGAATAAAAGGAGGCATGAATTATCACATCCAGGCTGTACAAGCCAGTGCCTGGACTGATCAAGCTCTGCATGAGACATAACCATATCCATAAAGGTTAAAGAGCGAGCATGAAACAGTCATCATTACTTGCGCAGATGATCTGAGGGACAGATTAATAGTTCACAGCAACATTATCATGGTGAATAAGGGTCATGGTAAATGAATGTGGTGCCAGCAGGTTTTGTGAGTCAAGGATCACATCCTTCAAGGAGGAGGTTGAGAGTCTCAGAGCTTGATAGAGTTTGTGGTAGGGAAGGTGTTTACTGAATGCTTACACATTCATGGCATGTGCTATGTTGGGAGCTTACAGACCTTTGTTGTCCATCATCTGAATAATAACCATGAGCATGTGGAGGACTCCATGTAACCACATGTGATTACAAAGGAGTAGAACTACAGGATGATTCACAAGCAGTCTGTTGAGGGATCACAGGCACGTAATCAGGAAATGTCATCTCCCATACCCATGTGACCACTAATGGCTAAGTACGGCAAACTGTGTTGCTGTGGCTGATGATGACCATTTCAGCAACAGTCTGTTTAGTGTGTGTAGGAGTGGCATATGCTTGACTACCTTACAAGAATATCATCATATAGCCATGCACTGCATGTGCAGGGCCTGGTTACCATGTGTCCAGCAAATCACACATAAAGGCATATATGTCACCAAAGACCTGATCAGCAACACTACCTTGTTCCTGTACACATGTTGAGGAGCAAGTGTTGTGTGCTACACAAGTCATAAAGAACACTGTCTCCAAAATGCTGTTGGCAGCAGCTGTCTATTCCAGGATCAATGACCTGCATATCCATTAATTTATGCTGAGTGATCGATGCAGAGTATTGGTGGTACTGTACACCCCCATGCTTCCCCCATGGTGTTTATATGCACATCAAAGACAGCATGAATGTTAAAAGACTCTGTGGGCTGGAGATGTATGCAGAGGCTGAGTAGCACTCACAAGGACTAGAGGGCTACAATGTAATGATCCTGCTGTAAGGAGAGTTTGTATCTCCACAGGGTTCTGTGATGTGAGTGTTATGGGTGAGCCCTCTCATGCAGTTTAACAGAGAATGCTACTGTATCAACAATCTGTGACATGTACATATTGCTTTCATGGTTATCCACAGAAGACCTCTCACATCAGTCATGTATTGTCCCATTGTGTGATCCCTCTACCAGTAGAACATGTGAACAGCATTCACATATATGTTCATAATCCCATACCCTCATGACATGCATAGAAGCAGACAATGCTAAATGTATGCAGCATATAATGACATACATAGCCTGACATGTGGGTTATTGTATTTGAAGGCTAAAGGCACATGAAAGTGTGTGTCTGTTGGGGGGGGGGGGGATTCATGCAGCTGTTTGAACATTCACTTGTTCTGATGGAAATAAGACAACTGGCAAAACCAATCAAATACAAAGACATCACAAACTGGTAGTCTTCTCATATGTGACATTTAGTACAGTAGGAGATTGTGAATTTGCCCTTTTCCAAATATAGTGCTGTCTCATGGTTAGTATATAGAAGTAACGGGGGGGGGGGGTGCATGGCAGGCATGGCCCCCTCATGCAAAAATATATGTTTTGTTGTGGTTTAATTCTTTTCATGTTAGAAGAGCTGACTTCTGAACAATTTTGTTTGTACTTGATATTTTGTGTTTTGATCTCCCAATATATTCCCCTATAAATAAGTATGTATGTGTGTATATATGGGATTCAAGCTCCGTGTTGTCAACACATGCTGATCGACAAAGAAGATGGTTGACAGTTGTGCAATACTGCACAATCCCTGGGGATTGGAGAACATGTCCTTTCCCTGAGAAATGTGCAATCTCAAAATTAAAATGTATAATTAGCAGGGGATGTCTGGGGTACATTTCCTATGAGAATGCAGAAGGTCTTGTTCCCTAACAAAAAAAAAAAAAACTATAAAAATTCCATGCTCTGAGGTTATTTCTCATAGTGCACACAATGTTGTGCTGACATTCCCTTTTTTGATTATTTTATGCCAATGCAGCGGCGGATCCAGGAAACTGCAAATGAGGGGGGGGGTGCGGTTCATTTAGTCGACTACCAGGGTGTTAGTGGGAAAATGGAACACTGGGTTGGGAGATGTGGAAAAAATCACCTTAAGATGCTCTGACATCGTGTGTGAAAAAACAGCAATTTACATTCAGTTGTACCTAATTTTTCTGTAGATGTTACAGTAGAAACAGGTAATTCCTGTGCAGCACACAGCATATTTACAGACAGTGCAAGTTTTTTGGTGCATGCCTGGAAGAGATGATTGGCTGCCCATGCCAAGTCACAGTCCGTTTCCATGGCATAGCGGGCATATATTTTGTTATAACCTAGGAAAGATTCCCACTGAAGGTGATTAGCCACAGTGGGTACCACAGTAAATTTATTTTTTTTGTAAGTTAATAAAGATTTATGTGGAAACAGTAAAGTTTGGTTATGTAAAAGTAACAGAGCAACTAAGGAAGTAGATGTCATGAAAAAAATCCCAAAGAGCAAATATTCAGTTTAGTCTTGTTTAATGTGTAAAAACAATTGTAATCATTGTAGCAATTTAGATAGAACTGTAAGTCAAAATCTTCTTTATTGCCATGCAACATCAAATGTAAACCACAGACACAGACATTTGGATAGATTAGCAAAGGCTTCATTTAATTGGTGTACCAAGTAACTGAACTCAAAAATTTTTTCTAAGCAGACCATAATCTTTTGGACAGTTCAGCTATTTTTAGTAGTTTTAAGCACAATTTACTCTCTGTTAGAAGTCTTTTAATAACAAGATGTCCTATACATTTGTTGACTAGTCTAGCTGGAGATATTTCCATTTCAGTTTAGAGGCCCGGGAGAAAAAAGCTCCACATACTTAATAAATAATAAAAAAAAAACAAAGCAATAGGCAATGCCCACACATACATTAGGAAGGAATTATTAAACATCGTACAGTAAACCATCGGGATAAAACCTAGTGTACCCTTCTCTCCTTTTAACAAGTTCTAGAATGGGTTTGGAAGTGGGAGACGATGCTTGTCTCCAGGAGTTAAAAAATACCAGTGTTGGTTGGTTGCCTTCTTTCTCAAGTCAAAGTCCATCTAAACATAAAATTGTTTTCTTTAACTTAAATATGTTTTCCAAATTCATAGTCATCTGAATTCGAGTAATTTTCTCTCTCAACAAATGGCTTCCATGACAGTGAACTTCTAGTGTTCCTGATTTTATGATTAGTATACTTTCTACAAGTGCAGCTGTTTGTTAAGTAGAACAATCTATAGCGCTGAATGGAATATAAACTGACATTTTCCAATCCGGTGGCTATTGACCTGTTTTCCGCAGTTGCTGGCAAATTAAATGGAGTGGTGTCACATCATCATTTTGCAGGATTTTAAAGAATTCAGTTGGTGTTTCAGGCTTATTAGCAATGTGTTGTAGTGTCTATTTAACTTCACTCTCCAGGAGGTTTGGCTCTAGTTAGAGAGCACATCATTGCATGTAGCAGTTATGTTGGCGTTCTTGACAACTTAATATGTTATGTGTGGAGCAGCTAACCGGTGACGGTACTACTCCCATTTTTGTCTTTTCTCATATCTGGCATTACCTGGAAGTTTCCCCGAATATAACTCATCTTGTTGAACAGATTTCTTGTTGTTCACATTCCGTTTTCTTCCATTTCATTGCAGTGCTCTTCCCTCATTCTACAGTTACTTCCCTTATTCTTGTCCAAATACAACTATCGGTTTTTGTTTTGGTTTTCACTAGATGTTGTATTGCCATTTTTCTGTTATTGTTGTATTGCTATGCTGCTTGAACTACTTCTGTATTATTTATCTTATCAACATGCTTTCTACTGTTTACTGGAGCTTATCTCCCCGGGCCTCCGCTGAAAAAGGACGTGTGTCCAGTCAGACTTTCCCAGTAAACAAATGTAAAATAAATAAATTGCTCATTTACACA
>NC_056749.1:192132425-192199925 GCF_019279795.1 Protopterus annectens | reverse complement strand
CCTAGTAGTATAAATACCATCTTGGGTCTCCCCTGAAAAGTGGCTATTAGCCTTGTGAAACTAACCTGATCAACAATGAATACATAAAATAAATTCATTCACAAAATACATTTCCTCACACATTTATACTATACTGCATTATCTTAGTAGACTAATTAGGTTGAGACATCTTTAGGCAAAAAACTGAAGAAAGCAGCACATAGTACTGGGAATTATCCCCTTACCATATATACATTGCTGCCCCATGCTGTTGCTGATGCAGAAACAGACATTTCACTGTTTTGTTAAAGACAGCCCCCTCCAACACTCTCAGAATTGCAATCTGACAGCATATAACATAAAAGGAGTCAGGTAAGGAAAGAGTATAAATCTGCAGTAACCACACACCTCAACATCTCTAATAGTACACAGACTATTACATTGTTGCTCTAGCTAAAGCCAGAAGTTGTCTGCATTCCATGCAAAGGTATAATGCCACCTACATATTTCAAGTAATCTGCCTTGATTTGATAGTAACAATAAGTGGTACTGATGTCCTGAAACCACAGCATAAATAACTTTTAATATCTGCAGAAACAACTTGATTTGGTTTAGATACCATGTTTTGCAAATGCTTACAAAATCATAGTCAAAACATTACATGATATCATTCTACGGGTCTAGGCATAGGAAAAAAAAAAGAACAGATGACTGAATATAAAACGTTTAAAAAATCAATACAAAGTTTCTATTTTACTAAATTCCAACTTATTTCTTTACAGACTTTTGTCAATGAAACAATGTCAAAAGCTTTTAAAAAGATGTCTCAAGCCCTTTAAACAGTCTGCACCAGTGTTATTTATTTTACTTAATTTCTTTCCACCTTTTACCTATCTATAACTGAGCTCAGCTATAATTCTGCTGTGTGTTCTAGCTGTTGTCACTGAAATGGTCCCCTTTATCAGAGCACTACCATGATCAACTAAATTTTATTGCCAGAAACTATACAGGCAGCCTACATTTTTTTCCAGTCCATCAAGCGTCTGCAATGCAGCTTATTTCAACTGATAAATGTACAATAAATAACTGATGATGTTTTAATAAACCTGGAGATGTACAACCGACCCAATATAAAATACTTAAGCTGACCTAGCAAACTTTTTTTCACCCAAACTGTATACTACATGTTTTGTACAAGCTTTAAAATTCTAATTACCTAATAACTGTCACTTGTTGCAGAGACTCCTCACTTGTAACGAATGCCACTGTAGTGTAAAAAAATGAAAATGCACATACTACAACATTAAAATCAAGCACACTGTTCTGTAAAAGTGTTTTTTTTCCTGCAAAAATATAGCTGCTCAGACCAAACAGTGCCAGTAAAAATCAGAGCAGTTAAGACACCCTCACACATTAAAGAAATGTCATGCACAGCTTAGCAAGCACTTTCAAAGACCACAGATTAGTTAAGCAGTGAAGAGTTATTTAGTCAGATATCACATAATAATAAAGCAAAAGCCTCATACATCCACATGCATGTTCTACTTTGCCTACCGGCTGATTTATTCTCTTACCCATGTTTTCCTCCTGCAGAAAACTCTATCATGTGACAGATTATTGTCACGTGTCCTAACTTGAACCCCGAGCAACAAGATGGCGAAAGGAAAACGGGTCAGTTGTAATGTTTGGTGGCTAAGAAATCGCATATACCCATACCACTCAAGTGTAGCTCATTACGAGGAACATACCTCATTTGGGGTCTTAAAAAGTTCATGTTTCTCGAAGTTCCTCAAAGTTCCACATTGAAAGAGTGTCACACATTCAGTGTTAGGAATTTTTTTAAGTGAAATCCATGGTAAATACAAATTAATCAAATTAATTCATTAAAGGATCTTCTTTATAAGTAAAACCAGCATATTTTAGCCATCCTATGACCTTCCTAGTTGAAGTTATTAGTATGTGTTCCACATTTTGTCCATTTGTTCCACATTATGAAGGTGAGCGTTCCTCATTTTGGAGATGGAAGGTTGAGAGCTATGCATATACCACTGTGAAGAACATGTACAGTGCCTTTTTAACTAAGTGTGATTATTGCTGTTAAACTGTTTCATATTAACCTGTGAATACTTTGTTGTGCACAGTTACGTTTTTCCATGCTTCCTTGTTCATGGTTTGCTGTAGAACCTGTTAAATGTATTTTGTCAGGTTTCTTTTGAGGCAAGCTGCACTGTGATTAATAAATTAAGGGGTAAGCAGGTAGTATCAGTTGTTCATTTTATAGCTGAATAGGACAACTAGCAGTCTAGTCTTTGCAGATCTTTGTTGTTTTCAAAGATAATATAACCATTGAGCATGCCCTTAATGCAAATACGTGTAAAACCATTTGTGATGGGTGTGTGAAACAAAATCACAAACTGAAAAGTATATGAAATGACGCAGTCGTCCGTAATGCTTCAGTTTGATGCAAGCAATAAAAAAAGCGTTTGCAGCTTGAAAAGGTAAGATGTACTGTTTTGGTGGTATATTAGCCAATTTCTCTAAAATAACAGTACAATTTTTTTTAAGACACAAAAGTACAAGGGCTTTAAAAAAGGGGGAGGCACACGCCCCTGCACCCATGCCTAAATCTGTCATTGCAATGTTAAGCACGTTGACATTTGGATGTTTCATTATTTGTTAGTACACCCATATAGGTCTTTGGTGAATCCATCAAGTCACATATGTAGTGAGGTATACTATACAGACTTGTACTGTATGGTATTAACATTGTGAATCCCCTACTGACACTCTTGTAGTCATCAATAGCTCAGTTCTCAAATCCAGACCACCTCTGTGTATAAGGGTTCAGTTCCACACCCAAGATAGGGAGAAGAATTCCTTAATCTCTGTGAACCATATTTCCTATTGGTCATCTACCCCTATGATGAACATGTGTTCAACATTGCCCCATTCCTTGTCCTTTGCATGAAATATCATACTGGTTTTGCATCTCTGCACCAGTTAATGAAAGCTGTTATACCTGCCACAGCACTCACATCCTGCAGCATTCCTTCCTGCACCTGGTCATGATGCATCAAGTCAGTGGCAGCTTTACCCAAGGCACATATGCTATACATGCAGAGGTCCTGAAGTAATACCTCTATCTCAGATAGCAAGGTCTGTACAGTTATGGCCTACACATGTTAGTGACTGGATCTGGCTGGGAATCATTGGAACTCATCCAACTATGGGCACTGGATCCCTTCCTCATATTCTGCAGTATATTAGCCAGACCCTGTGCTATGAACAAAGCACCTTAGAAGAACATTCTACTGGAACGGGCATAGTTTCCCTACTCTGCCTGTTGTCCATATGTAGTATCATGCACACCTAGTTAGCCTCTCCCCATTACAATGGGTTACTATAGCCACCCCTTTGTATGATGGTCTTTATGCCACCATACCCTGTTCCTCCTCAGTTGGACTGGTACCTACAGCCTACACCACCACCTCAGATGCATATAACATTGTCATGACATTTTAGTGTTCCCATTCCCACAAACCCCAGGGTATCTGTTTTATTACTGCAGCCATCCACCACACATGCTGGTTAAACTGCTGGAGTACATTACCAATTGGGTTTTATGACTTTAGTCTTTTTCTATCCACCTTCAATGAATGACTATATGGAGTCCTGTGTTCCACAGATTTTCATCTGTAAGCACTCACACAAGGAGGTGCCCACCCTTTATATTGCACTTGGCTTGTTGCATGGTAGTTATGCTAATGAGGAATTTTAATACCGCCGTCACTGAATCCCATCCAGTTATGCTAATAAACGTGTGAGTACTGGAACTCTATTTGCACTCAATCTGCAGCTCTTCAGCACTGCCATGTCTCCTAAGAGTATGCATCCTGAGCAACCACACAACCACTCATTTGCCCCACTTTACTTATGGCACGGGCAAAAAAACAACTGCAAGTTTTCATTATATCTGCTTGGCACATTTTTTCTAACTTTATCAGTTTTTACTGTAGCTTAACTTAAAACAATGAAAATTTCAAAGACTGTGACATGAATATTGAATGAACTCATGAAAAATGTGTTTGCTGCACTAACTGAATTATTACAACTTGTGTACGATCTTCAATATTTTAATTTTTTCTTTAAATCTAATGTGTATTAAGTCAAATTTTTTAGCACAAATTTCTCTCTCTCAAATGTATTTTTAAGGACTTTAGTAATCACCTTGAAGGAGAAAAGAATCATCTCAACTACCCACATATGCCTGATTATATAAATTATGCTCAGTGTTATAAATGACAGTACTCTGTGAAGGACTTGCATCTTCTTTAATCAGGCATGATTTCTTCAGTCATCACTTGAATACTTCGTAATTCAGCAAGTTTATTAGTGCATCCAAAGCTCTCAAATAACTCCAGAACACAGAAAACTGTGTCTGATGAGTCAAAGTTGAGGAAAAGAATGGAAACAAATGAATAAGTAATTATCTGATAACTGCATACTGCTTGAATAGGAAAACAAAGAACAAAATAGTGAAACAGCCAAAGACTGAATACCAGAATCTCAGTATCCCCTTCAAACAGCCGCATATGTCTTCTGAGTATAAGCAGCAAACAGA
Organism: Protopterus annectens; assembly: GCF_019279795.1. Taxonomy (NCBI): domain Eukaryota; kingdom Metazoa; phylum Chordata; order Ceratodontiformes; family Protopteridae; genus Protopterus; species Protopterus annectens. Next base: position 192,195,325 of record NC_056749.1, on the reverse strand, counting down.
AATATGTAGGCGGACCATTCTCTGAATGGTGGTGGGCCAGAGTTAAACATTATTCATTTTGTCTGCCTCTGATGAATGCCATCTGTCACCATTGTTAAGAAATAGTGAGTCATATCTCTCCTTTCTAAAAAAAGGGAAACAGCCATTGTTAAACTTTTAGATGTCAGTCCCTGTTATGTGAATGCATGCACTCTCTTTCATGTTCTATTACATATAGTCATATATACCTCATTTGCATTTACCTTTTCATAGCTGAGTCACAATGAATACAATGCCTAATCAAAATAATATAATTAATACAGGAAACTAATGTATTGCATAATTTCATCTACATGAACACTCTACCTTTAAGCACCTATTAAAAATAAGATAAGTTATGTAATAAAACTGATATTGTGTAATATAGAACAATTGAATCAGATGAATTTGTCATTCTCTGCAGCATTAATAATATGCTGAAGAAACAGTTATAAGAAGACTTTGGGAATGAAGAACGTCATTTTATATATCTGTAGTTATATGGGGACAATGAATAACTTGCGAGAATGAAAACAAAATATCTTGGTCATGATCTCCAATGTGACAAGTTGATTTATTTATAATGTGAATTAAAATTTGGGGTTAAAAATATTATAAAGACCCAAAATGTGATGCTGAATTTGCAAGTTGAAACACGCACAGACCTGATGTCATACCTTTTACTGGACCATCGTAGCTCTTGTCATTATTCAAGCTTTCAGACCATCAGGAATGAAATTATGCACTTCCCTTTCTAGGCACAGGCACATATTTAAACACTGTATTTAAACTCTGTAACTTTTTAACTCCTAATGAAAGAGTCAGTTGCCCAAAAGCATGAGCAACAGCAAAACGTGTTATGTTCCAATAAGAGGTATTACATCAGATCTGTATTCCAATGCGTTTGTGTTTTCTGTAAAATGATGAACGCGGCATTTCTTCTTTTATTCTGACAAGGTAAAAAAGTACAGTTGTGTACACTTACCATAAATGTAGATGTTCGAGTATATTCACTGTTGCAGTCATTACATTTGGGTTATCTGCTTGCAGGTAGCCCTCAGTCAGCTTGATTAACAAAGTCTTGGGTCCTGCATCAGTTGCTGTGCCTTCTTCTATGATGTCAGGTCGTCAGGGGTATAAAACATGCAGCCGATGCCATTACATCAGTTTTTCTTGCCCCAGATGTCAGGTGTCCCACTAATGGGAAGCAATTAAATATAAAATTACAAAGATATACCTCCAACAAAAAAGCAAATACACCAAAAAGGCTTTTAAGCATAGTAAAGGAAAGTAGAGGTATAGTCAAAAGAAGTTAGGGGGCTGGAGGGAGGGTAACCAGGACTACAACAGTGAATACACACTCGAACATTTACATTTATGGTAAGTGTACACAACTGTACCATGTTCTTCATGTTTCCCTGTTGCAGTCATTACATTTGGGTAGATTCCCAAAGCTATGGTTGGGAGGAGGAATTTACATAGCATTAGGGCCAGTTATAGGTCCCTGCAAGACTGCAGTGGCAAAGCCAGCTCTGGATTTAGAGAAAATTGGCAAATGATAATGCTTGTTGAAAGTATGTACAGAACTCCAGGTAGCAGCTCCTAGGATGTCCCTGGTAGGGACGCCTCTAAGAAAGGCTGTAGAGGTAGATGCAGCCCTGGTGGAGTGAGGTCTGATCTCCCGGGAGATAGGTTTTCCATGGTGCTTATAGCAGAAATGAATACAATGGCTTATCCATTTTGAAATGGTTTGCTTTGAAATAGCCTTCCCCTCTGCCCCTGCAGCAAATGCCACCAGCAGTTGTTCAGATTTCCTTTGAGGTTTAGTCCTGTCCAAGTAGAATCTAAGTTGTCTGTGCACATCTAAGGAATGCAGTATCCGTTCCCCTTTATTCTGTGGATTGGGAAAGAAGGTTGGCAAATGAATGGACTAATTAAGAGCCACACTGTATACCACCTTGGGCATGAAGGATGGATTGGTACTGAGGGACACCCTGTCTGCAAGAAAGATGATGAAAGGCTCCACTGCCATAAGGGCCTGTAATTCAGATACCCTTCTAGCTAAAGTGATTGCTAAAAGGAAGGCTGTTTTCCAAGAAAGAAAGTTTAAGTCTGCAGTAGCAGCTTGCTCAAAAGGAGGTAGAGTGAGTTTCTCCAAGACAAAGTTAAGGTCCCAAAGCTGGGGTTGGAGCTCTCCTGAATGGTCTCAAATTGTTGGCCCCTCTGAGGAACTGCTTGAGCAGTGGATGAGAGAAGAGGGGAAGTTCTGTGTTATAATGAGCTGAAATGGCTGAGGTGTGGATTTTAATGGAGGAAAAAGACAGGCCTTGTGAAGCATCTCAGTTAAGCATTGTAAAATCTGAGGTAAATTTGGTGCTGATGTGCTCATCCCTTGAGATTGGTTCTAGACACAGGATCTTTTCCATTTTTCAGCATAAGATTTTCTAGTACTAGGCCTCCTTGCCTCTAAAATGATATCCATCACAGGTTTGCTGAGGGATGGTAAAAGAGAGATTAAGTAATTAGCCAGGCTTCAAGGTTCAGTGTTAGAAGCTGAGGGTGCAGAATCTGGTTCTCCTGCTGAGACAGCAGTGAAGGAGTCTGAGGCAGGTGCCATGGAGATAACCATGACACACTGTGCAGGAGGGGGTACCAGTGTTGGCTTGGCCAGTCTGGAGCAATGAAAATCATCCTTGGTTTGTTCTGTTTGATTTTTAGTAGTACTTTGGAGCACAGAGACAGAGGGGGGAAGGCATAGACTGATAGGTTTTTCCAGCTGAAGGACAGAGCATCCACTTTCCAGGCTCATTTGTGGGGAGTCTTTGTGCAAAATTTGTCCAATTGGTAGTTCTGGGGAAAGGCAAACAGTTCTATATCTGGGCTCCCCCATTTGCTTGTCAACATGTTGAAAATCCTTGGTTCCAGTTTCCACTCGTGTGGGTCCATGAGGTTTCTGCTTAGTCCGTCTGCCAGTGTATTTAATTTTAATGGCAGGAATTGAGCTTGTAGGTGCACTTGGTAGCTCAAGGCTGTGTTCCACAATGCCATGGCTAGTCTGCAGAGGGGGTAAGAATGTGTACCCCCCTGCTTGTTTATGTACCACATAACAGTGGTGTTGTCCGTCTTTACCATTAGTTGTCCTGGAAGAATGTGGTCCTTGAAGGCTGTCAGAGTATTCTGTACAGCTAACATTTCTTTTTGATTGATATGCAGGTGCATTTGACTTGGGTTCCATTTGCCCTGAATGCACTTCCCTTCCAGGTGAGCCCCCCCATTCATAGTCTGATGCATCTGTAGTTAGGGTTTGGGCAGCAGGGGGTGGTGTAAAAGGTAGTCCCTTGTTTTGGTGGCAGGCTTCTGCTCACCAAAGGAACTCTAGGCATAGGCAAGGTATGACAGGAATCATTGCTTCTAGGTCCTGAGAATGTTGACATCATAGGCGTTTTAGATACCACTGTAGTTTCCTCATATGCAGTCCTACATATGGAATTAGAAGAATGCAGGAGGCCATGAACCCCAAGGCTTGCAGTATTTGTCTTGCAGATAGCAGGGGTTTTTTGGCCACTTGTTTGAAGTAGGTTGTCAAATGAATTTGTTTCTCTGGCGTGAGGTAAGCCATCTGGGAAGTTGTATTCAAGCTTGCTCCCAGGAATATAATTTGTTGACAGGGTACCAGGTGTGATTTCTTTTCATTTCTGGTGTACCTTAGACAACTTAGAACCCTTTGTACAAAGGCCAGATGATTTAAAAGTATGTCCTGGCTTTCTGCCTGAATTAGACAATCATCCAGGTATGGGTATATTTGAATATTTCTTTGCTTGCAAAATGCAGTAACTGGAGCTAGTGGAGCTAGGCACTTTGTGAATACCCTGGGCACAGTAGATAAGCCAAAGGGCAGTGCAGAAAACAGATATTCCATGTAGCCTGCTTTGAAGTGTAGGTATCTTCTGCAAGATTCCAGACTGGGATGTGCAGGTATGCTTCTTTTAAATCTAGTGTTGCCAACCAGGCATCTTTGCCTAGCATAAGAAGTAATTGTTGAAGAGTCAGCATCTTGAATTCTGGAATCTCCAAAAAGGTGTTTAGAGTAGACAGGTCCAGGATAGGACGCCATGAATTGTCTTTTCTGGGTACCAGGAAAAGTCTCGAGTAGAAACCTTGTCTCTTTCCCCTTCTGGTACCAGTTGAATAGCCCCCATGCTTAAGAGAGAAAGTACTTGTTTTTGGGCCTCTGCCTGCTGATTTGGGGGGTAGGTCCAGCCACCCACTTGGTGTTGGCAACGTGTGGAAGTGAAATCTGTATCCCTGGGACACTATATTTAGAACCCATTTGTCCTGGGTAATGAGTTCCCAATTCTTTGCATGAAGAGCAATCTTTCCCCTCAAAGGGGCAGTCAGCTGATAAGTGCTTGGAAATTTTAAAAGGAAGTCATTGAGACAGTTTACCATAGGGGGGAGTCTTGTTCCCAGATTTGGAAGTGGAGGCCCCCCACTGCTTAGTTCTGTGTGTCCCCTGGGACTGAAACCTGGGGTTTTTGCTGTGTCTGGATTTGGCTTGAGAAGACCTGGAAGGGGCTGGAAAGGACCAACTCTTAGAGGGCCAGTGCCTACTAAATCTAGGAGGCTGAACTTGTAAAAAATCTTTAACAGTTTGCATAGATTTAGCTTTATCTTCCATCTTTTTAAGAACTTCCTCAGCCTTGTCAAATGGGCGGTCCTGATTTAAAGGAGCATCCAACAATTTAGCTTTAACATGATCAGGCAAAGATTGCTCCTTAAACCAAGCATGCCTTATGAGCACAGACCCAGTAACAGCAGACCTGCAAGAGGCCTCTAATGAATCAAAACCACATTGCAAAGTATGTTTACCAACTTGTTCAGCAGAATGCATTAAATCCTGTAATTCTTTATTTTCCACAGTCAGGAATCAACATAATTTTCTTTTTAAGCAGTCCAATAACATGTTGTGGATACTTTAACATATGAAACTGGCAGTTTAAAGCCCTAATGGCCAAGGTTGCAGAGGTGTAAACCTTCTTACCCCATCTATCCAGCGCCCTGGAGTCTCTATCAGAAGGGGTAGGATTTTTAGCAATTGAAGCCTTAATGTCCTTGGGCCCCTGTGAAATAGTCTCTGGATCTGCAATAGGATTTTTAAAGAGGAACTTGTGGGACTCAGGGACCCGGTAGTATCTGTCAGGTTTTCTTGGAGCAGGAGGCAGGGAATCGGGGGACAAACTAGATTCTGAAAAAGCACCATCAACAATGTCTAATACAGGAGGAATAGCTAAAGGCCTATGCTGAGGTAGGAGAAGGAAATCTCTAAGCCTCTTTTTTGAATCAGAAAAATCTTGGCTTTCCCAGTGGAAATGCTCCCTTAGAGTATGTAAGGTTTCCCCAAAAGAAAAATCCTCAGAAAGGGAAGCAGAGGGAATGGAGTCCTCTGCATCAGAATCTTCATAAGTAGATAAGGGCAAATCTAGATTATCAGAAGAATCAGAAACAACAGAATCCTGATCAGAAGATTCATAATCAACTTCAGTTCTAGGCCTCTTAGAAGGGGAGGTTGGCTTCCCCTGATTAGAGTTATAAGATCCTCAGCCATTCTTATCATTTATTTTTTAGGCATAGAGGCCTGAGCATGTGGCCTGGGCATTGTTTTTTTAGGCATGGATCAAGATTTAGGCCTAAGTAAAAAAGGAGGCGTCGGTTTAAAATGCAAGTCCGTAGGCCTGAATACACCCTCAGAAGCTGGTGCCTGCACAGCGGCTCCGGACCCATCTAAGGTACAGACATCCACGGGTTCCATAGTTGAAGCATCTGGTGGCATACCGGACTCAGAATGGGTTTCAGTAGAAGCCTGTGAATCAGACGTAGTGGGTATCAAGGGCTGCGAAAGTGCCTTACTGAGTACTGACAAACTGGCAACTGGCTTAGGAGAACCGTTGTCGGCAGTTTTGGACCTTGGTGGCCTATCTCTGTCTTTATCTTTGTGTTTTTTCAGAATCCCGGTAGTCGGATAGCTAACCGATGACATTTATGGATAATTAAACCGAGAACCAAAATATTTAGAGGCAAAAATATACCGACGGCAGATAGCGTGCTGATTAAATAAAGCACAAAACCGACAGCAAGGTACGTCGTGGTTAGGGCCTAGCAAGGAATACAGTACGAATGAAAACCTTTATGAGGTATTTGCTTTCCACAAGTAATGCAATTATTAACGTTTACTGACATCGGTAAGGAGCAAGAAAAAGTTTCCCCAATGGGGTACTTAGCTTTAGTTGAAGACTTTGGTTCTGAAACTCGAAAACGAAAATTTCAGGACTGGCCGACCGGCACTTGTGAACTGCTTCTGCTTCGGGCACTGCACGGCAAGAAAGACTGATGTAATGTCGTTGGCTGCAAGTTTTATACCCCTGATGACCTGATGTCATGGAAGAAGGGACAGCAACCGACGCAGGACCCAAGACTTTGTTAATCAGGCCGACTGAGTGCTACCCGCAAGCAGATAACCCAAATGTAATTACTGCAACAGTGAAACATGAAGAACATCAGCATTTCATAAGTCACTGTTTTTCATCATTTGTATTATGCTAAATTTTCAAAATACTTCATGTGTGTATATCTATTTATAGGGTCTATGTTAAATGTTCAAACATCCAAAATGTCGAACATTACATGGTGGAGACCAAATGTTCGGCATTTGGATGCTCGAACATAAAAAAAAGAAAGAAAACAGAAAAGAACACTAACAGTGTAGGCAGGGGCCCCCCCCACACCCCCCTACTTAAATATACCAACTCCGAGACTGCACTTCAGTGCAGAAAAGGGAAATTCTCCCTATCTGCACCATATGGTGCCATTGAAAATCTAACTTCGAGTACTCAAAATATCGAACATTTGGTCTCAACCATGTAATGTTCGAAATTTTGAGCGTTCAAAGATGTGACAGGTACCCTATTTATATATGTGTTATTAGTTACATATTTTGCATCAATGTAATAAGGTGGCAGCTCTTGATACAGTCTTTTTTTTACTTGTTCTGCTGCGTTTATTTAGAAACAGCTGGGTGATGAGTCATGTTAATTTCCCTAATTAGTGGTATATGTTTTTTTCATATTAGAAAAAGGCGTCATCAGCTGCCTTCACTGAATCAGTTTTGTGGACTTGGATGGATTTTTTTTTCTTTTGCTGCTTTTTACTTCACAGGATTAAGATACAGGAATCTCTCAAGGAAACTGGAATGTACTCCGTTTAGCTTAGTGAAAAGTGAAGTGGAAACTAAGTCAGCCATGTACAAGTATCCTACTAATGTAATATAGTCACTAGCAGAAGAACATTTAATTTGTACAGTCCCTTCACTGAAACCAACACAGCCGTGAGCTGAATATATTAAGAAATGGTAAAGCAGCAGAGGACAAGAAAGAGGACATTACTGGAATATTAAGCTGCTTTCACAGATGTATGAGCAGAAGAATATGTTGCCTAATAACATTTATGAAAGCAGTGACTTTGCCCCTTCCATAACCTTACTTGTGCATTCTTAACCATAATCCTGCACTACACAAGACACTCAGACACACACCAGATGCACCAAAACACATGCACAATGTGATAATTGGAGGTCCTGCTGCCATGCCAGCAGAAATAGGACAGTGAATTAGTAACATATGCCAGCACAGCTGGAATTTTGTAAGGAATAATATGTCATTTGTATATCAAATTGATTTGTACAGATGCTTGTACTGAAAATGTAGTTGTGGGATTTGCTCATGCTAAAATCTAAAATCTATGGCCTCCAACACCTGTCCTATGCAGACAGGCTCAAATCACTATCACTCTACTCGGTATTGTACACATTGCTCAGAGGTGATCTGTCTCTCACCTATAAGGCAATCTCGGACCCTGACCTACTAGAGATGCTCCATAACCGTAAGTCTAACTCCTCATCCACTACCTGCTCAAAAGGCCTGAACTTAACGTGGCATTAACAAAACCTGCTGAAGAAACAAGTTTGTCGCCCAGAGACTGCCCATCTCTGGAATAGACTTCCCATACACATCAAACAGAGCACCTTGCTGACCCTCTTCAAGCGCAACCTTGATGAATGTATGGGAAACCACAAATTCACCCCAGAGGTTCCACCTGTATCCCTCACTGACAGGGGTGACAGATGCTGACTGAGGTTTCTTTTTGAGGATAAACTCTTGGCTAGGCTTGTAAGGGTCCCAGGGGCATTAGTCTAGTAACTGCCTATGAACAGTGTGCCCTGCTGAAAGGAAAAGAGATGTACAAGCATTATTGTAACTGTTTAAATGTGTACATTGTAACAGCATATGCGGGAAGTGAAGAGGTAAATCTTAATCCACCTGACTTGGCAAAATATTCTTGAAATTAAATAACTTTATGAGTTAAGCCATAAAGATGTTATCCCACACTTTTGAATGGAGCCAGAGACGCAATGTCTGTACTAGATAATACTTGTTAGGTCTTGTAGGAACAGTAAAATGGTTTTATGGTTTTAAGACTTCCAGGAGCTGCACCACATCTGAGCAATGCTGTGTGTGTATTGTAGCACACAGGTTCTAAACTCTGGCAGCTTCTAGTGATGGGGGATAGTGCAGGAAAGAGTCAGATGACCAGATGTATACAATGTCATTCTATACAAAAATAATGTTTTAATATTAGATGAAGTCCCAGGAACATGCTGTATTCTGTCTTGGATCTGACAATGAGGACCACTCAACCATCCTGCCTTGCTCTATTCAGTAAGTAGAAAATTTCAGTCAATCAGGAATAGATAGTGAGATTAGTTAAATACTTTTTTCTATTACTGTGTGACACTTTCCAGCAATGTTATTTTTAATATTCCCTGTGAATGGAAACTGGTGTTTACTGTTAATATATATTTAGTATTTTTTATGTTCTTTTATTATTTATTAAATATATTTAAACTTCTCATTATGGCCGGTTCTTTAAGAAAATATTTAAGTTTTGAGAGTATTTGCACATATTTACTGGGTGATAACTCTGGCCACACCTGAAAGCCTTGCTGTTTGGTCAACATTACCATTTGTATTAATATTGATTTCACTCAGTATAATTGGGTACCCTTGTAAGAGCCTTGGGTAGCTGGCTTTGTAGTGCCTGGTGACAGTGATAACTACCTTATAGTCTGGGAAGAAGAGTGCATAGCTAATCAACCTGTGCCAGCCTTTCCCAGGTGTGTGTGTGTGTGTGTGTGTGTGTGTGTGTGTGTGTGTGTGTGTGTGTGTGTGTGTACAAATCAAATCTCAAAGGGTGTGTGCATCAGGCACTTGGAGTAGGGGCACAAAGCACTGGTTTCACAGAGAGTGTGTGGTGGAGGACTTGGCTTGGGCACTTGGCTGAGGACTTAACTCTTAAGCTGTACCAGTGTGGAGTCTTACTTTGGAGCTGGAGAGAGAGATGGAGAAATCCAGACTCTGGGCTGACTGTGTTCCCTGTGTGATCTTAAGGGAAACTGCTTTATGCAGAGAGGTCTGCATCTGGAAATACTGAGTGCATCCATTTGTATTCCAAGTGAACATCCCTCTACAGTGTCAGTGGTGAGGATGCAGGCTCCTTGATTACTGGCTCAGCGTGAGGATGTCACATACAAGACTAAGTCTATCCCCTACTCTTCTTACATCATTGAACATCTGATGAAAGGAACGTTTGATAGACTTTCAAAGCCATTCACTCTGTTAATGAACTGCACATTCGAAACAAGTGTACAACACGCACACACACCCACACATATGTGGGTTCCTGCATACATATTCTAGTTTTGTGAAGGTCAGAGAGCTGTTTTTCTGACTTTGTTTGGTAAACAGATCAGCTGATCAAAGGTGAAAGTGTGAGATCACTTTAGTAGTAGGGATGGAAATATACACTTTCCACACTGTTGTGTGACAGTGGAGTTGGTGTATATAAGTATCAGGAGGTGCTGGGGTTTGCAAATTCCCACATGGGTGGGGGTACAGTGGAGACCCTCATGATTGCCATGCTGCATGTTTATGTTTAAAGCATGAGTGCTGGACTCTCAGCACTTTGAGTTTCAATCAGCTTTTGTCAATAATTGTTGTAATGTTCTGGAGCACGGATCTTCTTACATACAACCTCTGCATTTGCACACATTCTGAGAAGGCTGGAAACATATTAAAAATAAATAAATTCACCTCTACTCTTTTCTTCCAGGATTCATTACCTCTTAACTGCGACAGCCTAAGCTGCATCTACTAAAACGTGCTATCTTACAACAAGGACTTTCGATAAGCAGTGTTTTGAGTGCCAATTTACAGAAAGATTAACAGACCTAGAAATTATATGAAAATTACAACTTTTAGAAGACTGACATATATATAAAATGACTTGGCAATGGAATATAGGACTCTGCATGGAAAAGCTGTGGATTAGACATGAAAAACTCACAAAGGAAGGGAAAAAAAAGCTCTGTGCTGAAATGAAGAGCACAAGTATTATAGTCATGGAGCTGTATGGCGACAACTGGCAAAGGGCATTCAAAAGGGGCTTTCGGAGATATAAAAACATGAAGCCATGGCAGCAGCTACTACATTTAAATCAAATATAGAGAGAGAAAGAGAAAGTCCTATGAAAAAAATATAATTACAATGCACACTATGAATGCATATATGTCAAGCTATAAGGAAGATAACAATTCTCCTTTAGGCAGTTTATTGAAAGCAGCATACATTATAAGGAATTACTATAAATTTATGAAACAAAGAAAGTGTTAGAGAGAGTAAGTATTTTGGCTTGGTTTTCAAAATGATGAGTGGCTGAGGTATAAATAACATACTAAGAAATCAGGAGATAGTGAGAGACATATAAGGACATATTAAGAAAACTGCTGCATCACTTTAAGTGAATTTACATAATAAGCAGCTTAACACAGGGTGGGCACTATCCAGGAAAACCCTTCAGCACAATGCAGCCAGACAAAATAATATGGTTGGCCATGCTATATGCTAATAAGTATATAATGAAGCACTGCATATGCTAATGAGGCAAGACAGACATAGTAAAGTGATTTAGAAACCTGCTGTATGTTCATACAAGACTCTATGCTCATGTTCAGACAAACTGTAGTAGTGTGCCATGTTGAGAGTTGCCACAGCTATTTTAATTGATTGTTATTGGCAAGAGGATCACATCAGAGCTGCTGCACAGACAGTGCACAATTTGTCCTAGGAGGTGCCAGGTCATCTATCCTTGCTTGAAATTACATGTTGTTCATGATGCTAACATAGTGGGCCAGTGCCATGTGGACAGGGACACCATGTATGGACATATGTCATCCTCATCTGCAGCTCCATGAGAGTCAAGCAGTACTGGATATTAAGGTATTTGTGGCTTTATGTATCTTAGCTACAGAGACCTTTCAGCAACTTACTGGGGGTATCTCACACATCTGCATTAAGAATACTATATCAGTTCCTTCACCCATGCTGCAGTATGTGAGGGAAGCATATTTGGTATTCATGTAACCCACTGGAGAGAGCAAACACCATGTTGGTTATGTGATACCAAATATGCTTCTTCCACATGCTTGCAGCACTAGATGGAAGAAGGGATGAAGAATTCTCAGTGCAGATGCCTGAGATACCTCCACCGTGATGATGACCATTTCCCCTGAGGTTCTGGAGACCATTGATTGCACCCACGTTGCAATAAAGGCTCCATCTGGTGAACTGGGAAGCAGATATGTGAACGACAAAGAGTACCACTCCATCAACTGCCAGGTGGTCTGTAATGCACAGGATATTATCTACAAATGCATGACCAAGTCACCCATACAGTTGTTATGGCTCACACATACAGAACACATGTGATTTTTATCAACAGTTTGCAAGGGACTATTTCCAACAGGGCCACCTTGTCAGTGATGCTGTATATGCCCTACACCCCTGGACACCTATCAAAAATCCAGACAGTCAAAATGAATAGGGCTACAACCATGCACACTTGCAAACAAGAAATATCATAGTGCGTGCTTCTAGGTTGATGAACTCATGCTTTCTCTGTCTGGATACATTGGTTGGTAGTGCTGCGGTATGACCCTGCCACAAGTGCAAAAATGCTGACTCTGTGTGCTATGTTACTAAATATAATACTTATGAAACAGTTACAAAAGGGTAGCCACTTACACGGACTGCATTTCCCAGTACCACAAGCAGTGGCAGCTGACACAGAAGAGGAGTCACAGGAGGAGCCAGTAACAGGGTACGACCATGCTGGATGGAAGCGGGCACAGTATGCCATGGCACTAGCAAAGAGGAAGTGCACTGAACATAGCTCTACAACATTTCTATACAAAACTGAGGCCGATACATACTGTAGGAAATGATGCATACAAAAACATCAGGCTATGATTATGCATGCATAGGCTGGCAGTGCTGTATGTCAGACATCGACCACCCAAGTATCAATGTACAAAGAGCAGAGCAGAATTATTTGCACAGGTGGGAAAGAAAGTGCAGGAGTACATGTCTTTCACAAGGAAGCGCATCAGTGGGATAACTGATGCACAGCAAAATAAAACATGCTTTTATATGTACAGCAGAGTAAATTATCCAAACTAATTGGGACCTAGGGTAGTTTGGATAATCAAACATACATTGAACTAGATAAAACACTTCTAAAATCTTGCTTTTTCTGAATGCAGAGAATACACTTTTCACCCATTCAGTGATTCCACTGGACAAAAAAGAATATTTTTCACACACAAGTGGGCTACAATGTCAAAATACACACACAACAAATACGTATAATGTTTACATATTCAGACTTCCTCATTTTTCCTACCCAAAAACTTTGGAAGGCTGTTTTCGGATAATGACATTTCTGATAATTGACATTCAGATAACTGACTTTCTACTGTATTGTAAGAACTTGCATGTTAAAGGACCAGCATCAGAGTGTGTCTGTGTATATATGTAGGCAGGGATACAATCACAGAACATGCCACAGCACTGTGACTTGGCTTTCGGGGTAGGTCCAGGGTGTGTATGACAGAGTTTTCAGTTTCCTGTAAACACCTCAACCCAGAAGAGCTGCCTCTGCCAGAAGGCGCACTGGCTGTATTGTGTGACTCAGTGCTGGTGTCCTGTATGACCTAGATCAAGGAGCACTAATAGAAATGACAGCCTGATGATGACGATGATGATAACCATGACCATGGGGATGGCTTCTCCTGGATATAGGCACCTCCACAACTAATGTGCAAGTGCAAAGCACTGTGCAGAAAGGATATTCCTCATCCATGGCCAAGCTGTCTTATAGCTGTGAATGTAGCAAATGCCCAGCCATGAGGATGGACCCCCTCGCTCCTCATAGGTGACCCAGGAAAGAAACTTCATGATCCAATGTGTGAATCAGTCTTACCACATACAAGTCACGCACTCCTGTATATCAGTGTCAACAGCCATTTGTACCATGGCTCTGGTGGAAATAGCCTGTACCTCCACAATGGCCCTACATGTCCATTCAGTGTCAACTACTGACATACCAGTCTCGGGGGAAGATAGTAAACATACCTCCAAGCAAGCACAATTGCTAAGCCCTCTGTGTAGACCACATTGCACATTAGTGCTAAGAGCAAATGAAAACATTGTTGATATGGAAACAACTACACATCTCCATTAACCTGTCCTCTTTCCAATGGTTGTGTTATTGAGTATCTGCAGGCATAGAGACTGTATCCATACTGAGATAGTAGGAAATGAGGGGGTCACACTCCTTTTGTTCAACACCCCCCCCACAGCTTCCTCACCATCACTGCCAGAGGCAACAGATCATCCAAACATTGGACAAGCGCAGTTCCACACTACTGGTACTGGATAAAGAATCACCTGTGAAAACACAAAGAAAAAAATATGCTCTGTGTAAGTCTGACCCAGCACAACTACACATGCAAAGGATAGTTTTACAAATATGAAAAATACAACTACAATTAATACCCCGGCCATACGTCATACACTTGGACCTAGAACTGGAATCCCTGATGTACCTGTATACCACAAATTAGTTAGACTTAGGAAGTATTTCACAAACAACTTGCAAAGGTGAGCTTGTGGCTATTGATAAGTAACATGACTAATGCCAAAAATTGTATCATCATCCCCTTTGGGGAAAAAACAGGTTCCCATGAATTACCATATCGATGGTAGTCATACCTCTCAACCTGGAAACATCAAAATTCTGGACAAGGCCCATGAAAAATAGGTACAAATCTGTATGCTGATTAATGTAAACTTTGCATACATAATTACAGATCCCCACCCAATCCAATGGAATTGTGGGATACCAACTTTCAAACACAAACTGAAGAACAGAACCAAAATATAGGACCAGAGTCCCCCTGCAGCCATTACAATGTCCCATTACCTGGCTATTTCACCCCATTTACCATAAATACTAATTTGTGCATACTGCTTTAGTTCTACAATGATTATTTGGATTTAATTTTTACATTTAATAGCACAATGCACAAACACTAACAGACATCTGCTAAACAAAGCACTACTGTCTCACAATGAAAATAGACTTAACCTTAAAACTTCTCTGCCCTTGAAACTCACATTCATTAAAACAGCATTGAAACCCACACCCCATCCAAAGAAAATGCATCTAGCCAGTGGTGGATAAACAGCGTCTATATTATATTTTTGTATGATGAAAATAGCGAACGCTATTTCATCGTACCGATAATATCTAAACAAAATATTGAACAAATGGTACAGCAATTTTTTTCCCAGGGAAAAAAATTGCTGTTCTGTAAAAAAAACAAAAAAAACTTAAACACAAATTTAAGTGGGGGGCTTCGCCCACCACACCCCCCTACTTAAATATACCAACTCTGAGATGGCACCATAGTGGAGGAAATGGCAAAGTCCTGAAGATGGCCCACCAAATTTTTTCCCTGGGAAAAAATTCGATGTTCCGTGAGTTTGCTATTTTGCCATTTCGACAGTATCTGATCAACTAAATAGCATTTGCTATTTAGTTCATTCGATACTGTCATATAAATCAGAGGCCCCTTGCACACAAAACAAGAAACATACATGTGTTCTTTGATACACCTTCCTGACTTTATTAAATTATATTCCTTGTGTAATGCAGCACACTTGTTAGACTTAAGTTAGAGCGCATTTTAAATTTATTGTTTAAACATTTTTCAGTAGGCAATGAAACAAAATGCATGAACAAATGACACAACTGCCCTATTCAGAACATTTCTATCATAAAAGCCTACCTCCACACACAATTGCATTTTAAATTTATTGTTTGAACATTTTTCCAGTAGGCAATGAAACACAATGCATGAACCAATAATGACAAAACTGCCCTATTCAGAACATTTCTATGATAAAATTCTACATCTTCTACACACACACACAATATATATATATATATATATATATATATATATATATATATATATATATATATATATATATTTATGGTTTCACTTCAGATTCCTGAAATATTACAATCCTGAACTTCATAATCTGGAAGCCCAAAATCCTGAATCCCAAAATACTGAAAATCTACAGGACAGAAAGAATGACAATATTCCAGTACAGGGACAAACAAAAACACATAAGAGACAAAGGATAACACTTTTCACCAACTATGGTCAGGGGGGCAAGCCCCCATACACCCCCCACACACCCTGCTAATTAAATATATGAACTCCAAGATTGCACTCCACAGAAAAAAATGGCAAACATACCATGACATGTTTCATGACTGTCTGTTGTAACCTTAGTAATGTTCCCTTTTAACTTGCTATACTACAACATAACTCATGATAGCGTAGTGAATCTTGGAGCTGATATATTTAAGTAGCAGGAGGCATGGGGGAGTGCAGGGCTTATATTTGGTGGAATGTAATATGGTTTGTGCTGTCTATAGTCAATATATGTCTATAGTCAGTATATGGACCCTATGCGGTTTCAGTCTTTTTTGGACTTCTAGATTATGAAGTTCTGAATTGTGATATTTCAGGATTCTGAAGTAAAACTATATATATATATATATATATATATATATATATATATATATATATATATATATATATATATATATATATATATATATACACACACACACATCTAGAATGACAGTAGTGTAAGCCACAGGCATCTTGCATAGCTTCTTGCACTTATTTTCAACTGGGGGGAGCCAAAAACCAGGGACACATTTTAAACGGGTTCAGGCGCCTAGGCAGTGAGACATTACCCTGTGGTACATTTGACTGGGGATACATGGCTGAAGTGACATTCAGCTGCAGAGAAATATGGCTGTTTGCAAATTCCCTGTGGGCAAAGAGAAACACACACTGCCATGCTCACAGCTTTAATAACCAAGTGCATGGAGGCAGAAGTAGTAATTAGTGTTTTGCTCAGTGTACAGTACATATTTATGAAACTACAACATGTAGAAGTGTGCTATAGCATGGAGAAAATCCTGCAGGCTACTGTAGTCACATTTATGCTTCAGTATGCATTTTAGGTAATGTTCCCTAGATACTGTGAAGGAGGTTGTGGTCCACACACCAATGATAAAGGCACTGCCCATTGTGCATTGCATTTTTACTGCCACTGACATGCCCTCTGGCCAGCCTGCTGCTAATGCCTGCCATATTGCTTGCTGTCTCATATTCCCTTGGGGACCATGGACATTGTTTTCCCCCTGTGCATTTGGTTATTGAAGTTGTGGGCATGGCAACACATTCTTCTCTTTGCCCACAGAGAATTTGCAAACAGCCATATTTCTCTGCAGCCGACTGTCACTTCAGCCATGTGTCCGCAGCCAAATGTACCACAGAGAAATATCTCGCTGCCTAGGTGCTTGAACCCACTTTAAACACTGCTCGTATAATTTTGGAAAGTTTCTTGAATAAAATGTTATGTTACCACCATGCATTTCACTACCAAGTCTTGAACCCAGGACCCTGTGCACTACAGTCAGATCAACATACCACTAAGCCAAATCAGCAGTTTCCTGAAAGACAGGAAGACTAAAACATAAATGGCTATCATTTAGTGAATTCATTTCTCACTTCCCACCATAGCTCTCAACCTCTTAGCACAAAAAACCTGGACAAATACAATAATGGGGGAATACAGAATTCAGTTCTCACTTCTCACCATAGCTCTCAAGTCAACATCTTAGAACAAAAAATATGGGCAAAGCCAATAATGGGGGAATACAGCCCCCAAATAGGGACACATTTCAAATATGGATCTTATAAACTTAGAAAATTGCTAGAATAAAAGGTTTTGTGTTATCATTTATTTTCTGAAGAATATGAAGTCTGAAATTCAAATGCCAAAATCCTGACAACAACAGATTTAATGAGGAACAGAACAAAACATGAGGCATAAATTCACAAGTAGTGGTGGCTAGGGACTCTAGGCTCTTTTTACCTATACCTAAGGTGTTATAAGAGATCTAGGAACACAGTTTAACAGCAACCTCTCTTTTGACCACTATATTGCCACTGTGGTCAGAAAGTCCTTCTATGTGGAACATCTCATTACTAAGGGTTTTGTATCCAAGAAGAAAGAGGTCATTGTCTCTCTCTACTCTTCCCACATTAGGCCAATCAAGTACAATGCCCCATTTGGCATGTACTTCACTAGACACCTGCAACAACTGGAGAGGCTGCAAAAATATCTCACTAAGAGGATCCTAGGCCTTAAACACTTGTCCTATATGGACAGACCCAAAAACCTCCAAATATTCTATGTCTCATATCGCCTACTTAGAGATGATCTCTGCTTGACTTACAAAGCCATGTCTGACTCAGCTCTGTTAGAAATGCTTCATCTAAAGAAATCCCAATCCCTCCGCACCACATGCTCCACAGACCTCAACCTCATTACCACAATCAACAGAACATGTTGGAGGGACAGGTTCATAACCCAGAGACTGCTCATGCTATGGAATAGATTTCCCATACATGTCAAGCAGAGCATGTCACTGGCCCTCTTCAAGAGAAATCTTGAGTGGATGGGAAATAGAAAATTCACCCTGGGGATCACTCCAGTGGCTCTACTTGACAGAGGCACTAGGAACTAAGGTCAGTTGGCATGATTCCAGGGTAATCCTATGGGCTAGACTTGTAAAGGCTCCAGGGCCATTAGCCTAGTACACACCTATGAACCTACACCTATGAGCTACATACCTGGGGCATCTATGGTTGATACTGTCTAGAGCCTATCCAGCTATGCACAACCATCCAGCATCATTCTGTGGAAGTGGTACTGCCTTTTAAGAAGGCCAAGAACTCCTCCATCTCTGTCAATGAGCCACCATCAGTTGCCCTCCATTCCTGTTCCACAGCATCTGCTTTGTGGATGGCAACATAGAACACACCAATTATGAACCAAATGATAGTTTTGGTAATGACCACCATTACTATATCAGAGCAAGCACAGTCACAGAAGCAAACCTGATACAGATTGTGAAAATTACACATTGATATTATACACATGCCTAAGCACCTGTGGCAAGCTCCTTGGCTGTACCAGAAGTCAGTTGTCATCCCATAATTAACTTTCTGTTGGAATTGTTGTGGAACATTTTTTCCAGCAGCAGAGGGATGGATGCCTGCCAAGTTTCATATCTTAAAGTGCCACAGAACCATAATACAGTACAGATATTTCATTATGTGGTCATCCATTGTGCAAACTAGATGCCAATCAGTGCCTATCTTTGCATGAAGATTAAGACAAGTAAAAACTTTTTTGGTGTCAGTTCTATGTCATTTTACCAAAGATCGTTGAAAGTGAGACAAGTATGGCTAGAGAAGATGAGGGAAGTACTCTAGCTGTGGTGTGAGGAGTCATCCAAGATTTTCTTGGGCATCTTCCACAACCAGTACTGGCAGAGGCTCCTGCAGGAGAGCTACTCTAAGTCACAGTGTAAGACTTGTGATTGGAATGGATTGTACAAGGTTGTTATCTGTGCTACTGGCATCCCATGCATGGTGGAGCAGTGCTATCACCACTACACTGACATTAGCTGACACAAGGCTGACCCCCTAGGGCAAAGGGAAGCTGAAGTTAAGGCACAATAATCACCTCTGCACTGTAAGTATACAAGATTTCACTAACTAAACACCCTGTCAATATATGCTACCAAAGAAATTTTCATTATGCACTTTTTATACTGAAATTGAAAGAAACAGGGACATGTATAGTAGCAAACTAGAGTGCCCAAGAGAGTGACAGAGTAAGTATATCCACTATGAAAGATGTTTCTGTTTGCATAGTTACAACTGTATCCATTAAAAATAATTCTGAAATAAACACAATTGTGCAATGTTAGAATAGGGCTTATGCATACCCCCTCCATATAGGTGGACAGGTGGATTATTATGTTAAGTGTATGCACAAACAGATTGTTAAAATGGCTATGGGTTCAACACCCCGCCCAAAAAAAAAAAATAAAAAATATATTTTTTTGCCATGGCAGAGTGAATGTCATACCGGTAATGAATGGACCACTACAGGGTCCATATTTGTAACATCCATTCTTGGCTGGCCATTTCACAATATACATGTATATTTCTTGTCTATCACGTGCTTGATACAATTATTGCGTAACTAGTATGTGCTTTATGTATATGTAAACTTGTATTCTTGTCAATAAATTAAATAGCATACTGGCCCCAAGTGTAGATATGCTTTTCTGATAAATAACTCCTGCAGTTAACATGATCTTATGTCAGACTACATGTAAGGGTGCTATTTCACTTAATCCCACCACCCACAAATGTGATACTCAAAGAGGGTGATGACATACTGGAGCATCAACATAATTAAAGATGCAATTTTATTGTCCATGTCTCTCCTCCTAGTGTTTGTTACTATCCTTTCTCTTTCATAAAATTTCCTCTCCATTTCTGTTACCGTTAATTGCAGCAGCAAGGCATCCACCACTGACCACACCAGCACAATCTGTCATCCCCCCTACATTAGGCAGCAACAGTGCTTCCTCCACCAGTGCCTGAGACACCCAGCACATCTGGATCCCAGCATGCCACAGCTGACTGCAAACCACGTGCCCTAACTGTATCAGGTAGCCTTGTACCAGAGAGTGATACATACCAGTGTAAGTGTAGGAGATACATTTATCATCCATCAGGAGTTTGCAGAGCTTGTGGAGGAGATTATAAATATGATTTTCAATGCCTGAATTGGCCATATAGGACCACGCTCCAATGACTCTGAGTAGTGGCACTGCCCAGTGCTTTCTATAGTTTCTGAGGCAGGACACAAATAGAGATAGTTCACAGGGTGATCAGTAATCTCTCACTGGCACTAATCTTGCAGAGACTGCATCTCTGAACACCCAATCCTTTCCTCAAACCCAATGTCCTCCTTCCTTATGTCTATGTCCACTCTATGTTGTACATTCCTCCTTTGATATCTCCTATGTCCACTAAATGTTGTACATTCCTCCTTTGATATCTCCTATGCCACTGTGTTCCCTCTCACTCACTGTGTTACCCCACACCCTGTCAGCCATGCCTGTCATTCCCTGTGACCTACCTCCCTCTTTTACTTCCCTGACTTCCTTCCCTAACTTTCCTTTTTCAATAAAAAAAAAAAGTGTAATGCTCCTATCATGACAGGCCATATATCATGTCCAGTGTAAGGCACCAGGTCCCTCACCTTAAAAAAAAAAATCAATGCATACTTCTTAACTATGATTCATATAACTTTTATTGTCATTTAGGACCATACAAGTGCAACCTAAACGAAATTACAAATGTCAGCTCATGAGAAAAATGCAATGCAAATAACATAGACACAGCAGTTATCAAAGAATAACATAAGAAAGAAAGTAACACGTATGACATGCAAGATGTAGTTATTTTATTTTATTATTTTATTTAAATTTGTTGACTGGGAGTGTCCGACTGGACGTAGGTCCATTTTCAACGGAGGCCCGGGGAGAAAAGCTCCACAGTTAAAATAAACAGACAGTAGATACATTGGATTACATAGTGAATAATAATTTACATAGCAATTACTTACAACATATTTACAGATGAAGAACATAGTACATCCGTAGACAACTAGAATCTTTATCTGTGAAGTGCATACCAGACGTTAACAAATGTTACAAGAAGAAGTTCGTGCTGTATAATAAGTACTGGCTTATGAGCATCTGAGCTTGCTATAATCAAGGTAGTTAGTGGAGTGGAAAGAAAGGTAGTGGTTGGATGGGGTGGATGATATTAGAGTGAGAGTTGCAAGGGCATAGCCAGCATGTTTTTAGTTGTGCTTTTAGTAAAGTTTTGAAGTGGGTGCATGATGATATGGAGGTAATTGTGGGTGGGAGTGAGTTCCATAATTTGGCTATGGCGCAAGAGAATAGTGCTTCACCAGCAGAGTTATTGGCTTTAGTGATCTGCAAGTGATTTTTGCTGCTGGATCTTAGTGGTCTGGTGGTGCGATAGGGTTGGAGTAGATTCTGGAGGGATGGGACATTTAGTTGATGTTTTACTAGTTTGTGGGCAAGTGAGAGTTGATACCACTGAAGGAGGTGAGGGAGTTCAAGCCAGCCCAGTTCAGCAAGTGAGAAACAGTGGTGACTATGGTAGGATGCCCCGTGGTGAATTTGGTGATTTTGTTGTAGCAGGTCTCTAGCTTGTTTAGATCACATTGCCTTAGGTTGGTATATATTGGAGAGGCATAAAGTAGGGTGGAGATAAGGTGGGAGTTTGCTATTGAAATTGTTGCTACTTTGGTGAGAAATTGCTTATTTCTGTATAACACTCCTAGTTTTTTGTGGACTTTTTTTATAGTCATGGATATGTGAATGTCAAATTTTAGTTTATTGTCTATTTCCACTCCTAGCAATTTGGTGTGTCAGTTGGGTATATAGTGGTGTTTCAACAGAGGAAAAGGCTTCCTGTGTGACTTTTTGCAGTTTTGGTAGGGACTGGGCTGAGCAGATGATGGTCGAGTCATCTGTGTATTGTATGAGTTTGCCATGTTTGGTGGCAGAGGCTAGATTATTGGTGTAAACAGAGAAGAGTAGGGGTCCAAGGATGGATCCTTGGGGAACTCCTATGGAGACAGGTAGTTGGGGAGATATGTCATTCTGCCATACAATGGATTGTTGGCGGTCAGACAGGTAACTCTGAAACCATTTGGTGACCGATTGTGAGAAGGATAGGTTATTGAGGACAGAGATAAGTTGTCTGCGTGGGACCATGTCAAATGCTTTAGATAGGTCTAGTAAAGTAGCAGAGGAGAGATAGCCATTGTTTTTATGCTGAAGGATAGTGTTAGTAAAGGAGAGTAAGGCAGTGGTGGTGCTATGGTTTGGTTGGAAACCATGCTGAGTACTGGAAAGGAGGTTGTTAGTAAGGAGGTAGTCTGAGACCTGAGAGTGTATGCATCTCTCTAGTAATTTGGAGAGTGGAGAGAGAATAGCTATGGGGCGGTAATTGGTTAGTTCTGTGGAGGGTCCACCTTTGTGGAGGGGAATTATATGTGATACTTTCCACAGTGTGGGAACGTAACTTTTAGACAGAGATCGGTTAATCAAGATGGATACTGGGTAGGCCAGAGCATCAGCTGCGATTTGTAGGTATTCACTTGGGAGGCTGTCTGCTGCTAATTTGGTGGGTTTAAGTTTAGTTAAGAGTTTTTTATGTTGGAGGTAGGTACAGGAGAAAAGAGAAGGCAGCGGGGAGATTACTAGTTGAAGGTGTGGGTTGGAGGGGGGGTTGTGTTGTTTAGCTAGTGATAGTATGGTTTGGGTGAAGTGTGTGTTGAATGAGGTAGCAATATTTTCTGAGGAGTGAGGGATAATAGGAGGAAGGGTACTGACTTTACCTGGGTGGAGGATGGAGTTTATGGAGGACCAGAATTGTTTGGGGCTGTGTTGTGAGGAGACTAGGGCAGACTGATAGTATTGGGATTTGTCCTGTTTTATTAGCTTTTTGACTCTATCGTGTAGTTCTAGGAATTTCTGTCTAGCTGAGGGGGTTTTGGTTTTGCGCCAGTGCTCCCAGGCTTTATCCCTGTTTTTCATTTCTGACTTAGTGGTTTTCTGTAGCCATGGGGAGGGTTGTGCTTTGGTTCTGGAGAATCTTATGGGGGCATGGTAATTAAGGATGTCCAGAGGAAGGTAGTATTAAAAAATTCAACTGCATCATCTAGACTGAGGCACTTTAGAGGATGCCAGTTGCATTCTTTGAGGGATGAGATGAATGTGAGTGGGTTAAAGTTTAGTTTTTTACGTATTTGACGGTAGATGACAGGTTTAGCTTGGTATAGGTATTTTTTGAGTAGGAATGTTGGGGAGTGATCACTGAGGCTATCTGATAAGCAGCCTGTTATATATGACTGGGGGCTCTTACTGACTAGTATCCAATCCAGGGTAGTGTGCTTGGTGGAGTTTTTATTTATCCTGGTTGGTGACTGGACTAGTTGAGTGAAGCCATGAAGGTGTACATGATGGGTTGGATTGTTGCCAGAACAGGATTGCCAGTCAATATTGAAATCACCTAAGATGATAGTTTTTTGGGGGAGATGGTGGGTAGACCAGCTGAGGAGGTTTTCTAGGGGAGGGATGTTTTGGCCAGGTGGGAAGTAGCATCCAATTATGTTGATGGTTTTGTTTTGGTTAATTTTGAGGTTGGTATATAATATTTCTTCATTGCCTATTTGTGGAGCTGATGATTTTAAGATCTGGATGTTTAGATGCTGTTTAAATATTATAGCTACACCACCTTCATTTTTGTTTAGCCGGTCTACTCTTAGTATGCCGTAACCTGTAGGGAGTATTTGCTCACTGGTAATGTGAGGTTTTAGCCAGGTTTCTGTCAGGATGACTATATTTGGGGAGTACAAGTCTATGGTGACATGGAGTTCAAGGACTTTGTTGGATATACTTCTAATATTTAGGCATAGTAGAAGGAAGTCACTTGGGTTTCTATTGGCTGTAATATGGGAGAAGTTGTGGTTTCTAGTCTGATTATGAAGATTGGGGTTGGAGATGGTAGGGCCAGGGTTGGGGTGGATGTCTCCACTTAGGGCTAGTTTTGATAAGCATGAGATTATTAGTTTTCTCAGTTTTTGAATGTGTTTGTTTATAAGGGAAACTTTATGATTGTGCTCTGTGGGTAATAGGTATGGTGGGAGGGTTACTATGTTAAGTTGTAGGGATGCTTTATGTTTGAGTAATATAGTTGGTAGAATATGTGGGGGTGCATAGGGATGGTTCTTGAGCTGGTGGGAGGGGAGCTGAGTGTGGGTGAGACATGAGTGGTGGTGTGAGCAGTAGTACAGTGGTAGTGGTTGAGTGGGGGAATGATGGAGCTTTGGTAGGATGTAAGATATGCAAGGAGAGTGCATGCAGTGAGCATAGGAAAGGTATGCTTGTACATGTTAGTTGAGGAGGTGTCATAGTAGTGGGAAGATGGAGGAGGTAGTGTTGGGTTAGTGCTGTGGTTGGCTATTAGAAAGATGGGAGGTGTTTGAGTGCAATAAAGGTGGGACCACTGGGGGCGGGAGGGAATAGTGGGCAGGGTGGGGAGCGAAGCAGTTAGAGACCCTGTTAGTTGCTGGTATGAGGGGCTGGAAACAATCACAAAGCAAAGACAAGTATGTGTTAAGAAACAATCACAATTGATCAAGGACTGCTCTGAAACTGTAAGTCATTTCTTAATTTCACAGGTGGAAAAACAGGATAACCTTGTATCAGTAGGCTACTGTGGTCATAGTTTAAATTTACAAACACACAGTATTGATCAGTTATGGATACTATTTGCTAACAGAAGGGAATAAGAGAAAGTGGAAGATGTGTGTGTGTGTGTGTGTGGGGGGGGGTGCTGCTTACAACCAAAGCAGAGTGCTCTCCAGGGGAAAATGAATATTGGCTCAAACAGGTAGACACATACTCAAAGTTAACTGTAGCTGTTTGCAGACAGTTCAGACCCGGACTGCACTTTTCTTACAAGAATGTTAAAGGTGGTACCACAGTTGAATACTTAGGAGTGGTGTTAGGTCTAGAAAAGAGGAGTGAGAGAGGAGTGAGTACTTTTGATACTTCACATGACATAAACACATTCAATACCCATTATCCAGTGGTAAATAAATACCCATCACCAAACCCCTACATTTTAAGACAGAGAATAAAGAGAGACTAATGAATAGCTGCTGTTTAGTTACCATACTGCACTTGTTAACCTTAGACGTGACTCAGTATAGCCATCATATTACATAATAGTAAAGCTGGCGGTAATTGCTCAGAGCAGCAGAATAAAATGAAAAAAAAGAGGCTTCATTGTATCAGATATTATGGCTGGAGTCTGTATTAATAAGTCTCACAGCTGTAGGATACAAACTGTTTCTGAATCTGGTAGTCCTAAAGCGGAAGCTGCTGTTCCTCCTTCCAGATGCAAGTTGTGAGAACCAGTTGTGGGCCAGATGGATTGAATCAGCAAGTATTTTATGTTCTCTTTCTTGCTCTTGTAAAGAAAAGCTCCTGAATAGAAGGGAGGTTTGTGCCCAAGATTTTCTCAGACATATTCACCACCCTCTGTAGTTTCTTCTTCTCAGCAACTGTGCAGTTGCAGAGCCATGCTATGAAGTTGCTAGAGAGGATGCTCTTGATAGCTCCCCTCTAAAAAGTGGTAAGAGCAGACAGTGGGAGCCTGGCCTTTTTGAGCTTTCACAGCAGGTGAAGCCTCTGTTGAGGGTTCCTATTAGAACGATGAAAACGCATGTTGTCAAATATGTTTTTGTCGACACATGTAGAGTGAACAGGCAAAACAGCGATGTGGCTGTTTAGCGAATTCTTTCCCTGGGAAAGAAGTCGCTTGACCGCTTCATTGTTTTGCTGTGCTCAGAAGTGTAGTGTGATTCCTTGTCTGGTAGTGAATGTGCAACAGTTACTGACCTTAGGGTTAGGGTGCGGGTTAAGGTAAGTGCATGTGTTTTAAAATGTTTACTATTTTTTTTTTCGTTAGATGTATGGTTGGGTTATGTGCATATGTGTATTTAGTTGTTTACTGGGTTTTTTTTGGGGAGTATAATTAGGGTTAGGTATGTGTGCATGTGTTTGGAAGTGTTTAATGTTTGAGAGTTACTGACCTTAGGGTTAGGGGTTGGAAGTGCATGTGATTTCTTTCCTAGGAATGTGTATGGTTGGGTTATGTGCATATGTGTATTTAGTTGTTTACTGGGTTTTTTTGGGGGGGTATAATTAGGGTTAGGGTATGTGTGTGTATGTGTTTGGAAGTGTTTAATGGTTTTTTTTGGGGGCGGGGGGTGGAACAGCGATTTCTTTCCCTAGGAAAGAAATTGCTGTTCTGTGGTTTCGACATTTTCAGCTTTCGCTGAAAATGTGTCTATGAAACATTGTTCGCTGTTTTTAGCGTTCAGTGTTGCAATATAGACTCTGTTGAGCCTTCTTGACTATATGGTTGGTATTAGAAGCCCAGGAGAGGTCATCAGAGATATGAAGGCCCAGGAACTTGGTTGTTTTGACTTTCTCTATTACCTCGCCTTTGATAGTGAGTGTTGGTGAATTGTTGTCTTTTTCCTGAAGTCCATAATCATTTCTTTGGTCTGGATCGTTCCCGTCACACCAGGCAAGCAAAGTGTTCACCTCATCCCCATAATTATGTTCATTCCCACCACTAATGAGACCCACAACTGTGGTATCAGTGAATTCTATAATATGGTTTGACTTATGTTTTGCAGTACAGTTGTGAGTGAGGATGGTGAAGAGCAAGGGGTTGAGCACACAACCTTGGAGAACACCAGTATCCAGGACAATGCATTGAGAGGTGCTGCTTCCAGAGCAGGTCCACTGGGTTCTACTTGTCTGACGAAGTAAGTTTTTCTCAGTACGTACATTGTCCTTGTCAATTTCTTTTTGATTTCTACAGCACAAAAAAGCACAGACAAAAGTGCCCCACAGTAAGCAGCATATAGTTTACTCGCATATGATGTACAACATGGGCTGGTGTTCAACAATGACATTATGCTAGTTCTTGGTGGCCAAGTGATGTACACCGTGGGCTGCAGTTCAAGAATGACATTTGGCTACTTTTTTTGGGGTCATATAGTGTGCAGTACACAATTTTGGAAAGTGAAAATAAAATGAAGTATGCTGTATCTCAGAAAAATAAAGATCATAGGCTGTCTAATGGTTACCAATTAAGAAGAGATGAAATAAATGCTGATGGATATCATTGTTGGAGCCTTCCTGTGTCCTGAAAGAGTGCTCTTCAAACTATCTGGAGATATACAGAGCTGAGTATATTTTTCTGGCACTTCAGAGTTGTGTACTGGTAATTGTTGTTTGGCTAATTTTATATCATTGCTGGCTGACACCAGAGTTGTGCACTGTTATTTTTGCTTCACTGTATAGTTTTTCAGATCTCTGCTGAAGGTGTTGGTTTTTCCATACCCACCCTCCCTATTCCTGTGTTGTTGTTTAAATCTGGAGGTTTTTGCAGTTGCCTGCCCCCACTGTAGATTTGATCTGGGACACTTCCCCCAGTCCCATCTCTTTACCTCATTCTACCTAATAGACTCCTTCTGCATTGTTTTTAGTCATTTTTAATTTAATTTCATTTTTTAAACTGTTTGGTCTAACACTGCAACATACTCAAGTGTGCTAGCTTGCACTGTATTTGAATTGTTTTGACTGCAGTTTTAGCTACTTTTCTGTAGATATAAAAAACAAATACCTTTCCTGTAACTAGTGTAGTCCAGATTCAGATTTGCTGTATCCAGGACTGTATGTAAGCTTCTGAGCCCCCCAAGCTTTCTGTGTTGGAGGGAAGCCTTCTAGCTTATCAGTGGGAGTGGAAAGCACTAGGTAACCTATCTACCACATAAGGAGTGGTTCTAGCCCAGAAATTGTAGTTATTGGCCGTTTGGGCGGGTTTTCCATCTCTCTCAACTTTCTGATTTAAAAGCCCACATTTGCACTTGTTTCCCCCTTTCCTGTAAGTAGTTTAGTCCAGATACAGATTCTTACTTTTAGCACTTGAATTTGCTTATTCGTGATCAGCACTTGTTCAGAACTTGTAAGCACTAAATAACCTAATTACTACAGCACTCAACCTTCCTCATTACCTAGAAGAAAACAGTTTTGGTACTTACTTTCCTCGCTTGCTTAGAGAAAAACTGCTCTTGTACTCACTTTCCTCACTTATCTAGAGGAAAATAGTTTTTTTTTATTCAGGCATGTCCAAGGGTCAGCTCCCAGTGTTCTCTCCTGTCTATCTGATGAATCTGGGCGTCTTGGGACAATGTAGAAATTGCCTTGTACACAGACAACCCTCTCCCTCCTATCACCCAACACTACAACCTGTGAGAAATGCACTTATCTAGCCAAACTGGAGGACCACTCTTTTTGCAGTTATCCATTTAATGGCCATAGATTTTCCCAAAACATCCAAATTCAAAACAGACATTAGAGACAAAGTCATTACTGTTCTGTTATGACTAAGAACAATAATAACAAATAAAAATAAATGATATGTAAAACAACCCTATGCTAAAGCTAAGGTAAAGCTCACTCCAATCAAGACTGAACTTGACAGTCAAGAGGAGAAGGAAAACACTGGCACCACACCACGCTCATCACATAGTTTCACTAAATCTACACCACCAAAATCCACACATAGAAATACAAAAACATTCGCAGAGGCTCTCAATAATAATCTGCTCAAGCAACAGAGACTTCCAAAGCAGAAATGCAAGCAACCTCCACCCCCCCAACACAACCCAAATGACACACAGCCCGCAGACTCAGTGTGCCACTCAACCACAGCCAATATGGCAAAACAACGTACCCAGCACACTAGTCATAGGCGACTCTATAATCAGGCACACTGATGTCCCACTCACCAGGCTAAACAAGGAGAAGGTTACTGTCAGCTGCCTGTCGGGTGCCAGGATCCACCACATAACCCATGCACTCAGGTCACTCCACAAGTACAAATATGACTCTGTCATTGTCCACGTTGGTGTGAATGACCTGAGACGTACCTCCCTGGACTACATGAAAAGAGACATGGAAGAGCTCTCCAATCTTGTAGCCCAGGCAGGTATGACCCTAGCCCTGAGTAGCATTCTGCCATCACCCAGAATGATGCCGCAGTACAAGGACAAAATGATTGACTTCAACAATTGGCTAAGCTTCTGGTGCCATTCTAAAGGGATCCAGTATCTGTCTGCCTGGGATGACATGGTCGACAGACCATGATGCTTTGCCAGAGATGGCCTGCACCTGTCACCCCTGGGATTCTGGATACTGGCTAAAGTGTTTTAGGCAAGGTTCAAATGACAAATTCACCACTGTAACAGGAACAGGCAAGCAAAAACTAAGGGTGATGCTACTCAATGCCAGAAGTCTAAATCTCAAAATACACTCACTTGAGGCACTCCTTAAAATGGAGAACATCGATATCTGTGCAGTGACCGAGACCTGGTTCAAGGCTCCAGAGAGCACCCCTGCACTATCAGGCTATAACTCATACCTCACTTTTGGGCCATGTAACCTGGACCAGAACACCAAAGGTGTAGGTGTATTCATTTTCATTAAGGATATCCACACCTCCAGGCTAGTTGCTCAGCATAATGCAGCTGAAGTCATCCAAGTGCAACTAATTCTGGGCAAAACTGCAATCCAAACTGTAGCTTGCTACAGATCACCCACCATGCCCCAGGATTCCCACTCCTCTTTTCTTGATGTACTGGAAAATATTAGGGTTCAACCAAACACCCTAATAATGGGCGATTTCAACTACCCCACCATTAACTGGGAAAACTACTCATGTACCAACTCCTTTGCTCAACGCTTTCTGGAATTCATAAACTCCAGTGCCCTGGATCAACCTATCCACACCCCCACCAGGGGCAACAATATCCTAGATCTAGTCATTACCAATATGAGTGACTGGTGTTCCACACCTGAAGTCAATGCCTCATTGGTCCGATCCAACCATAAGCTAATTACCCTAGATATCCATATCCTGCCTCCACCCCCCATTAAGGAAACCATAATAAAAAATTTCTCCAAAGCCAACTTCATGCTTCTTAAGACAGAAGTGGTGAACTTCATGACACCCATGTAGATGGACAATACAGTTACGACTACTGAATCCTACACAATTGCACTTTATAAGCACTTACATGAGTGCATGGATCGTGCTATCCCAAACAGAACCAAGACGCTATCCTCCAAAAAAAGGAAGCCAATCTGGTGGTCCCCTGCCATAAACAAACTGTACAAAAGAAGGAAGAAACTCTTGCAAAAGAGAATAAAATCCCATGAGTGGAGGAGCTCCCTGGTCAGCCTCAGTAAGAAGCTGTGATCCCTGATAAAATCCTCCAAAGCTAGTTACGAAAACAAAATCGCCACTGATTCTAAAGACAGCCACAAAGCATTCTATAGCTATGTCAAGAATCTGAATGTCAACA
Organism: Protopterus annectens; assembly: GCF_019279795.1. Lineage (NCBI taxonomy): Eukaryota > Metazoa > Chordata > Ceratodontiformes > Protopteridae > Protopterus > Protopterus annectens. The sequence goes on along the minus strand of NC_056749.1, from coordinate 192,164,783 downwards.
CTCAGATCTGCTCTGAGTTGCAGCACAATGGCACTAAATATACAGACCCAACTGATATTGCCAACATACTGGCAGATGGGGTCAGTGCTAACTTTAACCCCCTCTCACCCCCTAAAGAGCCCATCTCTATACCGGAAGAATGCAAAGTTCCTATAATCATGGGTGTTCAGGTAAAAACCACACTCTCCAAAGCCAAGAACACAGCATCCATGGGATCAGACAACATTCCAGGCTGCGTTCTACACGAACTACAGAATGAACTGGCACCCCACCTAAGTACCATTTTCAATCATAGCCTCACTTCAGGCTTTATGCCTGCTGAATGGCACACAGCAACGGTTATCCCACTCCACAAGGGGGGAGCCACCACAGACCCTGGGAACTACCGCCCCATTAGCCTGACGAGCCTGGTCTGCAAGGCCATGGAACGTATCATCATGGAACTTATAAACAAAGACATTGGTAATCTCCAAACTCTGGTTCCCACCCAGTTTGGGTTTGTAAAAGGCAAATCATGTCTCCTAAACCTGATAGACTTCTTTGAAGCAGTCACCAAAGCCGTAGACAAGGGTAAGGAGGTTCACACAGCCTATCTAGATCTTGCCAAGGCTTTTGACACCATCCCCCACTCTGGAATTATAGATAAACTCACTAAACTAGGTATAAATCCCTATGTCACAAGATGGGTTGCCAACTGGATGACTGACAGAACCCACACTGTGAAAGTAGCAGACTCCAAATCCAACTTCAGACCAGTGACAAGTGGAGTACCACAGGGTTCAGTCCTGGGTCCTCTCCTGTTTGGTATTTACTTCTCTGAAGTACAGGCTAACACAGAAAGTCTTTGGCTAACAAAGTTCGCAGATGACTGCAAACTAGGAGCCATAATCGAAACTCCTAACGATGTGGACGTCCTACAAAAGGGCCTCGCTGAGACAGATGCCTGGTGTCAAAGCCATGACCTCAAGCTCAATGCCAAAAAGTGCATTGTCATCCCCTTTGGTAAAAACTCTGTATCCATAAACTACAACATAGGCGGTAGTATACTTAACACCGAAAGTGTGATAAGAGATCTTGGGACACAGGTGGACAGTAGTCTCTCCTTTGATAATCACATCGCCACAGTAGTCAGGAAATCCTTCTACGTGGCACACCTCATCACAAAAGGTTTCTCATCCAGAAAAAAAGAGGTCATTGTTCCCTTCTACTCATCACTCATTAGACCCATTAAAGAGTACAATGCCCCTTTTGGTATGTACCTCACAAGACGACATCAACAACTGGAATGGCCGCAGAAATACCTCACAAAGAGGATTACCAGCCCCAAACAGATGCCCTACACTGACCGTCTCAAAAAACTCCAGCTTTACTCTGTCCCTTATCGCCTACTCAGAGGTGATCTCTGCCTAACATACTATGTCAAACCCAGAGCTGTTGGACATGCTCCACTTAAAGAAATCCCAATCCCTCTGAGCTACACGCTCTAGGGACCTAAACCTGGTCACCACAATAAAGAGAACATGCCGGAGGGATAGATTCCTGTCCCAGAGACTTCCCATAGTCTAGAATAAACTACCTATCTATATCAAACAAAGCTCCTCATTAGCACGCTTCAAGAAAAATCTTGATGATTGGATGGGAAATAGGAAATTCACCCCGGGGATCACCTCTATGGCTCTGCTCGATGGTGGCACAGGAAAATAATTTTCTTGGGTGGCAAAACCCGGGTACCTTTTTGTCTGGGCTTGTATAGGCCCCAGAGCTGATAACTTAGTACCTACCTATGAACCTATGGAAGTGCTTTATGGCATTGTGTGAATAGAGACTGTAAAGGCAGTGTTAAACTTGCAACTGATGGTGCTTATCAGGAGATGTCAGATCACAACCATGCACCAGCCCAAAAAAACTCAAAGCCAAGAAAGCTGTTGCGGTGATATGATGGCATGCAAACACAACAGACCTATCAAATCACCCAACAGAGTACTGGATGATTACCTTTCACAGTTGCACTTATTTTGCCTGTTTATTATGTCTCACAGAGAACCTCTGAAATAATTCAGAAAATTCAGTGAGGTTTAGATCCACAAGTTTCATCTCTGAGTGACACTGCTATTCCAGATGCCTTGCAGAAGAAAACTAGGGATGAACGTTTCATGCTGTGGGGATTCAGGGAACAAAGATTATAATGCTTGGAACAACAGAAAATCTATCACTTCTCCAGGATAACAATCACTGGTTCATGGATGGAACATTTAAAGTTTCACAGAGCATTTTCTACCAGGTATTTACAATACATGGACTGATAGATAACAGAGCATATTCTATGATTTATACTTTACTTCCCAGTAAAACAGAGGAAACCTTTGAAAGGATTTCCCGTAAAGTACTTGGATTAAGATCACCTCTTAATCCCACAAGTATTCTAGCAGATTTTGAGAAAGCAAGCCACAATGCTTGGAAAACTGTGTTTCCTGCTATCCAGATAGTAAGTTGCTTCTTTCATCTTGCACAGTTCCTTTGGCATAAGGTTCAGGAGCTCAATTTGGTTGATGTGTACAAAAATAAAGAAAACATTTGCATCCAAGTAAAAATGCTGATGGCCCTAAGCTTCGTCCCTGTTGCTGACATACTTTCTTCTTTTGATGGACCTTGTCGCGATCTTGGAACAACAGTTACCATTGCTCATAGATTATTGGAAAGATGCCTATTTTGGGAGGCACAGAAGATGACTCCTATATTCTTGATTTCTGAGTGGAATCAACAGGATCAGGTTCTGGATAACCTTCTATGCACCAACAGTTCAGTTAAGGCTTGGAACCATTCCTTTCAGCAGAAAATAGACTGTCACCATCCATCTGTGTCCAAGTTAGTAAAACACTTTCAAGAGGAGCAGGACGATGGGAAGATCCTTATTCAATGATCGTGTGCAGGTGCAACACATCTTGAAGCCTCCAAGGATAAATATACATGGAAGAGCTCTCGGATCATGTGGCCCAGGCAGGTATGACCCTAGCCCTGAGTAGCATCCTGCCTTCACCCAGAATGATACCACAATATAAGGAAAAAATGATTGACTTCAATAATTGGCTAAGCTTCTGGTGTCATTCATAGGGGATCCAGTATCTGTCTGCCTGGGATGACATGATTGACAGACCACGATGCTTTGCCAGAGATGGTCTGCACCTCTCGCCCCTGAGATTCAGGTTACTGGCTAAGGCTCTTGCCACCCCTATAGTGCCTTTTTTAGGCAAAGTTCAAAGGACAAAACCACCACCGTAACAGGTACAAGCATGCAAAATCTGAAGGTAATGCTACTCAATGCTAGAAGTCTAAACCTCAAAATGCACTCTCTCGAGGCACTCCTAAAAATGGAAAACATCAATATCTGTGCAGTAACTGAGACCTGGTTCAAGGCTCCAGAGAGCACCCCTGCAATACCAGGCTACAACTCTTACCACACTTTTCAGCCACCAAAAAAGGACCGAAACACTAAAGGTGGAGGAGTGTCAATATTCACCAAGGATATTCACACCACCAGGCTAGTTGCCCAACACAATGCATCTGAAATTCTCCAGGTGCAACTAACACTAGGTAAGACTGCAATCCAAATTGTAGCTTGCTACAGATCCCCCACCATACCCCAAGATTCTCACTACACCTTTCTAAACATACTGGAAAATATTAAGATAGAACCAAACACCCTAATACTGGGTGATTTTAACTACCCTGCCATTAACTGGGAAAACTACTCATGTACAAACACCTTTGCCCAACGGTTCTTGGAATTCATAAATTCCAACGCCCTGGATCAACTAATCCATAGTCCCATCAGGGGCTCCAATATCCTTGACCTGGTCATTACCAACATGGGAAATCGATGCTTCACACCTGTGGTCACCCCCTTGTTAGTCAGGTCTGACCATAAGCTATTCACCCTTAACATCCACATCCCAAACCCCACCCCCCAGTAAGGAAACCTCCATAAAAACTTCTGCAAAGCCAACTTCATGCTACTCAAGTCAGAAGTGACAAACTTCATGACACCCATGCAGATGGGAGCTGAGAGTTCAACTGCTGAATCCAACACTGTATGAGCACATCCACTCATGCATAAATCGTGCCATCCCAAATAGAACCAAGATGCTCTCATCCAAAAAAAAATAAGCCAATCTGGTGGTCCCCTGTCATAAACAAACTTTACAACAAAAGGAAGAAACTGTTGCAGAAAAGAGGAAAATCCCAGGATGCAAAAAACTTCCTTACCAGCCTCAGTAAGAAACTGAGATCCCTCATAAAATCCTCCAAAGCTAGTTACGAAAATAAAATTGCCAAAGATTCCAAAGACAACCACAAGGCATTCTATAACTGTCAAGAATCTAAATGGCAATGCTCAGATCTGCTCTGAGCTAAAACAGAATGGCATTAAATATACTGATTCCAAGGATATTGCCAATATCCTGGCAGATTGATTGAGTGCCAACTTCACCCCCTCTCACCCCCTAAATGGCCCATCTCAATACCGGAAGATTGCCAAATTCTGGGAATAACGGCCACACAGGTAAAAAACACACTCTCCAAAGCTAAGAACACAGCACCCATGGGACCAGATGACATCGTGGGCTGTGTACTACATGAACTACAATATGAACTGGCACCTCACCTAAGTGTCATGTTTAATCATAGCCTCACCTCAGGTTTCGTGCCCACTGAGTGGCACAGAGCTACAGTTATCCCACTCCACAAGGGGGGATCCACCTTGGATCCCAGAAACTACCGTCCCATCAGTCTGACAAGCCTTATCTGCAAGGCCATGGAGCGTATTATCATGGAACTTATAAACAAAGACATTGGCAACCTTCAAACACTGGACCCCACCCAGTTTGGGTTCATGAAAGGCTGATCTTGTCTCCTGAACCTGATTGACGACTTTGAATCAGTCTCCAGAGCCATGGACAAGGGTAAGGTGGTCCACACAGCCTATCTAGACCTTGCCAAGGCCTTTGACACCATCCCCCACTTTGGAATCATAGATAAATTTACTAAGCTGGGCATTAATCCCTACGTCACCCAATGGGTTACTAACTGGCTTACTGATAGAACCCACACTGTGTGAAAGGTGCTTTAATGAAAGTGGCCCAGAAGAATCTATCCTGGTCTGCCAAAATCAGTTGTGCTGCAGGTCCTGCCTATCAGGCCATCAAGGGATTAAACAGCCCATAACATCAATCAACCAGCTGAATAATGTGTTTATGTGCTGCCTTCTGGACAACCTGTCATCCACCATACCAGGATGCTACCCTTTCTGCACCCTGGTGATTTCCATCCCTTTCACGTCATTCTTCATTATTTGTTCATTTTACAGTCATCAGCATCACAAATTGCTAGTTCTCTGCATGTCAGTGTCCTTCCAACCTTCTGACTCTACAACCCTCATCTATTTGAGAATGTGTTTTGTGTTTATTTGCCCTTGCTACTTGCCTTTCTTTCACTGTCCTATCTATAGCGGTCCCCTCACTGCCATCCCCATCTACCCTTATTTTGCATATATTAAAGGGGTCCATACACACAAATACATTATACGCCCATCCCACCTTTTATACCACAGCCGTATTTCCCTCAACTTGCTTTTCTTTTATCTTCTTTCCTGTCAACCCAATTTCCTCCCCATTTACATGATGAACATGGTTGGCACTTTATTGTTCATGCTCACAATAATCTATCTAGTGGCCGCTATGCTGTCATGTTTGTGCGGGATGAATGTTAGATGCAGATCTGCAATGTTACATTGCAAACATGACGTGCATTGACTCGGATGCTCTAGCCTGTATTCCTTGTGATGTACATCATTTCAGTCATGTGACCTGCTGTAGCCATACAGCAGTATAGTGCTCCTTGTCCCATTTGTATTGTGTCTCTCTGTAATGATGCAGTTCTTTACTTGGACAGATGGCTCTTTTCAATGCCTATTACATCTCTGGTCAGCTCTTCATGCAACAACCCCTTGAAAGATAGTGCCAGATAGGTGTCTGTGAAGCCCAGTCATTGACCATTAATGTTTAAGAACTTTATATAAAGAAAAAAATAACTAACCAAATGTAAGTTACAATGACAAAATAGTTTCAAATGTAAATAACAGAGGAAAAAGAAGGACAGGAGAAGGATGATTGCTTCCCTGCTATGTAATAAGCACAGGTGCATTGCTAAAAGTAAAAGGTTAGACAGAGAAAGTGAAAGACCTGGACACAGACATGACATTAAATAAAGAACTGGGATGGGTAAGCCTGCACTTAAAACTGACCTCTGTATATTCTCCAGGCAAAGTGGTGTTCATCAGTGTTCTACCTGTTCCGTTATCCATTTTAATTTGCATATTTCCCCAAACTAGCACAGTCATGATTACATCAGCAATTTTTAAGCCTGGAAAAGTGTCTGCTTATGACACTAGTCTATCAAAAGTACGGGTACTCACATAATAGGAGATGAAGATCTTGTTTCATGCCTAACAACATCAGCTTCCTGTCCTTTAGCAAAAGACTCAAAACAGAATTCCCATTCTGTCTCAGAAACACTCAGACATGCTTTTAGCACCTGAGGCATAGGACTGAATGTGAGTTATGTACGGATAAGGTAATTTATCAAGCAGCCTTTTTAAAGAATCTGCACAAGCCTTGGCTGTATGCTCAGAAATCCACTTCTGCTGAACACTGTAACCATGTTATTCAATGGGCTGGCAAATCCTCTCTGTAATCATTTTTACCTCTTCTGCCCTCTTGTATTTTTCAATTTATGCTGCATGCTTTGTCCACTGATTGCTTTACTTGAACAGCCAGTGACAAAATTGCTTTCTATTTTATCTGCTTAAATTGCCTGTAGTTTGGAAGCATGTATATGATTTCCTAGGAAAAGCTGAATCACTCCATCATCTTTTGATGCATAATTTTCTGTATGTTATAGAAAACTGACAGCCTAAGCCCAAAGTTGAATTCTTTTATTACATGTTATAGAATTAAAAAAAAACATTTAAGTCTGGTTATCTGTTGCTTTGAGTTTTGCTCAGAGCAACTCTATGTAACATCTTTCCATTTTAAAATCAGTTTTACTCTTAATGACTTTCCTTCATTCATATATATTCTGAAATTCTGCAGCTAGACTGCAGATTTCATATTTTATGCACACAGACTGTAATATTATTTCTGTGACCTGGATAACAAAATGCCCCAAACAGAAAAGATGCAACAGTAATTGTTTCAACCTTGTTAAAAGCAGGAACTGAGGCAAAACATAACTGTTTTTTTAAGCACTGTCAGCTGACTAACAAATAAGGATACTACAAAGTGCCAACAGATGCAATACATACTCGAGTTCAGTTAGCACAAAATCTCCATATCCTTATGTAATGCAAAGCACAGCTTTGGAGATCTGGTTACTAATAAAGACTGAGCAAAGCAAATATTATGCCTGTGATTCAGTGGACTAAAAGTTTTAAGTAGCATAAATATAAAACCTGCCAATAAACCAACATGCAAAGAAAAAACATACAGATTTCTGAATGCGGTTACTCAGTACTCAGCAGGTAGGATTCACATGCACAATTAGGCCTTTGCTGATGAGTTTGAAGTAGTAGTGTTGTGTCTTTCGGCTTTTCCCGGTTAGGGGTCGCCACAGCGGAACTCTGGTCCACTAATGATTGGCAATAGATTTTTACGTACCGAGTTACCAGCCCTGACGCACAATTTTCAACGAAGGTACGCCCATTCACGCATGTCTCCACACAGAAGACGCTTTAGCTGAGAATCGAACAGGACAACGTCTTAATGTGAGGCGACAACGCTACCGCAGCACCACCTATGTGGAAAATGTGATACAAAGATGTAGGAGTCACATAAAGCAAACATTTATTATAGGCTAATTAACATGCCTGTGAAACAAGCTCATCAATCAACTGGAAGAAAAAATAATGTAGGTTGCTCTATCGTTGAGTAAGAAATATAGCCCTAAACTTTGGAAGTATATCAAAGTTCCTGAAGATGGGAGAAGCATCCCAGGATTTGTGTGTTAAGATGGAGAAGGCATGGTCACAGCTAAGGAGGACAGTGTGCCTGTTTAGAACATGGGCACATCTCAGTGAGTACACGGACAACCCTCTCCTCCTCCAAACAGGTTCAAATATATGTGAGAGATGCAACCATATAACCAAACTGGAGGCTGAGCTCTCTCATCTCAAAATTGGTGTAACCAGTCAGGAGGAGAAGGTAACCTCACACAACACAATTCCAGTATCACATAGTCCCACCACAACGGCGGACCAAACACATAAAAACACAAAAACATGCTCGGGGGCTCTAAATAAAAATCTACCTAAGCAACAGTGACCTCCAAAGCAGACATCCAAGCAAACGCTACCCCAAAACAAAACACGTACAACACATAGCACACAAAGTCAGTGTGCCAAGCGGTCACAGCCCTTAAGGCTGAATAACACACCTGATACTCTTGTAATAGGTGACTCTATTGTCAGACACACTGATGTCCCACTCACCAGGCTGAATAAAGAGAAGGTCACAGTGAGTTGCCTGTCGGGCGCTAGGATCCACCACATAACACAAGCACTCAGGTCACTCCAAAGCAAATACAAATATGACTCAGTCATTGTACATGCTGGCATGAATGACCTGAAACGTACCTCCCTCGACTACATGAAAAGAGAGATAGAGGAGCTCTCTGATCATGTAGCCCAGGCCGGTATGACCCTGACCTTGAGCAGCATCTTACCCTCACCTAGAATGATGCCACAGTATAAAGACAAAATGATCGATTTTAACAATTGGCTAAAATTTTGGTGTCATTCAAAAGGGATCCAATGTCTGTCAGCCTGGGATGACATGCTCAACAAGCCACGTTGATTTGCTAGGGACGGCTTGCACCTATCACCCCTGGGCTTTTGGATATTGGCAAAGGCTCTTGCCATCCCCATAGTGCCTTTTTTAGGCAAGGCTCAAAAGTCAAACCCACCTCCATAGACAGCACAAGGAACAAGAAACTAAGGGTAATGCTGCTAAACGCCAGAAGTCTTAACCTCAAGATGCACGCACTTGAAGCTCTCCTCAGTATGGAGAACATCAATATCTGTGCAGTGACAGAAACCTGGTTCAAGGCTCCAGAGAGCACCCCAGCACTACCAGGTTATACCTCATATCATGCTTTTCGGCCCCAAAACCCGGACCGAACCACAAAAGGAGGGGGAGTTTCCATATTTATCGAGGATATCCACACCTCCAGGTTAGTGGCATTGCACAAAGTATCAGAGGCCATCCATGTGCAACTGACAGTGGGCAAGACTGCTTTTCAGTTTATAGCATCCTACAGACCACCCTCTCAAAGTCAGGAATCCCACTCGGCTTTCCTGAAAACATTGGAGAACATGAAGATCTCTCCGAACACCATTTTATTGGGTGACTTCAACTACCCAAACATTGACTGGGAGCATTACTCAAGCTCCAGCACCTTAGCCCAAAGTTTCCTGGAATTTATAAACTCAAATGCTATGGAACAACTAGTCACCACTCCCTCAAGAGGGGAAAACATACTAGACCTGATCATTGCCAACATGGAGACTCTATGCTCCATACCAGAAGTATATCCCTCATTGGTAAGATCAGACCATAAATTAATTTCACTGGATATCCACATCCCGACCCCACCCCCAGCCCAGAAAACCACAGTGAAAAACTTCTCAAAAGCGAACTTTACACTTCTCAAAACCGAAGTGGAATCCTTCAAGGCCCCAGGGCCAGTGGAAACTAGGGCCCAAACTGCAGAATCCTATATAAATGCATTCTACGGACATCTCCAGGAATGCATGGATCATGCTATCCCAAATAAAATCAAGACCCAATCATCCAAAGGCAGGCGTCCAGTCTGGTGGACCCCAGCCATAAATAAACTGTACAACAGAAGGAGGAGGCTACTACATGATAGAGCAAAATCCCTAAAAGGGAAGACATCTCTGATCAGTACTAGCAAAAAATTACGATCCCTCATAAAATCCTCCAAGGCCAGCTTTGAGAGAAAAATTGCACAGGACACTAAAGACAATCATAAGGCTTTTTTCAGTTATGTTAGGAACCTGGGATGCAACTCCCAGACTTGTTCTGAGTTGATTCTAAACGACAAAAAATACACTGAACCCACAGACATCACCAATATCCTGGCAGACAGGTACCCCCCCCCCAAAAGAGCAAGTATCTATCCCGGCAGAGTGCAGCCTCCCAAACATCTCTGATGCTCAGGTGAAGGCTGCCCTCTCCAAAGCAAAAAACACTGCTTCCATGGGACCAGATGGCGTCCCGGGTTGCATCCTACATGAACTCCAAGAAGAACTAATCCCTCAAGTAAAACTGCTGTACAATCTCAGCCTCACTACAGGATATGTGCCCAAAGAATGGTGTACAGCAACAGTGGTCCCACTCCACAAAGGTGGCGCCTCTATGAACCCTGGAAACTATTGCCCCATAAGCCTGACTAGCCTAGTCTGCAAGGTTATGGAGAGGATCATCATGGAACTCATAAACAAAGACATTAGGGACCTACAGACACTAGATCCTACCCAATTTGGCTTCAAGGGCAGATCCTGCCTTTTGAACCTGGTCGACTTCTTCGAAACAGTCACCAAGGCCATAGATTAAGGGAAGGTAGTCCACACGGTTTACTATCATAAATTCGAAAGTAAAAATAAATAATGTCTTTATTTTCGAATTTATGCATCGAAAATGAACATTTTCAAATAATAGTAAACTCGAAAACAAGGGTGTATTGTCGAAAATGCTATGACCTTTATGGCGTATATACAGCAACCCCACCCTTCCCATAATCACCCACCTACCTAACCGAACACACAGTTATGCAGGGGCTGCCCCTGCACCTAATAGGGGCTGTGCCCCACCCCCAACTTAATATTCCAACTCAGAGATCGCACTACAGTGAGGAAAGGGATGCATTTCCCTAACCGCACTGTACCGCGATCCCCTCCCATGACTGAAAGTTAGAATTGCGAATGCACAGTTCATTCGCAATGCAATCCTTTGCTCATGTCACCTGCCGTAATATGAAGTATTCGAACATCTGATGTTCGAATACTTCATAGCCGTGCAAATGCACGTCGACATAATGATAGCAAACCAGTCCACAGAGCCTATCTCGACCTCGCAAAGGCATTTGACACAATACCCCACTCGGGCATCATAGATAAGCTATCCAGCCTAAATATAAACCCCTATGTCACAAGATGGGTCGCAAACTGGCTCAAAGACAGAACCCACAGAGTCAGAGTTGCTGGAGCCATGTCAGACTCGAAACCGGTCACAAGTGGCGTCTCACAAGGTTCTGTCCTGGGACCTCTCTTGTTCGGTATTTACTTTTCTGAGGTACAGGCCAACGTGGGAGGACTATGGCTCACCAAGTTTGCAGATGACTGCAAACTGGGTGCCATAATCGACTCTCCAGCTGACACAAACATCCTTCAAAAGGTCTCGCAGAGACAGATAACTAGTGCCAGAGCCATGGTCTAAAGCTAAATGCCAAAAAGTGTATAGTCATACCCTTTGGCAAAAACAATGTGCCCAGAAATTACCACATAGGTGGTAACCCATTAAGTACAGAGAAAGTAATTAGGGATCTGGGGACCCAAGTTGATAGCAATCTCTCCTTTGACAACCACATTGCCAAAGTGGTTAGAAAGACCTTCTACATAGCCCACCTCATCATGAAAGGATTCACATCTAGATCAAGAGAGGTAATTGTGCCCCTTTATTCATCCCTCATCAGGCCCATCATAGAATACAATGCCCCCTTTGGGATGTACCTTACCCGACACCTGCAGCCATTAGAAAAGACCCCAAAAGTACCTCACCAGGAGGATCAAGGGACTCAAACAGATGCCATATGCTGCTCAATTAAAAAAACTCCAGCTCTACTCAGTTGCATACCGCCTACTTCGAGGTGATCTATGCCTGACATATAAAGCTATGTCCAACCCAGAATTAATGGACATGCTCCACCTAAGTAAATCTAAATCCCTTAGAGCCATGCGCTCGAGGGACTTGTACCTCAGCACAGAAATAAATAGAACATGCTGGAGGGGCAGATTCATAACCCAGAGGCTCCCTTCGCTCTGGAATAGAATTCCAATTCATGTTAGGCAGAGTACCTCACTGATTTCAAGAAGAATCTTGATGAGTGGATGGGGATCGTAGGGTTTGTCCCGGGATTACTCCCGTGTCACTATTAGACAGAGGCACAGTAAACTAAACTTTAAAAAGGGCACAGTATACTCAAATCAAGGGGTTTAAAATCTGACTCGCCTCTGGTCGGGTCACAGAAAGTCCCTTGTTTAGGTGACATTGCTGAGCCCACCACAAGAATTCCTTTTGGATGCAAGGTATTATTGGAATGACAGTGTCCAGATCCTGGCAGTGCTGTGTCCATAGATTCTTGAGATACCATTGTAGCTTCCTCATATGCAGTTTGGCATTGGGAAGCACCAGAATACAAGATGCCATGAACCCTAAGGCTTGAAGGACTGTCCTTGCAGTCAGCCCGGACTGGTGTGATAGTTGTTGGAAGTAAAGGGAAAGATTCTTTTGTTTGTCCGGGGTCAAAAGGCCATCTGGGTTGCTGTATTCAGTCTCACACCCAGAAAGCACATGTCCTGAGAGGGTACTAGACTGGACTTTGTTTCGTTCACAGAATACCCCAGGCATCTTAGCACTGCTATCACATATTTTAAATGCTGTAGAAGTTCGTCCTTGCCTTGAGCCAGAATCAGGCAATCGTCCAAATAAGGATAGATCTGTATTCCTCTCAATCTGAAGAAGGCTATCACTGGAGCCAGAACCTTTGTGAATACTCTGGGTGCAGTAGATAAGCCAAAGGGCAATGCAGAGAATTGATAATGAGAATTTCCAGCTCGAAAACGCAGATACCTCCTGCAACTTAGAGTGATAGGAACATGGAGGTAAGCCTCCTTGAGATCCAAAGTTACCATCCAGTGATCTTTGCCCAGTAGAGGTAAAAGCTGTTGTAATGTCAGCATCTTGAACTTGGGAATGTCCAGGAAGGTGTTGAGGATAGACAAATCCAAAATTGGTCTCCACGTGTTCCCCTTTTTTGGTACTAGGAATAGGCGAGAATAAAATCCTAGGCCCCTTTCTGCCATAGGCACCGGTTGTATGGCCCCTATCTGGAGTAATAGAGAAATTTGTCTGTAAGCTTCTAGTCTGTGCTGAGGAGGAATGTCTGGCATGCCCTTGAAAGGTGGCAAGGTATGGAAATAAAATCTGTAACCGTGGTGAATGATATCCAAAACCCATCTGTCTTGGGTAATTAAACTCCAGTTTTTCTTGAAAAGTGTTAATCTTCCTCCCAAAGGTGCTGCCAGATGGGAAGGTTCTGGCAGTTGAAAAGGTAGGTCATTGGGTCTGTCTACGAAAGGGCTGACCCCTGCCCTCTCCTGAAGACTGTGATGGTGAGCCCCCTATCCTGGACCTAAAAGAGCCCTGAGCTCTGCCCCTACCATGCCTAGACCTACCCCTAGACTGGGAATCATAAGAAGGATATGTCCATCCCTTGCTTGGCCAATTTCTACTAAACTTTGGAGGTTGAACCTGTAAAAAATCTTTAACAGTGTGCATAGACTTAGCTTTGTCTTCCATTTTCTTTAAAACTGCTTCAACAGGCGTACCAAACAACACATCAGATTGCAAAGGGGCATCCAAGATCCTTGACTTAACATGTTCAGCTAAATTCTGATCCCTTAGCCAGGCGTGCCTGCGTAGGACAGTACCAGTGGCAGCCACCCTCGAAGAGGCCTGTACAGCATCAAAACCACATTGTAAGGAATGCTTACCCACCTGTTCAGAAACATGCACTAGATCTTGTAACTCCTTACATTCAATACCTTCTGCCAGAGCATCTACCTTAGACTTTAACTGTGAAAGCAGATAGATCTGATATCTCAGCATGTGGAATTGACAATTCAAAGCCCTCATGGCTAAAGTTGAAGAAGTATAAACTTTCTTACCCCATCTGTCTAAAGCCCTTGCCTCCTTATCCGAACGGATTTTTAACAACAGAAGCCTTAACCTTTAGGTCCCTGAGTAACAGTCTCTGGATCTGCCCTAGGGCTTTTAAAGAGATACTTATGAGCTTTAGGTACCCTATAGTATCTGTCCGGCTTAACAGGAGTGGGAGGTAAAGAATCAGGGTTAAGAGAAGCCTCTGCAAAAACATCTTCCACCACAGAAAGAACAGGAGGAATAGCTAAAGGCCTGTGCTGGGGTAAAAACAAAAATTCCCTAAGTCTTTTCCTGGAATCAGAGAAATCCTGACCTTCCCATTTAAAATGCTCCCTCATGGTATGGAGAGTCTCTGAGAATGAAAAATCCTCAGGAGGAGAAGCAGAAGGAGTGGTGTCATCCACATCAGAATCAGAATAATGAGAAAACTCCTGCAAATCTTCAGCCGAAGACTCCGAAGCATCAGAATCCTGCTCAAAATTCCCAAATTCAGGATCCACCCTAGGCCTTTTGTCAGGAGGGGGCATAGAACCCCTAATCAGAGTAATTAAATCTTCAGCCATCCTAAGCATATGTCTCTTGGGCACAGGGCCTGAAGTACTAGGAGAGACACCTGCTACAGCTAAACCTGGCCTGCCCCTGGAGGAAGCCTTGGTAACAGTAGGGGAAGGCCTAACCACCTTAGGCAGAGGGAAGGACAGATACCTGAGAGGCCCCTTCAGCCTGGCCTACCTCCTGAGAAGACACATCCTGTAACAATAAAGTCTCTCCCTGGGACTCTAAAGAAACTTCTGTCTGGGCCTCCGGCTCAACCGAGCCTTCTAAAGAACCGACGTCCGGGACGGACGGTTCTTCTAACCTAGGCCTAGGTGATTTGTCCTTGCGTTTCTTCGAAGTAGCGGGCGTCGGAGCATCCGACGGCATTTTGTAATTGCACGCTTCCGAAGACTAACCTGGCACAATCTAATCTCCTCTTAATAGTACGTTTGTTAAATCTAGCACAAGAGGGACACCCAACAACGTCGTGCTCAGGCCCTAAACAAGGTATACACAAGTTATGGTAATCCCTATGTGGTATCTGTTTCCCACAAGAAATACAGTTATTTACTTTTTCTGACATCCGGTAAATACTGAGGCAAGAAAAAAAACAAAATATTCCCCAGCGGGTACTTAGCCAACTTTGATTCGGTCTGAAACTCCGGTTTCGGAAAATCTCAGGACGCCAACCTGCACTCGCAAATTTGCTTCTGCATCGGACCACGCGGCAAAAAAAGACTGAGGATATGACGTCGGTCATGCGCATTTATACCCTGACGTACTGGCGTCAGTTTAATGCGCCTTGACCGACGTCAGCCATATACTTTGGTATTCGGGCCGACCGAGGACAGCGGTATACCCAAGTGTAAGGACTGCAGCAATGTGAGATGAAGAACATCATACTAGACCTGATCATTGCCAATGCCAACATGGGGACTCTATGCTCCATACCAGAAGTATATCCCTCATTGGTAAGATCAGACCATGAATTAATTTCACTGGATATCCACATCCCGACTCCACCCCCAGCCCAGAAAACCAGTGAAAAACTTCTCAAAAGCGAACTTCACACTTCTCAAAACCGAAGTCAAATTCTTCAAGGCCCCAGGGCCAGTGGAAACTAGGGCCCAAACTGCAGAATCCTATATAAACGCATTCTACGGACATCTCCAGGAATGCATGGATCATGCTATCCCAAACAAAATCAAGACCCAATCATCCAAAGACAGGCATCCAGTCTGGTGGACCCCAGCCATAAATAAACTGTACAACAGAAGGAGGAAGCTACTACATGACAGAGCAAAATCCCTAAAAGGGAAGGCATCTCTGATCAGTACTAGCAAAAAATTACGATCCTCATAAAATCCTCCAAGGCCAGCTTGAGAGAAAAATTGCACAGGACACTAAAGACAATCATAAGGCTTTTTCAGTTATGTTAGGAACCTGGGATGCAACTCCCAGACTTGTTCTGAGTTGATTCTAAACGACAAAAAATACACTGAACCCACAGACATCGCCAATATCCTGGCAGACAGGTTCAGTGCAAACCCCCAAAGAGCAAGTATCTATCCCGGCAGAGTGCAGCCTACCAAACATCTCTGATGCTCAGGTGAAGGCCGCCCTCTCCAAAGCAAAAAACACTGCTTCCATGGGACCAGATGGCGTCCCGGGTTGCGTCCTACATGAACTCCAAGAAGAACTAATCCCTCAAGTAAAACTGCTGTACAATCTCAGCCTCACTACTGGATATGTGCCCAAAGAATGGCGTACAGCAACAGTGGTCCCACTCCACAAAGGTGGCGCCTCTACAGACCCTGGAAACTATCGCCCCATAAGCCTAGTCTGCAAGGCTATGGAGAGGATCATCATGGAACTCAAACAAAGACATTAGGGACCTACAGACACTAGATCCTACCCAATTTGGCTTTGTCAAGGGCAGAACCTGCCTTTTGAACCTGGTCGACTTCTTCGAAACAGTCACCAAGGCCATAGATTAAGGGAAGGTAGTCCACACAGCCTATCTGGACCTCACAAAGGCATTTGACACAATACCCCACTCGGGCATCATAGATAAGCTATCCAGCCTAAATTTAAACCCCTATGTCACAAGATGGGTCGCAAACGGTCTCAAAGACAGAACCCACAGAGTCAGAGTTGCTGGAGCCATGTCAGACTCAAAACCGGTCACAAGTGGCGTCTCACAAGGTTCTGTCCTGGGACCTCTCTTGTTCGGTATTTACTTTTCTGAGGTACAGGCCAACGTGGGAGGACTATGGCTCACCAAGTTTGCAGATGACTGCAAACTGGGTGCCATAATCGACTCTCCAGCTGACACAAACATCCTTCAAAAAGGTCTCGCAGAGACAGATAACTGGTGCCAGAGCCATGGTCTGAAGCTAAATGCCAAAAAGTGTATAGTCATACCCTTTGGCAAAAACAATGTGCCCACAAATTACCACATAGGTGGTAACCCATTAAGTACAGAGAAAGTAATTAGGGATCTGGGGACCAAAGTTGATAGCAATCTCTCCTTTGACAACCACATTGCCAAAGTGGTTAGAAAGACCTTCTACATAGCCCACCTCATCATGAAAGGATTCACATCTAGATCAAGAGAGGTAATCGTGCCTCTTTATTCATCCCTCATCAGGTCCATCATCGAATACAATGCCCCCTTTGGGATGTACCTTACCCGACACCTGCAGCAATTAGAAAGACCCCAAAAGTACCTCACCAGGAGGATCAAGGGACTCAAACAGATGTCATATGCTGCTCGATTAAAAAAACTCCAGCTCTACTCAATTGCATACCGCCTAGGGTGATCTATGCCTGACATATAAAGCTATGTCCAACCCAGAATTAATGGACATGCTTCACCTCAGTAAATCTAAATCCCTTAGAGCCACGTGCTCGAGGGACTTGTACCTCAGCACAGAAATAAATAGAACATGCTGGAGGGACAGATTCATAACCCAGAGGCTCCCTTTGCTCTGGAATAGAATTCCAATTCATGTTAGGCAGAGCACCTCACTGACTCTCTTCAAGAAGAATCTTGATGAGTGGATTCGTAGGTTTGTTCCGGGGATTACTCCCGTGCCACTATTAGACAGAGGCACAGTAAACTAAACTTTAAAAAGGGCACAGTATACTCAAATCAAGGGGTGTCATAAGCCAAACACAATCGGACTAGGCTTATAAATGCCCCAGGGCAGATAGCCTAGTATGAACCTATGAACCTATGAATGTCTTGGGGAGTAATTTTGATGCAAGTTGAGAATGAAAATGCTCATGATTTTTAAGACTAGAGACATTAGATGACAAATGAATCCTTCCTTTCTGGTGGACAATCTGCACACCACTACAGTGATATTCAAATTTTAGAGGCAGTAGGTTGAAGTGGCAGATTTTATTGATGAGAGTTTGAACTGACACAGCTATCCGTGCAGGTAAGGGAAAATTTTAGCACCAAGCAGGAAGATGAGAGATAAAGGAGGTATAAGCATTACTGGCAAAATGATTTAACTCACTCAAGCCTAAAACACCTTTTTTGTATACTGACAGTTCACACCGATACCTTCTTATGGCATCCAGAACTGTTTAGGTTATTGCTTCTTTAAGTGACTTACCAGCTAATAATAGGCATATTAGAAACCACAATGAATTATTAATACAATGACACTAAGATTGTTATTCTAAGATGTCCTGCAGTTGAGAAATTAATCTTTGTTTGCTACATATTTATATTTTGAAATTTATGTTTATATTTTTATAACTGACAGACCTACATGTTCTAGAGGTGTATGGTGTGAAACTACAATATGGGAGACTGAGCAATTCACTGTCAGTGCTGGTTTGTATCACACTATACTGGAAATAGTGCTACTTGTTTGTCAAAAAATATGAAAATAAGCAGCATTTCCGTAAGTACTTAATACTTCCAAAACAAGTGACTTACACACTGCTGCATCACATTATGTAAAACCTATAATGTTGTTAGAAAACCTGTCTTTGATATTTGCACTGTAAGCTGCACATGGTGAGACATATCCAGTTTTATTTGTATTGTTATACAATTAAACATTTTTTCATATTTCTGTAAAAATCTCAATAAACATGCACTTACAGTGGAATTTATTGTCATGTAAAAGCGTATGCTTTGTTAAGAAAACTATTCTAACAATATATGTCTAGGTTGCACAGTTTTCAAGATATGGTCATTTGTTTGTAAAAGTTTAGCAAAGACATAATTTGAGGTTTATGTGCATTGTAATTATTACAGTATTTATAATAAAGACTATGAATGCACGGACTATTGTTGTAAAGAATACTTCTTACTGATATCATTGCTATTTGTACAGTTTTAGTAACTTTTACACTTCGCAAAATATTATCATTAATCTGTCTTATGCTTTTTAAGTTTATTTTTCAGAAAATGTTCTGGAATGCAAGATGTGTGTAGACTGGTAGAGCTGTGACATTTCATACCACATGGGTATTAATGAGCCAGGTGAGCTATTTCACCTACCAGGATAAATGGAAGTGGTGCAGAAAGACTGGAAACTGGCAGATAAGTCTAGTTAAATGGAAAACAGACTGCAGACCTGTAACCGTGACCACTGAACTTAAGTCTAGTGAGGTAAACAATTAATACAATGGCTACTTTTGTGAGAGCCACTCAGCACAAAAAGCATTATTTTCTTAAATGAGTATTCCACACTGAAGAATTTCCCCTTCCATACATTACAGCAAACTCAAAATGGATTATATTAATTAATGGAGTGGTGGTGGTGGAGGGGGGGAGCTCCCCATATAAACACAGTCTGTGAATTCTAGGTTAAATGTATTTATATGAGATTTAATGGAAATTGACCTGCTGATATTTCTGATCACTGTATGGGGAAAAAAATCAGGGTTCCAGGCTATAATCAGGAAAATCAGGAGATACACAAATTGTATGTGAACTTGAATCTGATATTCACAGGGAGCTAAGCTCCCATCCCACCCATTAATGTATACAGGTTTGTACCATGAATGTTATACAGTATAATAAACTATGAGCCTGTTGCAAGGAGAGGAAAACAAAGTTTCCCCTTCAGTGACGCCATTCAAAAATAAAGGGCTGCAACAGTAGATGCAGTACATGAATAAAATTCATCTGTTAGTGTATTCTTATATAGGTTCATAGGTGTGTACTAGGCTAATGGTCCTGGGGCCTTTACAAGCCTACCCATAGGATTACCCTGGCATAGTGCCACCTGACCTCAGTTCCCAGTGCTTCTGTCGAGTAGAACCTCTGGAGTTATCCCCAGGGTGAATTTTCTGTTTCTCATCCACTCATCAAGATTTCTCTTGAAGACAGTCGGCGAGGTGCTCTTCTTGACATGTATGGGAACTCTGTTCCATAGCATGGGCAGCCTCTGGGTTATGAACCTGTCCCCCCAGCATGTTCTGTTAATTGTGGTAATGAGGTTGAGGTATCTGGAGCATGTGGTGCGGAGGGATTGAGATTTCTTTAGCTGCAACATTTCTAACAGAGCTGGGTCAGACATGGCTTTGTAAGTCAAGCAGAGATAGCCTCTAAGTAGGCATTATGAGACATAGAATAGTTGGAGTTTTTTGAGTCTGTCCATATAGAGCAAGTGTTTAAGGCCTAGGATCCTCTTTGTGAGGTACTTTTGCGGCCTCTCCAGTTGTTGCAGGTGTCTAGTGAGGTACATGCCAAATGGGGCATTGTACTCGATGATTGGCCTAATGAGGGAAGAGTAGAGAGAGACAATGACGTCTTTCTTCCTGGATGCAAAACCCTTAGTAATGAGATGTGCCACATAGAAGATCTTTCTGACCTCAGTGGCAATGTGGTGATCAAAATAGAGGTTGCGGTCAACCTGTGCTCCCAGATCTCTTATAACACACCTTCTGTGTTCAGTGGACTATCATCAATGTGGTAATTAATGGGAACCAGGTTTTTCCCTAAAGGGATGAGAACACATTTTTTGGCATTGAGCTTAAGGCCATAGTTCTGCCACCACTCGTTGGTCACGGTGAGGCCATTCTGTAGGATGTCAACATCACTTGAAGAGTTAGTAATAGCTCCCAACTTGCAATCATCAGCAAACTTTGTCAGCCAGAATCCCTTTGTGTTGGCCTGGACTTCAGAGAAGTAGATACCAAACAGGAGAGGACCCAGGACCAAACCTTGTGGGACTTCTCTTGTGATGAGTTGGCAGTCTGACTTGGAGTCAGCTACTTTCACACTGTGCATTCTATCTGTGAGCCAATTTGCAACCCACCTAGTGATATAGGTGTTGATGCCAAACTTAGTGAGTTTTTCTATGATTCATGAGTGGGGAATGGTATCAAAAACCTTGGCCAGATCAAGGTAGGCTGTATGAACCACCCTGCCTTCATCCACAGCTCGGGTGACTGACTCAAAGTTGTCAACCATGTTGAGCAGGCATGATCTACCTTTCACAAAACCAAACTGTGTGGGATCCAGAGTTTGGAGATTCCCTATAGCCTTGTTTATTAGGTCCATGATGATGCATTCCATAGCTTTGCATATCAGACTTGTCAGGCTAATGGGGCAATAGTTCCATGGTCTGTAGTCACTCCTCCTTTGTGGAGAGGGATGACTGTAGCAGTGTGCCATTTGGTAGGGACAAAGCCTGAAGTGAGGCTGTGACTGAACAGGGCACACAGGTGAGGTGCCAGTTCACTCTGTAGTTCATGTAGAACACAACCAGGGATATTGTCAGGTCCCATAGAAGCTGTATTCTTGGCCTTGGATAGTGCTGTTTTAACCTGTGCAGCAGTAATACTGGGTGCCTGGCAATCTACTGGTATTGTGATTGGTCCTTTGGGGGGGTGAGAGGGGTAAAGTTGGCACTGAATCTGTCGGCCAGTATACCGGCAATATCTGTTGGCTTGGTATAGGAGCTACCATTGTGCAGTAGCTCAGGGCAAATCTGGGTATTGTCGTGGAGATTCTTTACATAACTATAGAAGGCCTTGTGGTTGTCTTCACTATCTGCTGCAATTCTGTTTTCATAGCTAGCTTCAGTGGATTTGATGAGGGATCTCAACTTTTTGTTGAGGCTGATAAGAGAGTTTTTCCAGTCTTGGGACTTCACCTTATTCTGCATCATTTTCCTACTTCTGTTGTAGAGTTTGTTTATGGAAGGGGAACACCAGATTGACTTCCTTTTTTTATGAGGAGAGCATCTTAGTTCTATTGGGTATGGCGAGATCCATGCATTTGTGTATGTGTTCATACAATGCACTGGTGTATGATTCTGTGGTCACACAACTATTCTCCATTTGCATCAGTGCCGTGAAGTTAGTCACCTCTGTTTTTAGGAGCCCAAAGTTAGCTTTGGAGAAGTTTTACATGGTGGTTACCTTTGCGGGTGGGGGGGTGTGGATTTCCAAGGTGATTAGTTTGTGGTCGGATCTAACCAGGAGGAGCTGACAATTGGTGTAGAGCAACGGTTTCCCATGTTAGTAATGACCAGGTCAAGGATGTTGCTACCTCTAATGGGGGTAAAAATGTGCTGGTCCAGGGCATCAGAATTAATGAACTCCAGGAAATGTTGGTCAAATGTATTGGTACATGAGTAGTTTACCCAGTTAATGGAGGGGTAGTTGAAGTTGCCTAGTAAAAGAGTGTTAGGTTGGACCCTAATATTCTCCAGGGTGCTTAGTAACATAGAGTGCGAATCTTGGGACATGATTGGAGACCTATAGCAGGCTATCTTGTAACCTACTGTATAGCTGTGCAACACAACTGTGGAACTGTGCATAATATATTTAACAATATATGTAACTGTGCAACATAACCATGGAACTGTGTATAATATATGCAACAATATATGTAACTAAGTTCTTATATGTGGAGGTTTTCTCCCTGGGTCTCTTCTGAAAACAGGTAATGTAACCCAGTTGGACTATCCCAATAAACAAATGTCAAATAAACAGTCATATTCAGAGTGCAGCTCACATTCTGTGCATTGACAATTTTACTTCTGCATGTTATCTCCTAAAGGCTCACTGGATTCCTTCATTGTGTTTATTGTGTCCCTTCACTGAAATATTACCCATATGTGCATATTTTGGCAAGATTCTTTATTCAGGTCTAAATTTTAACTGATAATCTATTTTTTATTTCTATTTCAAAACACACAACAGTTACCTGCCTATGTTGTTCTAAATTAGTTTGTCCTGGCTTATTGTTTGAAGCGTCTCTACAGAGATGTAATACAATAAAATAGTCAAGATGTTAAGTACCACTGCGTCAGTGTCAAGTCAATGTCAGCTCATGGAGACCATAAGGATAGTTGTCCCAAACTGTTCTGTCTTCAGTCAGATTATCGATAATGTAAGATCCAAATCAAACCATGTACTGCCCCTTCACTTGAACATATCTGCTAAAAAGTGCAGTAAGCAAAGTTTCAGGTCCTTGTTCCAAATGATTGCCAAGCCATATTTTCAGCCATTAAAATATCATCAAGTTACATAAACTTCAGGAAATCCCTTAAATTTCTCCTGACACAGAATAGCAAATGTCACTGATTTCCCAACAGTGAAATAATACTAAAGTGACTAATGCTTGCCCTTCTGTCTGATTCTCTAACCACATTTTGCACTCCTTCCACGTCACTGATGTTTATATTTTTGACATATTTCTCAGTCTGACCCCATTTCCTCAGTAAGCCCACATTTCTTCACCACTCACCTCACCCACTCCTCCTTTACCTACCAACCTTACATACGTACATCTACCCATTGTTTTTACTGAACATTTCAAATCATAAACCTGGGTATGATACACTATGATATGCTACCGTCCTTTTTAACATGTGCTTTGCTTTATTATTTTTATCTTTGTGTGGGTTTTTTAATCAGTCCTAACATGGGCATGATAGTAGACCCATGTTGATCAGTGTTCTATGTCAGTTAATTTAAAACAGATAAAACTAATGACTGCAGTGGTGGTGCTGCGATAGCGTTGTCACCTCACAGTAAGATGTCCTGTTCGATTCTCCGCTAGAGCGTCTTCTGTGTGGAGACATGCGTGAATGGGCATACCTTCGTTGAAGGTTGTGCATCAGAGCTGGCAACTCGGCACGTAAAAATCTACTGCCAATCATTAGCAGACCGGAGTTCCGCTATGGCGACCCCTAACCGGGAAAAGCCAAAAGACGCAACAACTTAAAGAGTGGTATCTATTCCTGTATTTATTGTTTCAGTCAGTTGCGGAGGATTAGTTCAGTGCATTATATTCAACTTGTATATTAATATTATATTTATTGCCGTAACTATAGAATTAGTTCATATTCCTCATATGACAATGTACTGTAGTCAGTGGGCATCTTGTCACCAGTAAAGAAATAACAGAGGATTATGACTGGGTCTTTAATCATAACAGATTTCTTATGCAATTAAGATACGGATGTAAAAAAAAAAATCACCTCAAGAGGTGAATTTCTCAACATGCATGTTGAGAACACAAGGAAGGTTATGATTATGAAGACCTGATGGCAATTCTTTGTAATATATGGATCTTAAACTGCTCTCACATACTAAAAAGTTAGAGGAAAAAATGTAGGAGCACTAAATGTTTTACAGCTTTGAAAACAATAAAATACTTACCACTGTCACACAGAAAAATGCCTTCACATAACAGAGGTCAGAGCATAAAGCTGTCTAAAAGAAATGCTGATAAAGTGTTTAATGTTTAAAAAAATGCTTTTGGTTCCTGACACTATTTTGATGTTACCACTGTTAATAGACTGGTATGAGACTGGTCCTTAGCATTGAATGGTGCTTAAAACATTTATTTTGTTCCAATATCTGGACAAAGACAAATCAGTTAAGGGCTTCTATAGTGTGAGATCTGATCTTAACAATTGTTAAGCACCTCCCCCCCAATTTAGTTGGTAAGAACTGGTATAGAACCAGGCAGTTAAACTTGCCAGTACTGACCAGCAAACAATAATGGGAGAATTAAAAACTGATCCGTTTCTGTCAGCTGTCTGTGCTGCTAATTTGTCCCTGACTTTGTATAATATAAGAGTGTGTGTTACCGCCTTTCTGACAGTGCTTGCCAAGTGCTTTTCAGCTTTTCTTCTGTAACTAGTAATACATGGAAGAGATAAAGCCCCATGCACTACAAACAATTATTATTGGGTCTCTGATCATAACCCATTATTGTGTTTTCAACATGGATGCCAGGTTCATGTCTCAAGCTTCACTCGCGAAGTAAATTTATTGGCATCCATGTTTCAACACACATAATAAGCTTGTTCGGACATCAGAAAGGTGCTTAAGTCTGTCTTTTCTCTGATTTTTGGAACATAGGAGATTTTAACCCTTCTATACTCATCACTAATCAGGCCCATAATTGAGTATAACACCCCTTTTGGCATGTACCATATAAAACACCTGCAGTAATTAGAGAGATCACAGAGATTTCTAACAAAGAAGATCAAGGGACTCCAGCACGTGCCTTACACAAGTCGAATAAAGTCCTTGTCACTATACTCTGTATCGTATAGACTGCTTAAAGAAAACTTATGCCTGGCTTACAGAGCAATCTCCAACCCAAACTTAATGAATCTGATGCAAATATGTAAACCAAATGGGACTAGAGCTACCCATTCCAGGGAGATAAATATGGCCTGAGACTTGAATAGGATGTGCTGGAGGGACAGATTTGTCTCCCAGTGACTGACGCCTTTGGAATAGTCAATAATTCTTGTGAAGCAGAGCACCTCTATGACACTGTTCAAAAGGAACCTGGATGAGTGACTAGGGCACTGTAAATTCTTACCAGGGATAGCACCTACAACCTTTCTGAACATGGGCAGTCATTACTAAAAACAATCTTGGGTACTGACTAGAGTATCTACGGTATTACTTTGGAATTAAATGGCTAGGCTTGAAATGACCTCTGGGTCAATAGCCTTGTGACATCCCTATGCTGGGCCAGTAATCAAGGAGCCCAAATCCTCACCACTGACACAAGAGAGGGATGAGCACTTGGAATACAAATAGCTACACTCAGTATTTCCATATGCAGACCTGTCTGCATCAAGCACAATTTCCCTTAAGAGCACACAGCGAACACACTTAGGCTAGGGTCTGGATTTCTCTATATCTGTCTCCCTCCATGTCCCCAGTAAGACTCCCCATGGGTTCAGCTGTAGAGTTAGGTCCTCGGCCAAGTCCTCCAGCACCCTCTCTGAAAACCCAGTGCTTCATGCCCCTGCCCCAAGTAACTGACACCCACACACTGAAAGATTTGATTTTTCACACACACACACACACACACACACACACACACACACACACACACACACACACACACACACACACACACACCTACCTGGGAAAGGCTGGCACAGATTTACCTGCTGCGCCCCATTCTGCCCAAAGTATAAGGTAGTTACCACTACCACCAGATACTCCACAATCATCTACTCTAAGGCCCTTAACTAGAGGTGTCCAATTATACTGTGTAATATTAATACTAATACAAATGGTAATAGTTGACCAAGACAGTTAGGCCTTCATGAGTGGCCCACAGTGTCACCGAATAAATATAAGCACTCTCAAAGGTTAAATACTTTCTACAAGGACCAGCCACAATAACAGTTTCAAATATATTTAATAATAAAAGAGCATGAAAACACTGAATATAATATTCACAGTAAACCACAAAGTTCAGATCACAGAAAATATTGAAAAGAATATTGATGGACAGACTCAGACAAAAAGAAAAACAATATCCAAACTAAGCTTCACTATATTCCTGACTGAATGTTGGAGAATTAATATTCCTCAGTAAGTTACTTGATAGAGCAAGGCACAATGAAATACATCAGCAGTCTTTCTAGTAAGATTCCCCAAAACAGAATACTCCCTCCTCGGGAATTACTCTCTGTAACATATAATATCCAAGATGGCTTGCATAATGACCTCATCTGGTCACCTGATTCTAGGTTCTCATAGTAACCCCCATTTGAAGCTGAGACAATAATTTAGCTTAGAGGGCTACAATACACATCTTAAACGTTAATGTCAGTGTCTGGGGCTTCCCCTATTTTTACTGAGCTAATGAACAAACGCTTCTTCCAGATCCACCATCTCGGGTCCTATTCAGCACTGTGGGGTGACGCTTTATTGGATTAACAAGTCATTTACATTTCCCTTATTTTTCTTAAAATAAGCTAGCTGGTTAATCTTTGCTGTCACAATGTTCGCTATTAAAACATATTTATTTATAATTATTTTATTTATTGACATTTGTTAACCGGGTTGGTCTATCTGGGCCAGGAGCCCATTTTCAGTGGAGACCCAAGAAGAAAAGCTCCAATTACATACAGATAAAGTATACATGATAATTTAACATGCAAAATGTACAGTGAACAATTTCAAAAACAAATCATTCAGTTGGGAAAAACATTACAGGTTCTCATTAAATTCAGGCATTTCAAAAGAAAAATATAAATATATTGTACTGGAGTGTGTACTACAGAGTATAGTGGGGTTAGGTAGGGTCATGGCAAGTACAACTTTTTGTCCTCATAAAGTGTAGTTTGAGTTCTTTCTTAAATTGTAAAAGGTATGTGATGGAGCGTAAATGGGATGGGGGGTTATTCCATACCTGGGATAGGGTGGATTTATAAAGTAATCTACCAATAGATTTTTTTGGTTGGTAGATTGAGGAGTTGTTGGTTAGAGGTACAAAGTGTGTGAGTATACATTTAATTCTGCTCCAATAATACATGTACATTTCTTTTCATTCCAGCAGGGTGCATTGTTGATATATTTTAATACAAGCAAACCTCACAAATACATTTTCAGCATAAGTATCTGTACAAATCAGTTTGATATACAAATAGCATAGCATAATTATTTACAAAATTCCAGCTGGCTGTGCTGTCACAAATCATACATTCACTGTCCTACTTCTCCTGGCATGGCTGGCAGTACCTCCAAACATTCAAGCATAATAACATCCTATGATAGTCGCAGTGCTCCAAGCACTATATAAGGGTTGTGGACATAAGGCAGATGTAATCCGTCTAATACAAGCCACTGACTGACATATACACACACACATATATGTACTGCAGAAGATATTTATTTACCTGCACATTTAAGAGATACCATCTGTACTATTCCAGGTAATGTAGCAGAAAATGCATTTCAATTCCATTACTGTCATGCCTAATTTATAAAAGAAAGATTCTGTAAGCACATGCTCAGTTTGAGTTAAAGTGAGAAACTGTCAATAGCAGCAATATCAGTTCGATGTGCCATTCATTGCCCTGAATAGGCTGTGCAGGGGATGATGGGGACATACAAGACAATGAAGAGCATAAAGCACAGGAGAAATTTCACCTTATAAATGAACAGGGGAAAGTAGGTCCTAGGGTGGTGTTAATGTGCAACAAAGAACAGATTTGTACCTTTTCTGTCTTGAGTCAAGAATAATGCTTCAGGATGTGCAAAGTATTGATTTATTCCATAAACAGCGCTGGGAGACTGTCTCTACAAAATTTCAGATCAGTATCAAAGAACAAAAGAAAATAATACTACATATATGCACTTTCTTATCAATTTTATGCATGCAGAGCTTTGACGTAACATAGCTTTTAAACAAATCATACATTTTTTAAATAATTTGTGGCCTCATGCTTCTCACTTAATGCTTCAGGTGAACACTTGACAAATATGTCTTTTTTTTTTTTTTAAACACAGACCACCTGGCCTAACAATTTGTCTCTTGATCTTGTATTGTTCAGTACCGGTACACTCTGTCTTACAGACATTCTTGCAATTATTCATCCTGTAGCCTGAGAAGGACAGAGCATACAAAAGATTCTTGGCACATTGTTTTCTTTCCTCTGAAACTAGACTCAAAGTAACATCCCTTAACTCCTTAACCATTTACTTTGCCTTCAGTTCTCTGTCAGTGCACTATAACGTGATAATGAAAAGAGAATGCAGTTGTAAGGCATTTGAAACAAAGTTACAACTGATGTGAAACTGTATCTATATTACATTTTCAACATAAACATATAAACATTTTATGCAAATCATTTGTGAAGAAACTGCAAGTTAACAAGCATTTTGTGAAGAATAATCATGAGACAATATCAGTGGCGGCTGGTGACTTCAAATTAAAGGGGGGCTGCAAGAGACAGCTGAATGGGTAGGGCCAATAGGAAGGGGTGTGAACACTAGAAAGCGGGGGGCTATTCTCAAAACCAGAACAACTGGAACTTTAATTAAATACATTGCCCTGGGTGCCAAACCATCATTACGAGAGTCCAATCAAGACAAAATGAAGTGTAGAAGAAAAAAATATTTCAATGCATTGGCTACATGACAACTTACTTAATATCTAGATTGAAAAACAAAGGTTGTGAGGCATGAAAAAATAATTTACTTTTTAAATACATTACAGGAATGCTAGTCAAAATCAAGTATAAAAAAAACAAGCAGCACTCAACTCAAACCACTTCTCCTTGCACTGCAGTTCTAATTATAATTTATATTCAGCTTTATAAAATTACCATGTAACATGCTGAAAATAGCAATCTCTGTGATACCCCCACTTGTAAAAATGTTTCTTATCCAAAAAAGACCTGCTGCCTGATGACAACTATCAACTTGTTTCATGGAGAAGACATGATCAAAGTAAAAAATGAACAGCAAACAAGAAACAAGCTCAAGATAAATTGCTTAAAGGATTATTGCACAAATTATGGACCACACATGATAGATTGGCATTCTGTTTAGTTTACAGGTAAAGCCTGCAAAGATGACTGCAAGTCTCCAACAAATAAAATGAGCTTCTGAAAATATTGTAATCCTGTCCTTTATTACAAATACTGTCATATGCATTTAATACCCAAGGCTTATACGTTATGTAAATATTCTCTGCATGGCAACAACAAAAAGGCTTTCAATTTTGGCAATTCTTTAACAGTATGCTTATTAAAGCTTACTTGCATCTTACAATCTCCGAAAAGCTTACCTGATGGTTATTAAAGCACTGCTACTTAAACACAAAGCAACAGGGCACTGCGACGGCATGCATTTTCTGAAGAAGAAGAAGCATAAATCAACAGTATAAAAATATGACAGAAAACCAGAACATTCTGCAAAATCAAGGACAGATGAAAAACCACTGTTGTACTTGTGGTCTACCTTGGATGGAGGAATACTATGCACACTTACACTGCATAACTGCTCCTTGCCTTGCTTGGATACATCCAGAGCCACTACAATGGGGAGTGGGGTGCAATAAGTATGTCACAATTTGAAATGTCTCTGGCTGACGGTGATGGCTCTGACACTCATACCTCTCAACCTCAGAGCAAGAAATCTGGACAAAGTCATACATAGAAGTAGGACACAGGCCTAAAATTAAGGACAATTTTTAAATTTTGTTCTTATAAACCTAGAAAGATAATAGAAGAGTAGTAGGTCTTGCATTAGTACGAATTTTCTGAAAGGTATGAAATCTGAAACTCAAATGTCTGCCATTATTTTCTAACTTCAGTCTTTAATGATTTGCCACTAATTTGCCAGAAAACCACAATTATTTAAAAAACAGACCAAAAATGCGATGCAAAAATATAAAATTGCCACACAATACAGCTGGGAACCTGTCAAAGAAGGGATACCTTTTTAATATTAGTACTGTTAACTTGAGCAGCTGACAAAATAAGATCATCTACATGGATTTCTGAAATAAAAGTAATCTATAACTCTGATCATTACATTTATTTATAATTGTAAACCCTCCATGTTTTCTTCCAAAATTGCCATTTTGCAGAGGGATTATTAGGGGGAGAGCAACATTTTGAGCCAAAATCAGGGACAGTTGAGAGGTTTGGATATTCCTAATTCTACAAAGTGATTTATTTGCACATACCTCTCAACCTCTTAATGCAGGAAATCTGGACAAGGCCAAATATATTGGGGGAACATACAAACAGTACTAAAAATTGTTCTTGTATAAACTTAAGACAGTTGATAGAATAACAAGTCTTGCTTTAGCATGCATTTTTCTAAAGGTTATGACGTCTGAAACTCAATGTCTGTCATTATTTAGTGACTTCATTCCTAAATGATTTGCCAGAAAACCACAAATTTTATGAGGAACAAACCAAAAATAAGAAGCAAAAATCTATTCATTCTGCAAAAATCTGGACAGCTGAGAGGTATATTTCAACCGAGGCTGTCTGAGTTTGCTGCCCTTCCCCCCTCACAAAATCATGGTCGAATGGAGCCCCCCCCGCAGCCATTCCAATGTCCCATTCTTTGGTTATTTCACCCCATTTACCAGAAACACTATAATCTGCATACTGCTTTACTTCTGAGATGATTCGGATTTCATTTGAAAGTTTTATTTTGCATTTTAAAGCACAAACCCTAATAGATATCTGCTAAACAAACTAATGCATTCTCACAATGAAAATAGACTTAGCATTAAAACGTCTCTGCCCTTGAAACTCACATTCATTGAAACAGCATTGAAACCCACATTCAAAGAAAATACATTTTGTCAGTAGCAGATAAAGATTAACTTTGGGCTCTTTTCAAATCATAGGCCCCTTGAACACAAAACATACACATGCTCTTTGATGCACCTTCCTGATTGTATTAAATTATATTCCTTGTACAATACAGTACAGCTGTTAGACGGCATTTTAAATGTATTGCTTTGAACATTTTTCCAGTAAACAATGAAACAAAATGCATGCACCAATAATGACAAAACTGCCCAATTCAGAATATTTCCATCATAAAAGTCTACTCAGACTTCTACAGTCCACCAGTACCAGAAATATGCACAGTCTCTGAAGTAGTAAAAGTCATTGAAATAATTACACATTAAAGAAATCTGTAACTAATGAAGAGGTTGCTGCTAGCAAAGAACTTTATATGTCATTGTTCCATCTACAAATAAAGTGCCTGTTGCCCTTGAGGAATAAATTGCCTATATTGGATTAAAAAATAAGCTAGTAATATCACAATAGGGAATGGATGACAAACTGGTAACAGGTTCATAGTTACTAGGTATCTTAGCTAAAAAAGACTGCAGCATCCACCCCCTTTGCAAAACAGTACAGTATCAGCAATGCATCTATCTACTGTGGGAGAAGAACCCACAGCCTTCTGCATCAAAAGCAAGTACACTACCTGTTGTGTTATTAACAATTCAAGCAGACTCAGCTTAAGCAGCACTAAACTTTTGTTCCCCTGCAGCTCTCAGCTCCTTGTAAAATCTACTCGACACTCAGCTGTATCTCTAAACTTTGCAGCACAAGAAATCTGGAAAAAGCCAAAATTTATTGGGTGGGGGGGCAAAAACTAGAGACACATTTTAAACATTGTTTGTATAATGTTGGAAAGTTGCTAGAACAAAATGCGGTTACCACCATACATTTCTCTGCCAAGTCTTGAACCCAGGGGACCCTGCGCAAAACAGTCAGAGCAACATACCACTATGCCAAATCAGCTGTTTTGTGAAAGAGAGGAAGACAGAAACTTAAATGGCTACCATTTAGTGAATTCAGTTCTCACCATAGCTGTAAACCTCTTAGCACAAAACACCTGAACAAAGCCAATAATGGGGGAATACAGCCCCCAAACATATTCAGTGAATTCAGTTCGCACCATAGCTCTCAACCTCTTAGCAAAAAGCATGTGGACAAAGCCAGTAATGGGG
>NC_056749.1:192059925-192127425 GCF_019279795.1 Protopterus annectens | reverse complement strand
GTCAACCGATAGTCTCGAGCAGAGGTTCTATCACTGAACCATTATCCCAGTTTCTCACATTATATCTCAAGCCCTTGCTGCAATGTGTGAGAGCAAGAATACAAGATACGACTGAATTCCTCCAGATTATAACAGAGATGCAGCTTGAGGCAGGGTGGTATTTGTGCACTTTGGATGTTTCTGCATTATATACCAACATCCCTCATTGGGCTGGCCTAGATGCTTTGGAATATTGGTTAAAGTCAGAATTATACCCCCCAGGTTTCAATACATTGTTACTGTGCATGGCGGTACATGTGTTAACCAGAAATGTGATATTCTATGGCAACGAATGTTACTTACAGACCAAAGGCATGGTCATGGGGGCCTCATTTGCTCCTATATACGCAGACCTTTTTATGGCCTATATTGAAGATCAAATCATTTATGACAGAGCTCATAATATCTACATTGATGAAATTGATATATGGAGGAGATATTTGGATGATTGCTGGATGGTATGGAGATCTGACATCGTATATCTCAAGGAGTTTGTGACTTATTTGAATGAAAATAAATTGGGTATTGAATTTACAATAACTTATGACATCAATCAGATTACTTTTTTAGATGTCTTAGTAACAAGAAATGCAGATCATACACTAACCACAGAAATTTATTGTAAATATCCCCAATACAACTCCCTACTCCATGCCTCCAGCTTTCATCCCCCCCATATTTGCAGAAACATTCCAAAATCACAATTTCTTTGTCTGAGGAGGATTTGTTCAAAGGAAAGCACATTTCCCACCTGTGAGTCAGATTTATCCACAAGGTTTCTTAACCGGGGATATAAAAAAGGTGATATCATTCTGGTAAGACGGTATGCAACCAACACAAATAGAGAGAATTTATTACAATACAAGGAGCATAAACAGAAATCAAATTCACAAATTAGATTAGTTACTACATATGGGAGAAATACGGACACCCTTATCAACTGTGTGCAGAGACATTGGAATATATTGTTAGCAGACAATAAACTCAGGGCAATATTGGATGACAGATGTTACTTTTCATATAGACGGGATCGGAACATGGGTTCCTTTTTCAATCACTATAAACATATCAATAGGAATGTCAATTCATCCAAACAAATAACCTTACAAGGGGGCCCTTTACTGGGTTGCTTCCCATGTGGCCACTGTACACATTGCAATAACATGAGCAAAACAAAGGAATTTACCAGCAGGAACACTGGTGAAGTTTTTTCCATTAGATTCTTTGCAAATTGTCAATCAGACTGGGTGATTTATTTGGCATCATGCAACTGTTCAGCATTTTATGTAGGACAAACTCCACACTGTATTAAATTTAGGATCTCGGAACATTTAAGTGATATTAGGACTTGTACGCCTACGAATGCACTGTACAAACATACAATTAAACATCCAAATGCCAAGTTCAGATTTACTGTGATTGATATACAATGGAATACAGCCAACAAATCTGGTTGGCATGCAATATTAAATAAAATGGAAAAGAAATTGATTATTAAATTAGGTGCACTCTTTTCCCCTGGTCTGAATGAATATATATAAAAATAAAAATTAATGTTTAAATGTATGCAATTCTGCTTTTGGACTACAGGTGGCATTGGACCACTCTATATACATGTTGTGAATTTGTAACAGTTACAAACACTGAGAAAGGCCTAACGGCCAAAACCGGTTTGTTTTTTTCCTTCTTCCTTCAATAAATGGATTTTGGCCCACTGTTTGCTGGCTCTACCATGTTTTTGTACTCCTTGTTGCTTTTGAGCCGTACAGTAGCTATACGTGCAGAGGTCTGATTATACTTATATTTACTTTCAGAGACTCAAAGATGGGAAGGAACTTTAATAAACAGCTGCCTGTTGATTTTCAAACAGTGAAATGAAAGTAAGAACTGGAACACTTGAGACAGTTAACTTGGTCTATAAAAGAGCCTGCTGAAGACAGTTGAAGTCAGTTATAGTTGTTGTTCAGTTGAGTTAAACTGGGTGAGTTGAGTTCATAGTTCAGTTTACTATAGAGTACACCGTTGTACAGAGCAGTGGATACCCAAATGACTCACTAAGAACTGTAAGCCTGCCTTTGCTCTGTTGTGATATTTAGTCTAGTTCAGTGACAGTGTTCTTTGGTTAGATAGGATTTATAGCTAACTAGTCAGAGTTTTTTTTTCTAAATATTGGATTTCTATCCTTCAGTATTAATTTCATTTTTCTGGTGATTGAATTTCTGTTTGTTTATTGAAATTACTGTTTTTATATCTTTAATAGTTTTGCTCATTATTAAATATTTTTATTAACTTACATTGTAGTTGATCAATTAGTGTATTCTTTACTGATTGGAAAGTGCTTATATCTGCTTTGATAATACCCAGGCCACTCCAAAAGCCTGGCTGCTTTAGGTCATTTGCTATCATTTATTTTAATAGCTAATTTTAATAATTGTACACTCCTTTGAAAGGACATGTAGATGCTCTGGTTGGTGGCAGCATTTTACTGTATTATTTGGGGGAAGGGACACACCTGGAAGTCTGCGTCAGGCTTTCCTAGAAGTGTTTGGATGTGTGAGATGCAATTTATTTAAGTGTAAGTGTATCAAAGGTCTTAAACTGGGACACATTGCTCTTAAGTGTATAATAAGGAATTATATTCAGGGTGGACAGAAGTATACAGTCCAATCCCAGGTTATAGAGCATGTTTATGTTGTGCTGTTAGGGGAAATTGTGAAATATTACTACTGTTTAAGTGATGGTATCACATTAGAGTCAGTAGTGAGGACTGAAGTTCCTTAGTTACTGATCCAGGTTAGTAGGGGACGTCACATTATTTCGTGACAGTTTGGTGGGATATTAACTGGGCATCACCTTTTTGGTGGCAGTGGTGTGGGATTTTTAATTGGACTTCACTAGCCTGTGGTAATTGTCATTAAGGTGTGCACTCTCATCAGTCACAAAGTAAAAATAAAGAATCTCAGTCCACCACAGTTTTATTTATTTTTAGTTAGTCAGGGACGGCAGGTAAAGATGTCAGCAAAACACAATAGTAAGCTGACAAAGAACTAATTGGCTAAGGAGTGTGAAGCCAGAGGACTGGTGCATGCCAACCTGACTAAGGAAGTAATGATTTCAGCCTTAGTTGCAGCTTCAGCTCAGACCAGCCGTTCAGAGGATATTCAGTTTGGTATTGGGGATGTGCAGCCTACCCAGACAGGACAATCCACATTTTCTTCAGAGGACCTGAGAATTTGTCTGGAGTTAGAGAGACTGTGCCTGGAGGCTGAGGAGAGAATGTGATATCTGGAGGCAGAGGAAAGGGAGAGAAAGGATCAATATGAACTAGAGGCCAAACAACTGGAGGCTGAGGAGAAACAGCGTCAATATCAACTGGAATCAGTAGAGAGACTAAGGCATTTAGAAGTAGTGGAAAATGAGAGAGAGTGCCGGCATGAAGTGGAACTTCTGACCCTTTGAATGGGTCATGGAGGTAATGGGGAAGGGAATAACTAGACCTCAAAAGCTGTAAAGGTCAGTAAGCTTTTTCCTTAATACAGGGATGGGGATGACTGATAGATTTATTCATATTTGTGAGGATATGTAGACAGTATGATATGGGCCATGAGCTCTGGGTTTGGCTCCTCACTCTCTTACTCCATAGCAAAGCTGTTCAGGCCATGTGAAAATCAGTTGATGTAGATTGTGTGAATTATGATAAAGGAAGCAAAAATGTCTTTTTGATTGTTTTAAACACCTGGAGATTATAGAAAAAAGTTTTGAAAACATAGATGCAAGGCAGATGAAAGTGTATGTGAGTATATTGCTGATTTAAGTGCTTACTCTCACAGATGAGAGAGTGGGTGTCACATTACCACTTCTGAGGTATTGGCAGACCTTTTGGTGAGGGAATAAGCCCTCAGTACTTTGTGTGATGACATGAAAATCTGGTTAGCAATCAGAGTGCAAATGCGGAGGAGTTGGGGAAAAAAGGGGATCTCTACTTAGCAAGCAGAACACCAATGCATAAGAAAGGGATACCTAGTGCTGCACATAAGGCAATCCATGGGGGTAGTCTAATCCACTCCAATAGAGTAGACCAGTAACAGGGGAAACTACTAGTCCAAGTATACAGTTAGAGAATAGAGGTTTCAAATGTAACCAGAGGGGCCACATAGAAGCAAGGTGAGAAACAAAAGGTGAGGGAACCAGCAAGTGGGGATGACTAACTGCCAGTGATAAGTTGTTTCGGGA
Organism: Protopterus annectens; assembly: GCF_019279795.1. Lineage (NCBI taxonomy): Eukaryota > Metazoa > Chordata > Ceratodontiformes > Protopteridae > Protopterus > Protopterus annectens. The sequence goes on along the minus strand of NC_056749.1, from coordinate 192,123,153 downwards.
AAAAAACAGGGGTGCCAAACTATCATCAAAATGTATAACCTATCTTAGTAGCTGGTAAACAGGTTACTGCTAAGAGAGACAGCTTCTGATATAACCATTGTGAGGCCTGCAGTGGTTAGAGAAGAGCAGTACTTGCTTGACCAATCCACTCCATTCAGAGTTTTTGGAGGGAGCACATTCCAAATACCTTTGGCTAGGGTTCTTCTTGACTGGGAGGGTTTAAGAGGAAGCAAACAGGTAGATGTGTTTGAGGATAATCCTGTAGATGCCTTGATAGGAAATTACTTTGATGATGCAGTACTTGTGTGCATGCAGTGACATGCAGTCAAGCTTGGAGACAGGCATATAGGTCCAGAAGCCTGGGGGAGACCCAGACAGATCTTGTACCTGAAGCTGGGACTGGTATGGTGGCTGTTTTAGAGAAGGAGTTATCTTGTATAAGTAAGTCTGAAACTGAGCCACAGCTGCTAGTAGGTACTGATATTCCCTTGGACAGGGTGACTTCAAGGATGGAGATGAGTGATTATACCCAGATTGTTGGTGAGGCACAACTGTCAGAAGTTACTAGGCTTCCTGTGGAAGGGGAGCTGGGGAGGGTCACAAAGCTAGAGTTGAGAAAGGCTAAACTTATGGACTCTACATTACAAAGCTTGAGGGAGGTTGCTAAGGAGACACCTGAGGCTCAAGAAAGAGGGGAATCTGTATACTGGAACAAAGGATTGTTGTATAGAGAGTGGAGTCCTGAAGGTGGGCTAGAAGGTGAGGTAATACAGCAGTTGGTAGTGTCTGCCACTTTTAGCCATAGCACATGACATCCCTTTTTCAGGTCATATGGGCATAAAATGTTCTAACAGACGTATTATGCAGAATTTTTTATTGGCCTGGGATTGCAAAGGATGTGGCAGGATATTGTAGGACTTGTGAACAGTGCAAACAAGTTGACAAGGTAGGGGGGACAATCTATTAATGCCTTTGCCTGTTATTGAACAGCTATTTCAGAGAGTGGCCATAGATACTGTGGGACTCCTGAGGACTCAGAATTCTACAGGGAAGAAATATACCCTAGTGGTACTGGATTATGCTGAGGTGGTGTCTTTGTCATCTATTGAGGCAGAAAAGGTGGCAAATGCTTTGCTAGAAATTTTCAGCAGGGTAGGCTTTCTGAGAGAGAGAGAGATACTGACTGACTGAGGAGCCAACTTCATGTCAGACCTGCTGAGTTGTCCGTGGAAGTGTTGTGGGATGAAACATCTAAAGACCACCCCCTATCATCCCAGACTAATGGTCTTGTGAAGAGGTTAAACTCTACATTAAAGACAATGCTACAGGCATTTGCAGACCAGTTTAAAAGGGAGTGGGACAAGTATTTGCCCCATCTGTTATTTGCATGCAGGGAAGTACCACAGGAATCTACAGGTTTTTCACCCTTTGAGTTATTATACAGGCATAGGTTGAGAGGACCTTAAGATATGATTCAAGATGAGTAGACAGGTGAGAGTGAATCTCACAAGGAGTCTGTTGTGGCATGTCTTTCACTTCAGGACAAGACTTAAGGAGCTCATGGGTTTGGCCCAAATGCACTTAGCATTAGCCCAACAGCAGAAGGAGGTTTGGTATGATAGGAATGCTCGAGCCTGAGAGTATGCTGAGGGACAGAAGGTTATGGTACTTGCTCCCGTTAGACATACCAAGTTACAAGCAGCTTGGGAGGTACCCTTAAAAGTGGTAAGGAAAGTCAGTGACATGAACTACATGGTAAACCTGGCAGGTAGGAGACAGGAGCATAAACTGTACCATGTAAATATGATGAAATTACTTTTGGATTATATGAATTTACAAAGATGCCCTTTGCAATGAAAAATACCCCAGCAACTTTCCAGGGACTGGTAGATTATAGCTTAGTAGGAGCAGGAGATTATGCTCTAGCATATTTGGATGACATTGCTATTTAGAGCCATTCCTGGCAAGAGTACCTTCAACATGTTAGAGAGGTCTTGGGTAGATTAAAAACGGCAAGGTTAACCATTAAACCCAGTAAGTGTCAGGTGGGTATGGCAGAGGTCACTTACTTAGGACACAGAGTGGGGAGTGGTAAGACTAGGCCAGAACCTGTCAAAGTGGAAGCTATTAAAGTGTAGCCAGTTCCTGTTACTAAAAAGGAAATTACAGCATTTCTAGGGACAGAGGGATACTACAGAAAAATTGTGCCCGATTATAGTACAAAAGCTGCACCCCTTACTGACCTAAATAGGAAAACTAAACTGGATAAGGTAGTGTGGACCACAGATTGTGAGCAGGCATTCCAAAAACTTAGAAAGATTTTAGGAAGACCCCCTGTGTTAGCTAGCCCAGATTATAGCAAATAATTTGCTGTGCAAGTAGATGCTTCAAATTATGGGATGGGAGCTGTACTTAGCTAAGTTTCCTCAGAAGGAGAAGAGCACCCAGTGGTATATCTTAGCCATAGACTTCAACCTAGGGAAGAACATTATGCAGCTGTGGGGAAATAATGTCTAGCCATAGTATGGGCATTGCAGAAGTTGCAGCCCTATCTATATGGAACAAAATTCACTGTACTCACAGATCATAACTCTTTAATATGGCTAAATAGAGTCAGCAGCAGAATGCCAAGTTACTGAGGTAGAGTCTAGAGTTGCAAGCATATGACATGACAATACAACACCTCAGTGGGGTTAATAATGCCAATGCAGATGGACTGTCCAGGTGAGGAGTGGGTTGATATATTCAGAGACAGACCCATTTTTCTCAAGCATTGTTTTTCAAGGGTCACTTTAAAATTATGTTTGAGTCATGGGGGTGTGTGAGAAAAAAATAGACATTGCCACCTGTGCTATCACATCTGGCTGAAGTTTCGGACATAATTTCAGATTAACTTGTGTATTATATGCCAGCATGACTAGCTATGATATTGTAAATAAGTTATTGTATGTTGATTCATTCTCTGTTTCTACAGGACATTTTAAAGAGTTACAAAGTGTGTTCTGTTACATGTCTAACTGTGCATGTTTATGAAGGCGATTCTAATTGTAGGCTGTCTCAGAGTCCGCTGATCTACAGATAATATCATTGGAATGTTTCTTGTTGGTCTGTGTTTACTTTCAGAGACTGAAAGACAGCAAGGAACTTTAATAAACATCTGCCTGTTTATTTTCAAACAGTGAAATGAAAATAAGAACTGGAGCAGTTGAGATAGTTAACCTAGTCTATAAAACAGCCTGCTGAAGATGGTTGAAGTCAGTTATAGTTGTTGCTCAATTGAGTTCAGTTGTATTGAGTTGAGTTCACAGTTTAGTTCAGTTTACAGTACACAGTTGTACTGAGCAGTGGATACCCAAAGGACTCATCAAGAACTGTAAGCCCACCTTTGCCCTGTTGTGATGTCTAGTTTATATCAGGGACAGTGTTCTTCAGTTAGATAGGAAATTATAGCTAATTAGTCTGAGTTTTTTTCCTAAATATTGGGGTTCTATCCTTCAGTATTAATTTAATTTTTCTGGTGACTGAATATTGTTTATTGAAATTAATGTTTTATATTATTAATCATTGTGTTCATTATTAAATATTTGTATTATCTTACATTGTGGCTGATCAATAAGTGTATTGTTTAATGATATGAGAGTGCCTATACCTGCTTTGATAATTCCCGGGCCATTCCAAAAGCCTGGCTGCTCTAGGTCATTTGCTACCATTTATTTTAATACCTAATTTTAATAATTGGACACCCCTTTGAAAGGGCATCTAGATGCTCTAGTTGGTGGCAGCATTTACCGTATCATTTGAGAGAAGGGACACAGCTGGAAATCTGTGTCAGTCTTTCTCAGAAGTGGATCTGAAGAAGGCATTTTACCAAAAGCGCTTGTCCTGGTTCTGAGCGATTAAGTGAATTTTATCTATTAAAGTTTTACATACCGTTTTACTGTGATGAACGTTCCTTGTTTTTTTCGACAATTTTCTCAGAAGTGTTTGAATGTGTGAAATTCAATTTATTTAAGCGTGAGTGTATCAGAGATCTTAAAGTAGGACAAATTGCTTTGGTGTGTGTAATAAGGAATTACATTTGTGGTGCACAGAAGCATACAGTCCAGTTACAGGTTATAGGGCATATTCCTATTGTGCTCTTCAGGGAAACTGTGAAATATAACTACTGTTCAAGTGATGGTCTCACATTGGAGTCAGTGGTAAGGATTGGAGTTCTTTAGTTACTGACCAAGAGTAGTAGGGGTTTCACAATATTTGATGGCATGGGGTATTAGCCAGATGTCACACATGTATTTGGCTGTGTATGTTTGTGTGCATGTGTGTGTATGCTAGCAGGCATGCATAAACGTGCATGTATGTGCGTTTGTGTGTGTTGGAGGGGCAGCTGATGAATGCAGCATTATGTCTTTAATATTACTGGGTTCCCAATGTTTACAGGCTTAGAGGAATGGTGACATCTCTTCCTGTTGTTGTCCCTTTGTATCTGTGATGCAATGCAATTTTTGTAGATGGCCTTGGCATGCATTGCAGCTGTGTATGAATTTAATTACTACTCTTATTCATGATGCATAGCTTCATTTGCATATTTATTGTGTACCAGCTGGCTGCTAAGTGCTCACTGATATGTTGCTTGACTTGCACCATTACACAGCTGTCTTTAAATTAGAGGCTAGTGTGTCCCTTACATTTTTCTTCACACTGGTCTCATGTATTTCAAGTCATGACCAGTTTAATGCCTTATGACATTTGTATATCTTTTACTGTTTAACACCACTTCTTACTCAGCACTAACTTGTTGTTGTGGAGTTGAAAAATGTATATCATGCAGACTATGAGCTGCTTTCACATCTGACCATTTATTATTTGTTAGAAAATGGCCTTACCAAATGCAGCAATCTGACTGGTTAATTGACAGAATGAATGACCCAATAATAATACATGAAGCTAACTTTATTAAGACCTCTTTAACCCACACTATAGTCTCTGAACAGTCTTGGCTGAGGTATTGTATCACTTAGTGCTTGCAAGATGCACACATTAAATACAGACAGACATCCAGAAAAATAACTATAATCACATGGCATATCAGATTACAGTGGATCCTCTCTTTAAAATCTCTGTAAAAGGAAAGAAGGTCACAGAAGGATGTGAAAATTCAGTGGGGTGGGAAGAAGGCATGAAAAATAGGGATTCTATGCACAGTTGAATGGACATGACTAATTGGCATTTTCTTGTTAAATGTCTATATGGCTCACATTTTAGCTATTATGAAGTTCTTCCACATCTACACTATTTTTAACTTTCCTGGCTATACTCAATTCTGTTGCCAACAATATTTTCTAATATTTCACTTGAAAATCAGTTTGGGAAATGCCATTTCATGACAATGGCAATAATGCCAACTCTACAGTTCATGTAGTGGGTATGACTAGATAGATTATGCTAGACTTTAACTATTTAAAAAATAGTGAAGTTAGACATTTTTTCTAAAAAAAAAATGTGTAATATGGTAATGCTGGAAGTGTGGTAAATGTTTTCCCATACTAAAACAAATGATCATTGTACATAATTTAACATTTACACATTTGCACATTAAATTTTCAATACATCATTTACCAGTCCCCTGTTCATAAAGTACACAACCATCACAATGAAAGGCTGTCTAAAATGTTGCTTCATAATCAGATTACAATGGGACATTTTCTGATGGATTTGTACAATACAATCATTGCATAGTTAGTGAAATGAGGAGTCATGGACATTATGCTTTTTGAGAAATGAACTCACAGGTGTTTTACTATTGAATTAAACTTTTAGGTTCATTATATTACTATACGAGTCTCCACCTCATGCATTATGAAACTGCCATTGTTCAGATATTTCTAAAAATTAAATTTTATGGTTTATTTATAACAAAATATATAGTTTTGGACAGACTTGCACAATGATGTTTTCATCATTTATGAGTTGGTGATTTATAGGAGATATTTTGGCAATTTACTGTAAAAATCTAAACAGAGGGAGGGCTTATTATTAGTTAAGGCAAACCTTATTATGCCCAGCTGAAGAAAAAATATAAGGGAATTTTTTTCCCCTGATAGATACCAATAACATTAACAAACACATTACAAAAAAAAAAAAAAAAAAAAAAAAAGAAAACAGAAGTACTTATATATAAAACTTAAATCCAATAAACAAGTGCAACACCCATGTTTAAATAATTTCTTCCAGGGTAGGTGATATATAAATGATTATTGTCATATCAACAGTCATAACAAGCTTTTCATGTGTATGAGACTTGGAAGTCAAGAAATTCACCTCAAGAGTTAAGCCTGGTAAATCATGACAATTATTTCAAGAACGGATAATGAGGAGGGTTGTGATCAGAAAGACCTGATCATAATTATTTGTAGTGCATGGAGCTTAACCTTCTCCCATTTACTGCAAAAGGTAGAGAAAAAAATATAGGAGTGGCAAATGTTTTTCAGCTTTGAAAGCTGCAAACACATTTACTGCTACCACACAAATAGCGGCCAACACAGAACAGCTTTGGGAAGTATAAAAACCTTTAAAACATTCAAACATTTCATTCAGTCAAAAAAGGGACAAATTATGGTTCTGAATAGTTTTTTATGGTTTCTGCTGCTGTTCTCTGGTGGTCACCAGCTGTTGCTATTACTCTTACATAGGATTATATCTTAACAGCAGTGAGGGGTGCTTAACAAAAGCATATTAAAAACCATTCTGATATCAGGCAGTTGCCTAGCAAGCTTGTATTTTTCCCGTTTCATAGGTTGGTACTAGGCTATCGGCCCTATACAAGCATAGCCATAACAATTCCCTGGCTATTTCTTCCCACAGTATTTACTTCCCTGGACCCATGTCTAGCAGGGTGACTGACATGATCCCCGGGGTGAATTTCCTATCTCCCATCCAATCATAAAGGTTCCTTTTGAAGAGGGCCAAAGAGGCGCTCTGCTTGACATGTATGGGCAGTCTATTCCAGAGTCTGGGGAGTCTCTGGGTCAGGAACCTATCCCTCCAGCATGTTTTGTTCATTGTGATGACAAGGTTTAGATCCCTGGAGCATGTGTTTCTGAGGGATTGGGATTTCTTTTAAGTGTAGCATGTCCAACATCTCTGTGTTTGACATGGCCTTGAATGTTAAGTATAGATCGCCTCTGAGTAGACGATATGCAACAGAGTATAGGTGGAGTTTTTTTAGACGGTCAACACAGGGCATCTGCTTTAGGCCTGTGATTCTTTTAGTGAGGTATTTCTGCGGCGTTTCTAGTTGTTGCAGATGTCTTAAAAGGTACATATCAAATGGGGCATTGTATTCTATAATGGGTCTAATGAGGGATGAATACAGTGGGACAATGACCTCCCTTTTTCAGGATGAAAAGCCATAAGTGATGAAGTATGCCACATAGAAGGACTTCCTGACTGTTGTGGTGGAGTGGTTATCGAAGGTGAGACCACTGTCGACCTGTGTCCCTAAGTCTCATCACACTTTTGGTGTTTAGTGTACTGCCAACTATATGGTAATTCATGGGTACATGTTTTTTCCCAAAGGGGATAACTATATACTTCTTGGCATTGTGTTTGAGCCCATGGCTCCAAGCATTTGTTTCTGTAAGGCCCTTTTGTAGAATATCCACTCATTTGAAGATTCAGTAATGGCTCCCAGTTTGCAGTCATCTGCAAACTTTGTTAGCCAGAGTCCCTTAGTGTTGGCCTGTACTTCAGAAAAGTAGATGCCAAACAAGCGCTGTCTAGGGATGAAACGCTCTGCAATGTCTTGGAAATTCTGTTATTTCCCTATACTGCACACCATATCTGGAACTGGTGCTTACTTAGCACAACTGACAGCATTCAGTAAGATGCAGAATTTTGTTTTGGATAAAGTGAATTAGACAAAATTCAGATACTTTATACCTTACAACATTTTATCTCCTTAAAATGCAGGATACTGTTTTAACAAGAGTAGGTTTATTTATGCAGACATTGTTAGAATTTCACCAGACAGCATAGGAACATAAATAATTTCTTGTGTGTTGTCAAAGAAATGTACATTTCCACTGTCTGGCCACTTATTTTTTGTTAAACAAGGCACTGGACACATCACAAGACACATTTGGTTAAAAGAAATGCTGTTTCCTGATGTGACATACAATTGTATACATTAATTCATTGATGTTTGAGTACTTAGAAGTCATAACAGAAGTGTGGGTCTATATTAGAACACCGAATGTTCAAAATTTCAAGTGTTCTAATATTGAACCCTATGAATCGAAAATTTAAAACATCGAACATACAGAACAGCAAATTTTTTCCTAGGGAAAAAATTTGCTGTTCCAAAACACATACACACAACACAAGCACACCAAACAAACAGCAATCCACACACATACACCTAAAGTCTTACACCTAACCCTACACTAAACTATACATACACCATTAACTATCCACTTTCCTTAACCCAAACCCTAACCCTAAGGTCCCTCACTATCGCATTAGTCACCTCACCCACGTCCTAACTCTAACCCTAACTCACCTACCCCGCCCTAACCTTCACGTCCACACAATCGCATACTTAGCTGACCCACACCCTAACCCTAACTCACCTAACCCGTCCTGACCCTCACGTCCACACAATTGCACACTTACCTGAACCCGACCCGTAACTTTCCACCACAGCGCTGAAAATACTGAAGCAACAGAAACAGACAACCGAATTCTTTCCCTAGGAAAAAATTTGTTTTTCTGTTTCTTCGATATTTTCAGCATTCGCTGAAAATAGGTCAATATTAGAACACTCGAAACTTTGAACATTCGGTGTTCTAATATAGACTGCAGAAGTGTATGTGAGCTAACTTGCACATCTGAATACAAAGACCAAGAATAGAGCTATTAAAATAAGAAATAAACATGCTTTGTTGTCACTACATTCTGATTCACAAACCGGGATATTTGTAGGTTTATGTTTTATAATTTTTCGTTCTACTTAAACTAAGAAGGAAATGATATTTCCATCATTGTCAGATACTTGTAAAATAATATTGAACGTTTACACACAAAAGCATGCACTGCATTTCTGAAATTGTTCTTGCAGACATTTTGCCAATAGTAATAATCATTTTCATGACAGATATTGCATTTCATTCAATGCATCGGGTTCAGATTGAGGTAATTTTTACTAAAAGATTATTCATATCTTACAAACTGTCAAAATTTCTAATATCTTGTCAGATAAAGCCTGCCTTCTATAAATGCCTTTGAGTCTTACAAATGAGAAATTGTTTTAGTTTTTAATCTGCAAGGTATACCTTAATAGAAAAGTATGTTCATCTGTCATCAGATGATGGCTAATCTAAAATCTCAGAATCTGTACATGTGTAGGAGTTTATATATTAACTTCTGAGCATTTTAAGAAATATTTTCATTTTGTGATGTGTGAGTATCTGATATTGGGCAAACAAACATTTACAATTACCTCATCATGTTCAGATGATGCAATTATGCACATATATTTCCAGGCTTTAAAGTTTGATACATGGACATACAGCACTTTTGTGTCAATCCTAATGTTCACTAAAACAAGACTGCAAAACTAATACAGACAATCACAAACAAAACAACCACCTATATGGATGAGAAATTGTGTAGTCTTTATAATTTTTTTGTCCTGTCACTGAATTAGTAACAGATTCTAAATAGGAAGGCAAGGTAGAAAACAATGAAGGAGTTTTCCCTTCTAGCTTTATAACACAGTACTTTTTCTGCCAGTAGATTGGTGGAGCACTACATTAGGGAAATAGAATAAGCTTTGATATCATAAGATATCATACTGTATTTTAGAATGAGTGTATATATCAGCACAATTAATATTCTATGCGAAGCAAAGGAGCTGTGCTACATATTTGTGACTCCTAAATTATTCTTGCAGAGGGAATGATTTGGAAATGATACGTCTAAGGCAGATACACTAATGTATGTATTTGTATGTGCACTGAATGAGAAAAGCACCCAATGCAGTGCATAACAGCTTAAAATGTTTGGATCAATTCACAGGCCTGGTTAACCCCCAGGCACATACCACCACTAGAGAAATTAAGTGCTGCACTTTGTTTTCATTTTATTTATATTTGTTTCCAGGACAGTCCAATCAGGATTGAAAATAAAACCCCTTTCCAGTGGAGGCCCAAGGGAAAAAAAGCTTCAAGTTATGACTGGACAAAGTGCATATAAAATTGAGATTACACAGTGGACTAACATTGTAGAAAGGACATTATCCATACTGTAAGCACTTTAGTTTGAGCATTATTATAGTGAAAAAGAAAAACTCTGTATATAGTGGAAAATTGAATAATAAATGAAGGAGCCGAAATTAAGTGCATTGCATGTAGAATAGAGATGACAGAAAATAATGTAATAAGCAAAAATGGAAAATCAAAGGTGTAAATAGTAGCTTTGAACAGTTGGTACTGGAAGAAATTTAATAGTGATAGATATGCAAGTTGTTAAGGGTAAAAATATGTTTTTATATTGTGATGCCCCAGCACTGGCTCAGTAATCAAGGAGCCTCAATCCTCACCACTGGCAACAGTACACACTGGGAGAATGACAAGTACACACACAGTAAAGTGCAATTTCTCTTAAGAGCACACAGAGACCAGTGTCAGTCTGGTGCGGGTTTCTCCCTCTTTCTCCAAATCCCCAATAAGAGTCCCCACTGGCACAGCTATAGAGTTGAGATCCCAGCTGAGTTGCCAAGCCAAGACTTCTGGCACCGTCTGTGTCCAACCAGTGCTTCATGTCCTTGCCAAAGTAGCTGACACACACACACACTGAGGTTTGATTTATACACACACACACACACACACACACACACACCCCTGGAAAAGGCTGGCACAGGTTTACTAGCTATGCCCCTTTCTGCCCAGATAAGGTAGTTTCCACCACCACAGGTAAATACTTATCAGCTACTTTAAGGCCCTTAGCAAAGGTTCTCCAATCTTACTGTGTAATGCTACTATTAATCCAAATGGTAGTTTGACCAAGAGCCAGGCTATTAGGAGTGGCCTGTACAGTGTCAACAAATAGATATGCAAGTATGCCAAGAGCTTAAATCTTTCTAAACAGACTAGCCACAATTGAAATGTTTACATATATTTAATAATAAATAATAAAAGAACAAGACAATACTCAGTAAGTAATCAGTTACATCAGAGTTCAAAATCACAGGAAATATTTAAAACAAAATTGCAGGACAGTCTCAAATAAATAAAGAAAACATCTAAGCTATACTGTACTATATTCCTATCTGAATCTAAGAGAGTTACTATGCCCGAAAAACGTACTTACAGAACAACAAGCAGGCAGAAGTGGGGAGTGGATGTTTCTAGGTCAAAGACAAAATACAAAATGCCCTATCTCTCTCAGAGAGTTCTTAAATTAATTTCTCATATTTTGCTGCTGGGATACTTGCAGCATGACATCACTTTGTCAACTGACTTTCCCAGATGAAAACCCCCACTGCTAGAAACTGCCAGCATTTAGCATCTCCCTGTGAAAACTACATCTCTCAGATTTTTGCAGCTGCTGGAAGACATAGAACTATAACACATTTACAAAACAATGCAGAATGCTCCCTAGTTTTAGACATCCTGTCTACTTGCTACATTGAAATGACCTATTTTAATAAAGTGGTTATAAAACAATATAATTTCAATATATAATTTCAACTATTTTCCTGAAGCTTTGCAAGTTAACCTTCTATGTTCCACTTTCCACGGTTAAAAATATACACATTCACACAGCTACAAAAGTGCATATAAATTTATGTTCTAAACCAGCAGGGTACACTGTACTCACAAATCTAGGCTCAGTAATGGGCAAACCCTGTTCAACACACACTTCTGTACCAGAAGTTTAATATACACATAACATCCAGTTTTAATATAGTGGTAACACAAGCAATTGCATCATGCTGATATTTACAAATGAAATAACTATTTACAAAATTCCAGATAGCTGGGTTGGCAGTATCTCCTTCTGTCAAACTTCTATATAAATCATATTAATATTCACAAATGACATAATTATTTACAAAATTCCCAGATAGCTGGGCTGACAATATGAAATTTCTCACCCCCCACCCCCGAAACCTAAACTTAGTTTTTCAAGTGACCCTTAAGAGGCTTGGGCCTATCTGGGAAAACCTTACCCCATTCCCTGTCTTGAGATTCCAGATGCCTTGGCATTGCTGACCGCATTACAGTGCTGCAGTATCCCATCATATGCCTGCAACCCTAGGCTCCACCATAATAATTTGGGATTTTCCTGGCTGGTTGCCTGTATCCATAGATCCTCCTCAGACTCCTACAGCCAATACTTAGCACAAGAGCCTCCCCATCATGGTAAGGTTTCATCACATCAACATGGTACAGTTTGTCCTCCTGCCTAGCAATTCTACCATGTAGTTAACATCACTGACCTTCCTTACCACCTTGAAAGGATCCTCCCAAGCTGCCTGTAGTTTGTTGTGTCTGACAGGAATGAGAACCATTACCTGCTGCCCCACAGCATGCTCTCTAGCGTGAGCATTCCTGTCATACCAGACCTTTTTCTACTGTTGGGCTTCTGCAAGGTTGTCCTGGGCCAAGCCCGTGAGTTCCCTGAGCCTTGCCATGAGGTTTAGGACATATGCCACAACAGACTCTCTTGTGGGATTCACACTCACCTTCCCACTTATCACGAATTAAATCTAGAGATCCCCTCACCCTATGCCCATACAGCAACTCAAAGGGTGAAAAACCTGTGGATTCCAAGGGCACCTCTCTGTAAGCAAACAACAGGTGGAGGAAATATTTGTCCCACTCCCTCTTGAACTGGTCTGCAAATGCCAGTAGCATGGTCTTTAGTGTAGAGTTTAACCTCTCAACCAGACCATTAGTCTGAGGGTGGTAGGGGGTGGTTTTTAGGTGCTTCACCCAATAGTGCTTCCACAGACAAGCCAGCAGGTCTGACATGAAATTGGCACCTCTGTCAGTCAGTATTTCTTTTGGGAAAACTACCCTGCTGAAAGTCTCTAACAAAGCATTTGCCACCTTTTTTGCCTCAGTGGAGGATAGGGCCATCACCTCAGGGTATCTGGTAGCATAAACTACTACCACTTGGATATACTTTTTCCCTGTGGATCCTGGGGTACTCAGCTGCCCCCAAATACCCATAGCTACCTTCTGAAATGGCTCCTCAATCAGAGACAAAGGCATGAAAGGAGCTTCCACCTTGTCTTCTGCCTTGCCTACTTTGTGGCACTACTAGGTCGTGCAGTACCCTGTTACATCTTTGGAAATCCCAGGCCAATAAAAGTTCTGCATAATTTGTCTCTTGGCATGCTTTATGCCCATATGACCTGCAAAGGGAATATCATGGGCAATGGCTAGAAGTACCAGATGGTAGTCCCTGGGCACTACCAACTGCTATATTCTCTCACCCTCTAGCCCTCTCTCAGGGGGTCCACTCTATACACAGTAACCCTTTGCCCCAGTACAGAGATTACCTCTCCCTTTGAGAATCAGGTGCCTCACTGGCTACCTCCCTCAGGCCTTGTAATGTAGGTTTTGGGAGCTGAGCCTGTCTCAACTCTATCTTTGTAACCCTTCCCAGCTCCCGTTCCACAGGAAGTCTGGTATTCTCTGACTGTGGTGCCTCACTGTCAGCCTTGGTACTACTACTCACCTCTTGCCCTTGCAGTCACTCTGTCCAAGGGAACATCAATATCCACAAGTAGCTGTGGCTCACCTTCAGTCTCACTGCTACAGGGTAGGTCCCTTTCTGAAGTAACTACCACAACAGTCATGGCTTCAAGTCTGTGGTGTGTCTGGGTCTCTTCCAGGCTAACAGACCCACAAGCTTGTCTCCAAGCCTGACTGCATGTTACTGTATGCAGACAAGGTACTGCATTATTAAAATCATTCCCTATCAGGACATCTGTAGGGATATCCTCAAACACACCTACTTGCTGGCTTCCTTTTCCACCCTCCCAGTCAAGGTGAACCCTAGCTAAAGGTATTTGGAATGGGGTACCTCCTAAAGATCTGACTGGAGTAGACTGCCCAGGCAAGTGGTGCTCCTCTTTAACCATTGCAGGCTTCACAATGGTTAGGTCAGAGGCTGTCTCTCTCTTAGCAATGGCCTCTTTCCTATTTACTAAAATAGGATATAACCTTGTGTGGTAGTTTGATATGCTTGCTGTGTTGAGACAACTTACTGCTGGGCATTTTGTCATTCCTATTTACTCGCTCTCCCTCCTTTTATTCCCCAGTCTTGCCTCTGTGGACATCTATATGCTACATGCCCCCACTGATTGCATTTAAAACATTTAACTCTTGGTTCTGGATGTGTACCTAGACTACTGGCTTCCCCTGCTATAGACAAAATCTGTTGGGGTGGTTTAGGCTGCCCACCATGGGTTCCCTTAGACCCATGAGCAGCACTGGGTATCCCTTTCCTGTGCAGTGATGCCCTATTTGCTCGGTATAGGTCTCCTCTTTTCCCCAAGTCATCTCCTGTGTTACATTCTCTATCTGCTAACCAGACTCTCATGTCCTCAGGCAAAGTACTAAGGGCTTGTTCCCTCACCAAAAGGTTTGCAAGCCCTTCAAAAGTGGTGACCTGACTTCCACTGTCCCACCAATGAAAATAAGTGCTTAGTTCAGCGATATATTCACACTCTTTCATCTGCCTTGCGTCTATGTTCACAAAACTTTTTCCTATAAGCCTCATGTGTTAACTTAAGACATTTTTTTACAGTATTATAATTTAACCAGTCAGTATCAGGCAATTTAGAAATAGCAGTTACAGCTTTACCATGGAGTAAGGGGGTCAGGAACCATAACCAAAGCTCTTGGTCAACATTATACTGTTTACAAACCCTTTCAAACATATGAACGAGACTATCAAAATTATCCCCCTGTGTAAATTGTGGAAGAAATTTACTGACCTTTGTTGCTTCTGGGGTTCAATTACTCGCTTGCCCATTACCTCTATGACCCTGGCAAAGAGTCATCATCTCATTTTCATGTGGTCTCTGCCTCTTATTCTTCTCAGCTTCCAGATGTCACAATTTCTCATTTTCCTCAGCCTCCAGACATCTCAGTCTCCCTACTGCTTCTATTTCCAAAGGTCTGGCCTCCAGTTCAAGCCTCTAACTCCAGATGGATTTTAAGTCCTCTGAGGAAATGTTGAACTGTCCATTTTCTGAGAGTTGTACATCTCCAAGGCCAGCCTGATTGTCCTCCTGATTGCTGGTCTGAGATGCAGCTGTGCCCAATGCTGCAATAATTTCTGCTTTAGTCAGGTTAGCATGCACCAGTCCTTTAGCCTGGCACATAGCCAACTGGCTCCTTGTCAGCTTGCCATGTCCCTCTGCTGACATGCTTGCCTGCTCTCCCTGACTAACTAAGGTAACAAAAAATAAATAAAACAATTGTGATATGAAACTCTAAATGTTCACTGTTTGGCTGATTGAGAGTACAAACACCTTCTTTAGTGACCACTATTTACAGGTTACAGGAATTCAATATCCACACCACTTCCAACCAATTAATATGGGATGTGGATATCCCACCACTGCCCACCAATTAATATATCACACCCCAGCACTGGCCCAGTAATCAAGGAGCCTCATCCCTCACCACTGGCAACAGTGGAGGACGTACACATTGGAAGGATGACATGTAGACACACAGTAAAGTGCAATTTCTCTGAAGAGCACACAGAGACCACAGTCAGTCTGGGGCTGGTTTTTCCCTCTTTCCCCAGATCCCCACTAAGACTCCCCACTGGCAGAGCTGTATTGCTGCGATCCCAGCTGAGTGGCCAAGCCAAAACTTTCAGCACCCCTTCTGTCCAACCAGTGCTTCATGTCTCTGCCCAAGTAGCTAACACACACACACACTTTGAGGTTTGATTTACACACACATACACGCACGCACACACACCTGGGAATGGCTGGCACAGGTTTATAGCTATGCCCCCCCTTCTTCCCACACTATAAAGTAGTTTCCACCACCACCAGCCACTACTTATCAGTTACCTTGAGACCATTAGCAAAGAGTGTCCAATCTTATGGTGTAATGTTACTATTAATCCAAATAGTAGTCTGACCAAAAGCAAGGCTATTAGGAGTGGCCTGTACAGTGTCAAAAATAGATATTAAGTACTGTAAGAGCTTAACTATCTTTAAATAGACCAGCCACAATTGAAATGTTTAAATATATTTAATAATAAATAAAAGAACAAGACAATGCTCATTAAGTAATCAGTTACATCAGAGTTCAAAATCACAGAAAATAGTTAAAACAACATTGCAGGACCATCTTAAATAAATAAAGAAAACATCAAAGCTATACTTTTCTATATTTCTATCTGAATCTAAAAGAGTTACTATGCCATAAACACTACTTACAGAACAACATGCAGGCAGAAGTGGTCTGTAAATGTTTTCAGGTTAAAGACAAAATACAAAATGCCCTGTCTGTCTCTCAGAGAGTTCTTAATTTCTCAAATATTGCTGCTTAAATACTTGCAGCATGACATCACTTTTTATCACCTGACTTTCCCAGGTGAAAACCTCCATTGCTAGAAACTGCCAGCATGTATTATCTCTCTGTGAAAAATACATATCTCTCAGATCTTTGCAGTTGCTAGAAGACATAAAACCATAAAACACTTACAAAACAATACAGAAAGCTCCCTAGTTTTAGGCATACTGTCTCCTAGGTGTATTGAAACCACCTATTTTATTTCATGGTTATAAAACAATTTAATTTCAACTATTTTCCTGAAGTTTTGCAGGTTAACCTATGTTCATTTCTGTTCTAATCCAGCAGGGTACACTGTGGTCACACATCTAGTCTCAGTACTGTACAAACCCTGTTCAACATGCACTTTTGTACCAGCAGTTTAATATACACATACCACACAGTTCTAATATAGTCGTAACACAAGCAGTTGCATCATGCTGATATTCACAAATGACATAACTATTTAAAAAATTCCAGATAGCTGGGCTGACAATGGGACATATATAACAAAATAGGAAGCATACTATGGTAAAGCAGAGTACACAAAGAAAATGTAAGGAAAAGCAGAGACAGGTTCTGCAAACCCCACAAAACTAAAGTTTTCAGATCAAATAATGCTTCTTCAGTGCTAAAAAACAGTTCAAAGTACAGATGTCCATTAAATAACATTCTCAAAAAATATATTAAGTAATTAAATACCCCACAAATCAGGAAACAAAATCAATTAAAGCATTTAAGACATTAAAGCCAAAAGCCACATAAAATCATATTTCACTTTAAACACATTTGTTTATGTTTTAAAAGTGGCTTTAAACTTATATTTGCATTGCTACCAGGAGATTTATCAGCGTGAAAAGTGATAATCCATTTATATTCAGAAATCTCAAATTTGTTATCTAAATCACTCCCTCTAATATCACTACTAATTATCTCTATAACTCTAAAAACAAATAGATGTTCACTTCCATATTCTAAGCAATGTTTCACTAAAGCATTGGTCCAAACAGATCTACTTATATCAGACCTATGCTCTATTCTACACTCTTAATTTCCTGCATGATTTGCCTATATAAAAGGCAGTGCATTTTTTACAGGTCGCAAGATAAATAATATTAAAGGTATTACATGTTGTGAAACAGTTAAATACAAATTCTTTACTTATTTGTGAATGTTTAAAAAAGTACAGTTTTGTACCTACCATAAATGTAGATGTTCGAGGATCTCCATTGCTGCAGTCCTTACATATGGGTATTCCGCTGTCCACAATCGGCCCGAATACCAAAGGGCTAGAACCGGCGTCGGTCATCGGCACCCGAGACTGGTCAATGCAGATGCCAGTACAAATGTGCATGACCGACGCCATATCCTCAGTCTTTCTTGCCTCAGACGTCAGAATGCAAAAAACACCACCCAAAACCCAACCTAAAAAAGAAAAGGGGAAGAGGAGGAAAATTGGACTGCAGCAATGGAGATCCTCGAACATCTACATTTATGGTAGGTACAAAACTGTACTATGTTCTTCGTCTCCCATTGCTGCAGTCCATACATATGGGTAGAATCCCAGAGCAACGGAAAAAGGGAGGCAGGCTAACTAAATAGCATTAGGAGCTGCTAACATGCCCTGTAAGATTGCAGTGGCAAACCCAGCCCTAGACCTAGAATAAAGAGGTAAATGATAATGCTTTGTAAATGTATGTACAGAACTCCAAGTAGCTGCCTCTAGAATGTCTTTAGTAGCTACTCCCCTTAAAAAAGCAGTAGAGGTGGCCGCAGCCCTAGTAGAATGAGGCCTGATCCCAACTGAAACATCCTTTCCATGATGAGAGTAACAAAAAGCAATACAATGGCCAATCCACTTGGAAATAGTTTGTTTCGAGACAGCTTTCCCTTGTGAAGTCAAAGCAAAAGAAACAAATAATTGTTGAGATCTTCTGAACTCTTTGGTTCTGTCCAAATAATATCTTAACTGCCTATGTACATCCAAAGAATGCAAAACTTTTTCCCCTTTATTTTGGGGGTTAGCATAAAAAGTAGGCAAATGTATAGATTGATTCAATGCCACATTAGAAATCACTTTAGGCATAAAAGTAGGATTAGCACGTAAGGAAACTCTGTCCTTGTGAAAAATCAGAAAAGGTTCCACTGCCATGAGGGCCTGTAATTCAGATACCCTTCTAGCAGAAGTAACAGCCAACAAAAAAGCAGTCTTCCAAGACAACAACTTCAATTCAGCTGTAGCTGCAGGTTCAAAAGGAGGCAGAGTCAGTTTTTCCAAAACAAAATTAAGATCCCAGGCAGGAGTAGGAGGGGTCTTATATTCTTTGCCCCTCTAAGAAACTGTTTAACCAATGGATGTGAAAACAAAGGAGGGTCACAATCATAGTGAGCAGAAATAGCTGCAGCATGCACTTTAGAGAAGAGAAGGACAAACCCCTGTCTAGTAAAACAGTCAAATATTGCAATGTACAACTCAAATTAGGCAAATTGACATCAAAGCCTTTAGCCGAACTCCAAAGAAAAAATCTCTTCCATTTATCCGCATAGACCTTTTGAGTACTAGGTCGTCTGGCTTCCAAAATAACATCCAAAACTTGTTGAGGAAGCTGAAGGCCCTCTTTCTTTAAAACAGAATGCGCCAGGCTGTCAGGTGTAGGGATTGCACCCTGACATTGAGAAAATGATTGTTTTCCTGAGACAATAAGTGAGGAATTTGTGGCAATGGCCAAGGTGTCCCATGAATTAAGCTCCTCAACAGAGGGTACCAATGCTGACGAGGCCAATCCGGTGCTATAAGGATCATGCAAGGTCTGTCCCTCCTGACTTTCAACAGTACCTTTGGAAGAAGAGGCAAAGGAGGAAAAACATACACGTGAAGGTTGCTCCAACTGAAGGATAGTGCATCTATTTTCCAAGCTTTTGGATGAAACAGCCTTGTGTAAAACAGAGGCAGTTGGAAATTCAGAGGAGAAGCGAACAGATCTATGTCTGGAGTTCCCCAAGCCATGGTCAACTGAAGAAATACTTGAGGGTCCAACTTCCATTCGTGAGGATCCACCATCTGTCTGCTCAGAACATCTGCCAAAGAATTTTGCGCTCCTGGCAGAAACTGTGCCCGAAGAGTGATGTGCAGATTTAAAGCAGTTTCCCATAACAGCATTGCTTGTCTGCAAAGAGGGTAAGAATGAGTTCCCCCCTGCTTGTTGATGTACCACATGACAGTTGTGTTGTCTGTTCGAATCAACACCAGTCCTGGTTGAAGTAGGTCCTTGAATGCTTCCAAAGCAAATTGAACTGCCAGCATCTCTTTCATGTTGATATGCAAGTGAAGTAACCGTGGGGGCCAAAGGTCTTGAATCTCCTTTGAAATGAGCTCCCCAGGCTGACTCCGAGGCATCTGTCGTTAATATCTGACTTGCCTCTGGTTGGGTCACAGAGAGTCCCTTGTTGAGGTGACATTCCTGAGCCCACCACACAAATTCTTTCTGAATGCAAGGTAGAATCCGAATGACAGTGTCCAAATCGTGGCTGTGTTGAGTCCAAACGCTTTTGAGATACCATTGTAACTTCCTCATATGCAGTTTGTCATTGGGAAGTACTAGAATGCAAGATGCCATGAACCCCAAGGCTTGAAGGACTGTCCTTGCAGTCGGCCTGGACATTACTGATAGCTGTTGGAAGTATAGGTGAAGATTTCTTTGTTTGTCCGGGGTAAGAAATGCCATCTGAGCAGCTGTATTCAGTCTTACACCCAGAAAACACAGCTCTTGTGAGGGTACTAAACTGGACTTTATTTCATTCACAGAATACCCTAGGCATCTTAAGACTGTCATTACATACTGCAGATGCTGAAGAAGTTCGTGCTTGGCTTGAGCCAGAATCAAACAGTCGTCCAGATAAGGATAAATTTGAATTCCTTTTAGTCTGAGAAAAGCTATTACTGGAGCCAGGACTTTTGTGAATACCCTGGGCGCAGTAGACAAGCCAAAGGGCAATGCAGAGAACTGATAATGCAAATTCCCATTCTGAAATCTCAGGAATTTCCTGCAACTGGGCCTGATAGGAATGTGAAGATAGGCCTCTTTGAGATCCAGAGTCACCATCCAGTGATCTCTGCCCAGCATAGGTAACAGCTGTTGCAGTGTTAACATCTTGAATTTTGGAATTTCCAGAAAGGTGTTTAGAATGGACAAATCCAGAATTGGTCTCCAAGTATTTCCTTTCTTTGGCACTAAGAAAAGACGGGAGTAAAACCCTGTGCCTCTTTCCTCAGAAGGAACTTCCTGTATTGCTCTCAACTGAAGCAGAGAAGAAATTTGTGCCTGTGCCTCCAGTCTTTGCTGATGAGGCACATCCGGCATGCCTCTGAAAGGAGGGAATGTGTGAAAATAAAATTTGTAGCCTCGATTTATTATGTCCAATACCCATTTGTCCTGGGTAACCAAATGCCAATTCCTTTTGAAAAGTCCCAGTTTTCCCCCTAGAGGAGCTGCCAGCAAAGCAGAGTCCGGCAGCTGAAGACACAGGTCATTGGGTCTGTTTCCGAAAGGACTGACCCCTGCCCTCCCCAGCAGAAGGGGTAGAAGAACTCAAAGTCCTAGAAGTAACAGGGCCCTGAGAGGAAGGCCTACCTCTACCTCGCCACCTGCACCTAGAATGAAAATCCAAGAGGGAAAAGACCATCCCTTAGCAGGCCAATTCCTACTGAACTTAGGGGCTGAACCTGTAAAAGTCCTTAACTGTCTGCATAGACTTAACTTTTTCCTCCATTTTTTTCAAAACTGATTCTACTGGAGGGCCAAAAAGAACATCAGATTGCAGAGGAGCATCCATAATTCGAGCCTTAACATGCTCTGACAAGGTCTGATCTTTAAGCCAGGCATGCCTGCGAACAACTGAACTAGTAGCAGCCACCCTGGAAGAAGCTTGTAAAGCATCAAAACCACACTGTAAAGAATGCTTACCAACCTGGTCTGAAGCATGCACTAAATCCTGAAGCTCCTTACATTCAATACCTTCAGCTAAAGCATCCACTTTACATTGCAATTGTCCCAGTAAATAATTTTGATACCTGAGCATATGAAACTGACAATTTAAAGCTCTCATAGCCAAAGTAGAAGAGGTATACAGTTTTTTTATCCCACCTATCCAGGGCCCTAGCATCCTTGTCCAGAGGAACTGGATTCTTAACCACAGAAGCCCTAACACCTTTGGGGCCTTGAGAAATAGTTTCTGGATCAGACCTAGGACTCTTATATAAGTACTTGTGAGCTTCCGGAACCCTGTAGTATCTATCAGGTTTAACCGGGGCAGGAGGCAGAGAATCTGGGTTAAGAGCAGCCTCCGAAAATACATCCTGAACAACATCCAGTACAGGGGGAATAGCCAAGGGCCTATGCTGAGGCAAAAACAAGAATTCTCTTAGCCTTTTACGAGAATCAGAATAATCCTGGCCTTCCCATTTGAAATGTTCCCTCATGGAATGCAAAGTTTCAGAGAAAGAAAAATCTTCTGGAGGGGACGCAGAGGGAGTAGTGTCCTCAGCCTCCGAATCAGAATAGGGAGGGAAATCCTGAAGTTCTTCCACAGAGGAATCTGAGTCATTGGAAGACTGAACCAAACCCTCCAACTCTGTCTCTACCCTGGGCCTTTTCTCGGGGGGGGGGGCATAAAACCCCTAATTAAAGTAATCAAATCTTCAGCCATCTTTAACATGTGCTTCCTAGGAGCTGGACCCTGGGGACTAGCACCAGCAGGGGCAGACTTAGACTTAGAATGGCCTTTGCTTTGAGAAGGAGGAGGCCTAACTACCCTATGAGGGGAGGGAACCACCGACATCTGAGAAGCACCCTCAGCCTGGCCTAACACAGGAGAAGCCACTTCCTGTAGTAACAAAGGCTCCCCTTGAGACTCAGGTAAACTTTCAGAAGGAGCCGCTGAAGTAGTCGGTGGTTCTACAGAACCCGTCCCGGAGCGGATGGCGACTCATCCTGTTTGGACCGCAAGCTTCTCTTTGCGTTTCTTAGAAGAACCAGGCCGGAGAATCCGGCGGCATGTTGTAATTACAACGTTTACCAAACACGATCCTAGCACAGTCCGACCGTATAATAGCGCTTGTTAAAAGTAGCACAAAAGCGACACCCAACAACGTAAACAAGGAATACAAAGTGAATGCTAATCCCTATGAGGAATCTGTTTACAAGAAATACAGTTATTAACTTTTTCTGACATCCGTCAATACTGAGGCAAGAAAAGACAAACGGGGTACTTAGCCCAACTTGGTCTCCGGTCTGAAACTCGAAAACCGACAATTCCAGAACGCCGAACGGCTCATGCGCATTTGTACTGGCACGTACTGACGTCAGTCTCGGGTGCCGATGACCGACGCCGGTTCTAGCCCTTTGGTATTCGGGCCGATTGTGGACAGCGGAATACCCATATGTAAGGACTGCAGCAATGGGAGACGAAGAACATCATCGTCAGTGCATATAGATTCGCAACAGCAATGATATGGAAAAGTTCCATATTTATTGCTAATTCTATGAACCATACATTTCATGTTTTTGTAACAAGTGCTTTTTTTTTTTTAATTGGAACAATTTTTGTATACAAAGCTTAGCTCGTCACCAATCAGCAATTGTAACTCTGGTAAAGCCTTCAAAATTCCTCAATTATTCCTAAAAATATCTTTCACAAACCTTGTTTGTGTATTAAAAGTAGTTAAATAGCGTATTTTATTTTCTTTAGTATTCCTTAGTCTATTGCTAACATAACTGATATTGCATGCAAAATATGGGTTATTTACAGTATCTCTATCCTTTTTAATTTCTTATAGCTAGATATGATGCTGAACTCTATGCCTGATGCTCCTATGAAGGTCAGAGGCAGTGAACAGTACAACCTGTATGGCACTGGTATGTTCACAGTGGCAGCATGCATTCTCTTGCATATGTACTTACCTGGCTAGTCTCAATGACAGATATGGGGCATGTGGTTGCTCTCAGAACCTGCGTCACCACCAGGTATGAAATTTACATAGGTCCATTCAGAAAGGGGGGTACTTTTCTGACTTTGCTGCTCAGGCTGAATGGCATCCTATTTACTGATGCATACCTCAAGCACCAGTACAATGGTATGCATCATTATTTGTCATCCAGATCTACAAACTTGGAAAGTAGGCATTAGCAAAGGACAGCTCAAATAGTATAGCAAGTTTTAACCACGTCAGCCATATACAGTAATTATATTTCATAAATAGTTTAAGAGAGAGTTTTACAGTTTGTAATAGTCTCTTTCCTGCCTCTCTGTTTTTTTTTTAAATCTGGTAGATCTGAGGGTGGCTGTATGTTGTATGTGCTGTTGGTTACAGCCATTGTCTTGTATCACTGTGTTGTTTTACTGGAGTACACGCCGAGCAAGGGTGGACCTTGTGCATAGCGGGGACCATTTCATGCTTCTGCATTTCTTTACATGGATGTCCTTAGTGTTGCTGATCACTCACAGCCTGTGTAGTTGCTTCCCTTCCTTTGTAAATATCTGTGGTAGTGGAGACTGCTATCCTGCAATGTGAAAACCAGACTGCATCTTTGCAAATACACATGTTACTGTAGTTATGTGTTAGGCCATAGAAAATATTTAATACTTCTGCTTTCACATGCATGGGGAGGAGTACTGTTGTAGTGTCATTTGCATTTCTCCATACCCATTAGTGTTATCTGATTGCTTGCTTATCCTTTTGTCATTCAGCTTAGGCAGAATGTGAAGAGAATACCACCTTCTGCCATAGGAGGCAACACAGACTTCAGGGACAATGGGGATCTATGTCCTTCCTGGCTTATATCTACCATATAATAATGGGTACTTTTCATTAATGTCAGGTTACCCACTTTTCTCTTCCATCTGGAGTCCACATGATCCACTAGAGTCACAGCCACATCTGTCATGGCTTGCTGCCATACTGACTGAGCCTGTGGCAACTGTTGGTTTGCCTCATCTGGGAGGGTTCTGGTCCATCCGAGGTAGGAAACCTACTCCAATCACTGTCCATGGCTACATTACAGATGGAGAGCACATTGAAGACTAAGGTTAACCATGCAATTTTCAATGGGATTGGTTGGCTGATGCCATCAGGCCACGAGGGTGAATATGGTCTTTACCACTCATCATTTGTAACGAGGACAACCACTGGTTAGATTCCCGGTACCGTTTCCCCTGGTACAGTCAACTGTGAGTAGACTACATGTACCCCATCATATCCCCAGTCATATATCTTTTTTTAATTATCTGTATATGTGCGTCACATATATCCTCATTGTATGTACACATCATCACCTGTTTGTCTGAGGTCTTCCTTGTCTGCCACTGTCCCCTGCCTGATCTTACTGTCCCTCCTTCCCAAATTGATCCTTTCACCCCTCCCCTTTTCCATACTCTCTCTCTCTGTATATTATATGCATGTATTCATATATATAGATGATACAGTCTTTACACATGCATTCATTCACACACACATATATATATATATATATATATATATATATATATATATATACACACTACACAGAGTGTGGTTATGAACTGCTCTTTGGAGCATATGCATATCATTATTTCAAATGATGATGTACATTTTTATTGCACTCCCAAAATAGTGTGGCAGAGCTTGTCTTTTATTCATTCAACCTTACTATTCCTAGCCTGGTAAAAAGATGCTAGGAATTGCATTTGGATCTCTACTGCACATTGATACCCAATGCCTTTTCATTTGAAAATATGCCTTTCAATGCTACTTTCTATGTTCTTCCCTCTCAATCTCCAAAATATGGAACTCTACCTCTCATAATGTGGAATAAACAGGCATAATATAGAACACTTATTAACATCTTCAAGTAATAAGCTTACACCATGGTAATAGGTTGTTCTTCATACTTAAAACAAATGTGTTCTATTGATGAAGTGATATATTTCTAATTTATTTGATGTTATTTACAGTGGACACTTGTTTAGAAAAAATCCTTAACAATGAAGGTGTGCCAAAGCATTTCAATGTGGAACGGTGTCAAATACCTTGCATGTACTGTGTGACTCCATGTCTAGTGCTTCTGAGGACTTTTGCATAATGAACATTCACTTCCTTCTATGATCTGGTACATTTAACAGCACGTAGAAAGGCCGTATAGTAATTCAAAGTGTAGCCAGGGTGAGGCAACCTCAGGTGCAAGGTGTTATGTGACACAATCGGCAGTTTGCAGTACCCACATTTATTTTTTATAAATGCCAATACAGAAATTAACTTTCTCTGATTACTGAAGTGCTAGCTTTTGTGCTGTGTGTACATTATAAGTTTAGCAAGCTGCTTGCTACAGTTTTTAAAAGTAGAAAAAACCCTTTGTTTTTGCTGCTCTGCTTACAGTTGAGGGACATGACATCACTGAGTGGCACTAGGTACTAGATGAACCAGCTAGAGCTCCGCAGTAACTTCAGTGACAATCTGCAGATTTCTCATTTTTTCTTTCAAGTATACACAGCAATCCTTGTAGTTTGTTGCAAGTTGTGGATAATTTATTAGGGCACAAATTGTCATTTTTTAACATAAAGATGGCATGTTATGCATTCATATAATTTATTTTTTTCTAGATCATCTAATTCATAAGAGTTCGGATAATCCATACTATTGCGGTTCACTGCAGAAAAAAATAAAACTAATCATTATTTATCAAAATAGCAGCAGAGAAACAAATGTCTACAAAATAAGGTGGAGAGTTTTATACAAACTAATTTATGGACTAAATATGTTCCACAAGCTAGTAACAAAAAAAAAAACTCTCTCTTTTAGAACTGATCGAAACGATATGATTAAGTTCTCATCAGTAAGTTCAAAGAACTTTATCCTCACAACAGTTATTTACAAAATAGGGTCATACAAGCTAGTGGCAGAATGAACTGTTCTCTTTTAGAAAGTACAGCTGATCTAAGCCCTTGTCAGCATGCATAGTAAAATTATTTTATACCTTTAGCAGTTCATTACTAAACAGGGTTACACAAACTTACAGCAGAAAGGAAAATATCCTTTAAAACCTATACAAAGAAAAGCAAAAAAAAGGCTTTACACACACAGTAGCTATTAACTAAACAAATTACACAAACTAATAGAAGAGTTGTCTTCTTTATTCTGTGCATACAGTTAATAGTGAATCTAAGTAACACTAAAAGTTATAGTATGTAAGTATGTTTTACATATGTGCATGTTTAGCATATAAGTATATGTTTTACATAAATTTGTCACTATTGAAATCTTATGTCAACAGTGATCACCCATGCATAAGAAAAAAATAAGACCTTTGTGAGTTTATTTGAGGCACTAATTAACACTGACATTTATATGAAGTGAGTAACGATTACTACAAGGAAGGTGATGACTGCCCTTTGAAAATTGAAAGATAGCCGAAAAAAGTGTGTATGATAAAGGGGCATCTTACAACATGACAATTTCTATAGCTCTAATAGTAAAAAATAATATACAAAAAGACATAAAGTATAGCCAGTATAATTCATGTGACTGACAAAACAGTGAAGTGAAGTCAACTCCCTCTTATCTCGTCTTGGTGGGACTGGACTTTAGGCTGGATAAATGAATGGCCGGTTAATCAGAAAAAGCATACAAAATAGCATTTATAGGTTACAAATCAGCTAGAATGACAGGATTTATGTTAGTGTGTATTTTTCTAATGAATATGAAGTCTAAAACTCAAATGTCTGTCATTATTTAGCCCAGAGAAGGTGGAAGTGTTGTTTTTCTCAATTGTTTTTTGCTAGGGTTATGGCAGAAATTTGATGGCTGGTTAAAGAGAGGTCGGATAAGAGGGAGTCTACTGTACGAGAAAGCTGGAACAAATAAAAGCAATGGTAGAAAAATGCAGACTAAACATTTAATACAAATATTAGAAGGCCAGATCTGTGGATGGGACATCAAAATGAGTATGTCAAAGAAAAAGTATTTAGCCAATTTAGAATGAAGTGGTAAATTTTCAGGAATAATCTAAACTTAAAATTTTCTACATTTATTAAATAATCTCTGAAAACATGAAAAGGCATGTTTGGTACAGGACAGTAGTTGCGATTATACTCTAAGTCAGAAGGATACTAGGAAATGGTCTTCCCTTAAGAGTCAGATTAGTGTACAGAAATAAAAACAGAAGTAGAAAAAAACTTATAATCCCTCAAAAACACAGCACAGGAAAATCTAACAACTCCCCTGTGGCTCAGTAAGACTGCTTTCTAGGTGATATATTAAACTGAAAATCATTTAAACTTCTATAAATACACTTTTGCAACCAGTTAACCAACTTCAGTGATTACATTTAAACAATTTAATTAAAATATTACATTCACTCAGCAGATTAGATAAGGAAATTGTATGAATAATTCATAAAAATAGACTGACATTCAAAAAACATTATTAGAAAATTCATAATAAATAATATATGCACACTGTAATGCCAATATATGTAGCAATGCCAACTAATTTCTGAATTTAACCATTTTGGCTTCTAATTTATATAATTCTTTCCTTAAGTCACCCCCAATTCTTAACACAGGAGCGCCTACTTTTCAAAATTTAAAAAGTATTTGTACTACAGATAAAATGTTCTAAGACATGCAAAGCAATCAAACCTAATATCACTAAAATATCTCTGTATTCTTATTTTAACCATACTTGTTTTCTGTCCAATATAACGCTTTGGTGATGAGCAGTCACAAGACAAGGCATAAGGGCTAATTATTTGGATCAAAAGGATTAATGACATTTAAAATGCTTTTCTTATTAACTGCAGCTTTCTCATTTTTATAAAAATACTGCAATATAAATACAGCAAACATAGAACAGTTCACTTCCAACATGACATAAATTGTTGAAGGTAAATTTCCAATTGAAATAACTACTATTTAAAAATATCCTATAAGAAATTGCAAGGGTTTCTTGAGCAGGATTTTACAAAGACTCTCATCTGACATTAATTTATATTAATTATCTCCAATAATTTCCTTGACATTTTCTGAGAAATTAAGGACAATGTATTCACAAAATATGGAGGGTCAGCTATGCTTACTTGTTCAGTGAATAAATTAACCTTACTTCTCCTCTGACTATCCTAAAATACAAGTGTGTTACCCTTTCTCATGTGCAAATCTTGCTCACTTGCCAATTTAAAAATTTTAAAACTGTACCCCGTCCCAGGTAATCACGGAAATACTTCTCTTTTTACTTGAATGTATTTATAATCCAGGGAAGTGAAACAATTTTCTTATTACTTGATACCCATGCTCAGTGTAAAATGGAGGCATGATATAATATCAATACTCTTTTACCTAGTGGAATGAAAAAAAATTAATTTGTAATGAAATGCCTCTTATTGACTGAAGTACCTTTTAAGATGGATCTAAATATGGATTTACTAAAAAGCACAAGTCCATTGACTTATGAATATTTGCATTTTTTTTACTACAGAAATGGTCCCCTTTTTCTCCGTGTACTGTTTGCCTTCCATTTTGAATTAGTAGATTTCCTCATATCTGTTAGCCAAGGGGACCTTGTTTTCTATGGAATAGTAATGAGATTCTGAATGCTTTGTTTTTTTGTATAATATTAAACAGTGGGGCTTGCTTGACATATTTTAACTTGAAGACCATATGGCTGAAGTGTCAGTTTTGTATGTATATTACAATGAACTAAGTTTATATATATATATATATATATATATATATATATATATATATATATATATATATATATATATATACACACACATATATACACATATATATACACACACACACACACACACACACACACACACACACACACACACACACACATACAGGCTGACAGACAGGTGTGCACATTTTTTTCTTTCTTGCTTTCCTGTTCACATCACCTCAATACCTCTTCCTATCTACCAAATCCACAGCACAAAGGCTCTTGCTATAACTACACTGCAAATGATCAGTTCATCTAGAGGCATAGACACAGAAAAACATGCTCTAATGGAATGCCAATGAGTGGTCAATCTCAACTTGTGCATGTGTGGGAGTGGTTGTTGGCAAAGCCTCAGTGCAGGAACATCTTTGAACAAAGGCCTTAGAGTGTGACCCTTGCACTTGGCTACATGGGTTCAGCAGTGCAAACATTGCTCTATGATTTCTGTATAGTGGTGGGCAATTGTGATACTTGTTGACTTGCTAGTAACAGTAACTGTAAACCTAAGAATGCTGGAAGAGATAAGTGGTATGTCTGTGACTGCAATAAATACTGAAATATGTTATAAATAAAGCAGGGGATGTGGATATCATGTCCCTCTCCATATCCTCTATGTTCATAAATGGAGATGTTTGAAGTCTCCTCTGCGAAAATGCTTTATATGGCAATGAGTTTTAAAATGCATTTTTCAGATATGCAGAACCATCAGTTCTCAAATGTATGATGCTATCTAATGGAGAGCAGTAAGTTAGAAGCATCCTGAATCCACCCGCCTCCCCCATGAATGATGTCCATGGTTTCTGTCTCACCACCAGGCACCATTTTTTTTGGATGTTAGGGGTGGAGAAGGAAAAAAATAAGTCCATATGAGATAGGGTCTCAGGAATCATAGAGGGAATAAGTGCCAACCAAACCAACTTATTCTGTTTGACCTTCACATCACCATGCTTCCTTAGCTGTCTATAGCAAGGCATTGTGAGCAATTCTTCTTACTTCCCTTCCCTCCTCTTCCTCCATCTCTGTTCCTTCTTTCTTCCTTCCACCTCCTCCTGCTCACTTGCTCTGCCTATGTTCTCCTCTATTTTATAAATGACTTCCCCTGTGCCATGATGCATGCTGACCTATCCCTTTGCTGTGCTCTCTCTCTTACTGTTGAAGACTTGAACTTCCTTTCTATGACCCCTATCAGCTTCCATACATCCTTCTATTGAAGCCTTACCTTCCAGCAGAGCTCACAAGTGCGGGTACATTCAAGTCCCCAAATCACACTTGCTTCACACTGTCCACATCTGGTCACTTTCTTTCCCTTACCCTTACACCCGACTTTGCTAGTTTATTTTTTATTTTATTTTATTTTACATTTGTTGACCGGGCTAGTCTAGCTGGATACATATCCTTTTTCAGTAGAGGCCCGGGGAGAAAAGCTCCAACATAATGACATGACAACTGTACAAATAACACGCAATGAGGAAGGATTAACATAGGATGAGAAAAAAAAAACAATTGCAACAGGCTATACAAAAAACATTAAATATTCAATTATAAGGTTGAGGTGATAACATAGAGGGAACAGTAATAAAGGAATTAAAGTCAAAGAAGGGGTGGCGGATTGGGAGGAGCGAGTCCTAGGTTAGTCTGGTTCAGTACAGGGACACAGCCAGTGTGAGTTAAGATATTCTTTGAGATTATTTTTAAATTGGTTAAGTGAGGTCATATTTCTTATATGGTTTGGAAGTGAGTTCCAAGGCTTTCCAATGGAATTAGCATAGAGAGCATCACCACCCATATTCTTTGCTTTAATGGTGAGTATTTGAACACTGTTTGACGATCGAAGGCAGTTAAGGTTGGTATAGGGTATCAGTATACTGCTCAGTGATGGAGTTCTATCTGGGTAGTTTATTATTTTAAAAGCTTCAGAGAGTTGGTTTAGTTTGAGAAGGTTGGGCAATTCTAACCAGCCAATTTTCTTAAGGTTAAGGCAGTGGTGAGTTCGATATGGATTTCCTGTAATAAATCTGGCAATGTGGTTATAGCCAACAGTAAGCATATTAAGTTCACGCTTTTTAAGAAAGGAGATTACTGGGGAGGCGTACAAGAGGGTGGAGAGGAGATGTGTTCGAGCAATAGTAAGTTTGGTGTTCGGGGTAAGGTAGTTTTTTATTCTATACAGGGACCCTAGTTTCTTGTTAACAGTTTTAATGGTATGGCTGATGTGAAAGTCAAATTTGAGTTTGTGGTCGATGGTGACACCTAATAGTTTGGTGCTAGAGACAGGTTCAATGATAGTACCATTGATGGATTCAACATGAAAGGAGATATTATTTGGAATAGGAAGATCTTTATCTAGTGGTGTGGGTATGGTGGGGAAGAATAGAAGTAGTTTGGTTTTTGATGGATTGAGTATGAGTTTCAGATCGGAGAACCATTTTTCCACTATAGTAAAACAGTGTTGAGTGGCTGTTTGTAGTTTTGGAAGAGAGGTGTCAGAGCAGATCAGGGTTGAGTCATCCGCATATTGAATGCAGGTGGCTTTAGGGATGACAGAGTGGAGATCGTTAATGAATATGGAAAAAAGAAGGGGACCAAGTATCGAGCCCTGAGGAACACCAATGGTGTTTGGGAGCAGGTCAGATAGTCTGTTTTGCCACTGGACAGCTTGTAACCTACCAGAGAGATAAGCCTTAAACCAGCTTAGGGCTAGGTTGTCAAGATGTAGGCTTTCTAGGGTGGAGAGGAGGAGCTGGTGATTCACCATGTCAAAGGCTTTTGATAGATCGAGGAAGAGGGCGGAGGATATTAGTTTGTTATTGCGGTTGTTATTGATGGAGTCAATGAAGGAGAGTAGAGCAGTGGTTGTACTGTGATGAGGGCGAAAGCCGTGCTGGCATTTGGACAGGAGATTGTGAAGGGTTAGGTAGTGTAGAAGTTGTTTGTGAACACATCTTTCCATAATTTTAGCTAGAGGAGACAGTATAGCTATTGGTCTGTAGTTGGAAGTTTCCGTGGAGTTACCTCCTTTATGAAGTGGGATAATGTAAGAAACTTTCCAAATAGAGGGATGGTGGCTTCAGTTATAGTCCTGTTTATTAGGATCGATATGGGATAGGCTATTGTGTCAGCCGCTATTTGTAAGTACTCCGCTGGGAGGTGATCTGCTGCTAGGGTAGTTGGTTTCAGTTTTTTTAAGAGGGTGCAAATATAGGCTGTGGAAACCGGTTTTAGGCTAAAGGAGGGAGGAGCAGGGTTATTCTTATGGGAGGAGGGAGTTGAGGAGTTAGTTAACTGATTAGCTAGAGACTGGATGGTCTCAGTAAAAAAAGAGTTAAAGGTGTTGGCTACATCTACTGGGTCTTTCGATTAGTTTCTCAGGGTAGGGGTGGAGGATTTACCTGGATGGAGAAGATTATTAAATCCTGCCCAGAACTTCTTTGGATTCTGTTGGTGCTTATTCTGCAGGTGGCAGAAGTACTGTTTTTTATCCTGGGTAATGGCTGATTTAGTGGTGTTCCGGAGCTGTTGGAATTTGATGCGATCTTGGGGAGTTTTAGTAGCTCTCCATTTATCCCAGGCCTGGTCTCGGAGTTTAATTTTGGTTTTGGTATGACTAGTTAGCCAGGGGGCTATCCGTTCCTTGGATCTAATCAGACGACTGGGGGCATGGGAGTCTAGTATGTTAAGGAACATGTCATTAAAGTAGGCTTTCCTGGAGGGGTAGGTTTTTAGGATAGACCAGTTACAGGACTTTAGTTCTGCGGAATAGTCGTGGGTCAAATTTCTTTTGTCCCTGACTTGTCTGTATATGGGGGGGCTAGTAGTTGGACATTTATGTTTAATGATATAAGTTATGAGGTGGTCACTGAGGTCATTTGGGAGGGTCCCAGAGGTATAATTCTGTGAACCCTTATTGGTGAGTATCCAGTCAATGGTGCTCTCTTTTGCGGGTGTTTCCAATTCTAGTTGGGGATAGAATGTTTTGGGAGAAACCATATAAGTTAATAGGATGTGGGGTTATGTGGGCTGAACAGTGAGACCAGTCTATATTGACATCCCCAAGTACTATGGTTTCTTGGGGTAATTGGTGGACAACCAGCAGAGTGTTTGTTCCAGGTTTTCAGTGTTCTTCCCTGGTGGGATATAGATTCCTATAAGGTTAATGCATTTCTGGGTGTTGAGGCATATCTTAAGGGCAATAAGTTCTATATTTGAAACTCGGAGGCTGTAGTGGGTTCCTTATAATATTCAAGGTATTCCTGAACATAACAGCCAAACCCCCACCCTTTTTTTGTCCGATCAGTCCTGAGAATATTGTACCCAGGTGCCAGAATCTCTTCATCTTTGGTAGAGGGTTTTAGCCATGTTTCTGATAGACATACAATGTCTGGAGAATGAGTGGCTAACATAGCATGTAGGTTATGGACCTTATTGTTTATACTCCTGATATTAAGATGAAGTATGAGTAGGGAATCTGTAGAACTTGAGCTATTTTAGGCGTTCAAGTCTAAGACTGTGGGTGGACCTGGGTTGGGGTGGATGTGCCATCTATGATGATACATTTTTCAGGTGATCAAGGAATCTCAGTAGCTTGTTTAGGATTTTAAGGTTGGCTTTGGTGTTAGTAACTTTAGGATGGCGGAGGTTAAGATGCACAATTTTGTGAGATGGTGAATTGTCAGGATGGGGGAGAAGTGTGGTATGACTAGCAGAGAGATTTGGGTAGGTGCTGGTGTGAGCCTTGGGGAGGGAGATACCTAGCAGAGCTTGTTTTTCATAACTTGTTAAGAAATGAGCAATAAGAAGGGGTATTATTATAATAGGGGTAATTGTAGAGGTAGTTTTGACCATGGTATGAGGAAGATAAGGGTCTGGTGGAGGGAGGAGTTGAAGGTGTAACGTAATATTGAAAGAGGGCCTAGAGTGGGGGAGGAGAGTTACTAGGTTACAGGGCGGTCCTAGTTACTGGGGGGAAGTGGGAGGAGCTAACTGGCCCTATAAATGTAGCAGTAGTGGGGGCGGGTGGGATAAGGGGGCAGGGTGGGGAGCGCGGCTTAGCCAGCCAGCGAGCGAAGCTTGAGCGGGAATAGCTCCCCACCGCCTGGAGTTTCACAGGGTCTTAAAGCCAGAAACAGTAAGTTTTTATGTCTGTTCCTTAAGTAATTAAAATAGCCAGAAACAGATATAATTTCAATGGGAGTGCTACGTACTTTCCACTGTAAGACTTTAGATCTAGGCTGTAGACCTGAATAAAACTTTATAAGCTAAAAGTTTGTTTAAAGGTACTATCAAGTTACTGCCGGCTAGACGCTATTCCTGCCTAGTACATAGTAGTTAAAGCAGTAGTCTTTACCCTGAAACACTTTCAGAGGGTAGTTTAATTTTTAAAGTTGGTGGGCTGTTCTGTGCGTTCGCACCAGATTGTAGTTCAGGAAGTAGCTTGGGTCTAGGGAGCCACGCGGAGAAGTCTGCTAGAGAGAGGGGCTACCTGTGAGTAGATAAGAGGAACAGTTTGTTTAGAGTTGGAATAGGTATCCTACTTAGGCATAGAGGCTGCTATTAAGCACATATCATGGTTAATGCAGAGGACTGATAACACAGGTTGTTCAGTATTAGGCAGAGGGTTTTATAAATTCACCGCATGCCATTAAGCTATTGCATGTAATAATCAGTAAAAGACAGGCTATAACAGTACAAAGCTTGGTTCCTAATAAATCTGAATAGCAGAAAAATAAAATAATCGGGCCAGTAGTGAGAAGTACTTTCCGCCAAGCCCAGTTTTACCAAGTTATCATAGGTTTAGATAAATAGCGTCAATACATTTTGCAATTCCCCAGTTCAAATAAATGTAGGCAATGAGGTAATAAAGTTAAAAACCACAAAACAGGAGCTTTAGATACATACAGAAACCAGTCGCTAATTAGGCAGCAGAAAAGGGCGTACGCCAATGCAGCTTCAACAACTCGTGCAATCACTTGCCATACCAGATTCCAAAAAACAAGCAAGCACGCTATCTACGACATGGCATTCAGTAGTAAAAACATATTCCAGCAGAATTAGTTTGACTGTACAATAATGGACGGTAGTGGTCAATTTCAAACAACAACAGCTTTAGTAGGTTATTTTTTACCTTGATGCACGGACAGCGGCCAGGCAGGACGACAGGACAGTACCTTTTGCAGACTGTTAGAAACTGGCGATAAGCAGATGGTGTAAATGAAAACTCGCTGACGTCAGGAGAGGCCCGCCTGGAGTTTCACAGGGTCTTAAAGCCAGAAACAGTAAGTTTTATGTCTGTTCCTTAAGTAATTAAAATAGCCAGAAACAGATATAATTTCAATGGGAGTGCTACTTTCCACTGTAAGACTTTAGATCTAGGCTGTAGACCTGAATAAAACTTTATAAGCTAAAAGTTTGTTTAAAGGTACTATCAAGTTACTGCCGGCTAGACGCTATTCCTGCCTAGTACATAGTAGTTAAAGCAGTAGTCTTTACCCTGAAACACTTTCAGAGGGTAGTTTAATTTTTTAAAGTTCGTGGGCTGTTCTGTGCGTTCGCACCAGATTGTAGTTCAGGAAGTAGCTTGGGTCTAGGGAGCCACGGAGAAGTCTGCTAGAGAGGGGCTACCTGTGAGTAGATAAGAGAGGAACAGTTTGTTTAGAGTTGGAATAGGTATCCTACTTAGGCATAGAGGCTGCTATTAAGCACATATCATGGTTAATGCAGAGGACTGATAACACAGGTTGTTCAGTATTAGGCAGAGGGTTTTATAAATTCACACGCATGCCATTAAGCTATTGCATGTAATAATCAGTAAAAGACAGGCTATAACAGTACAAAGCTTGGTTCCTAATAAATCTGAATAGCAGAAAAATAAAAATAATCGGGCCAGTAGTGAGAAGTACTTTCCGCCAAGCCCAGTTTTACCAAGTTATCATAGGTTTAGATAAATAGCGTCAATACATTTTGCAATTCCCCAGTTCAAATAAATGTAGGCAATGAGGTAATAAAGTTAAAACCACAAAACAGGAGCTTTAGATACATACAGAAACCAGTCGCTAATTAGGCAGCAGAAAAGGACGCCAATGCAGCTTCAACAACTCGTGCAATCACTTGCCATACCAGATTCCAAAAAACAAGCAAGCACGCTATCTACGACATGGCATTCAGTAGTAAAAACATATTCCAGCAGAATTAGTTTGACTGTACAATAATGGACGGTAGTGGTCAATTTCAAACAACAACAGCTTTAGTAGGTTATTTTTACCTTGATGCACGGACAGCGGCCAGGCAGGACGACAGGACAGTACCTTTGCAGACTGTTAGAAACTGGCGATAAGCAGATGGTGTAAATGAAAACTGGCTGACGCCAGGAGAGGCCCGCCTGGAGTTTCACAGGGTCTTAAAGCCAGAAACAGTAAGTTTTTATGTCTGTTCCTTAAGTAATTAAAATAGCCAGAAACAGATATAATTTCAATGGGAGTGCTAACTTTCCACTGTAAGACTTTAGATCTAGGCTGTAGACCTGAATAAAACTTTATAAGCTAAAAGTTTGTTTAAAGGTACTATCAAGTTACTGCCGGCTAGACGCTATTCCTGCCTAGTACATAGTAGTTAAAGCAGTAGTCTTTACCCTGAAACACTTTCAGAGGGTAGTTTAATTTTTAAAGTTCGTGGGCTGTTCTGTGCGTCGCACCAGATTGTAGTTCAGGAAGTAGCTTGGGTCTAGGGAGCCACGGAGAAGTCTGCTAGAGAGGGGCTACCTGTGAGTAGATAAGAGAGGGAACAGTTTGTTTAGAGTTGGAATAGGTATCCTACTTAGGCATAGAGGCTGCTATTAAGCACATATCATGGTTAATGCAGAGGACTGATAACACAGGTTGTTCAGTATTAGGCAGAGGGTTTTATAAATTCACAGCACGCATGCCATTAAGCTATTGCATGTAATAATCAGTAAAAGACAGGCTATAACAGTACAAAGCTTGGTTCCTAATAAATCTGAATAGCAGAAAAATAAAAATAATCGGGCCAGTAGTGAGAAGTACTTTCCCGCCAAGCCCAGTTTTACCAAGTTATCATAGGTTTAGATAAATAGCGTCAATACATTTTGCAATTCCCCAGTTCAAATAAATGTAGGCAATGAGGTAATAAAGTTAAAAACCACAAAACAGGAGCTTTAGATACATACAGAAACCAGTCGCTAATTAGGCAGCAGAAAAGGACGCCAATGCAGCTTCAACAACTCGTGCAATCACTTGCCATACCAGATTCCAAAACAAGCAAGCACGCTATCTCGACATGGCATTCAGTAGTAAAAACATATTCCAGCAGAATTAGTTTGACTGTACAATAATGGACGGTAGTGGTCAATTTCAAACAACAACAGCTTTAGTAGGTTATTTTTACCTTGATGCACGGACAGCGGCCAGGCAGGACGACAGGACAGTACCTTTTGCAGACTGTTAGAAACTGGCGATAAGCAGATGGTGTAAATGAAAACTCGCTGGCGCCAGGAGAGGCCCGCCTGGAGTTTCACAGGGTCTTAAAGCCAGAAACAGTAAGTTTTATGTCTGTTCCTTAAGTAATTAAAATAGCCAGAAACAGATATAATTTCAATGGGAGTGCTACGTACTTTCCACTGTAAGACTTTAGATCTAGGCTGTAGACCTGAATAAAACTTTATAAGCTAAAAGTTTGTTTAAAGGTACTATCAAGTTACTGCCGGCTAGACGCTATTCCTGCCTAGTACATAGTAGTTAAAGCAGTAGTCTTTACCCTGAAACACTTTCAGAGGGTAGTTTAATTTTTTAAAGTTCGTGGGCTGTTCTGTGCGTTCGCACCAGATTGTAGTTCAGGAAGTAGCTTGGGTCTAGGGAGCCACGCGGAGAAGTCTGCTAGAGAGAGGGGCTACCTGTGAGTAGATAAGAGAGGGAACAGTTTGTTTAGAGTTGGAATAGGTATCCTACTTAGGCATAGAGGCTGCTATTAAGCACATATCATGGTTAATGCAGAGGACTGATAACACAGGTTGTTCAGTATTAGGCAGAGGGTTTTATAAATTCACAGTACGCATGCCATTAAGCTATTGCATGTAATAATCAGTAAAAGACAGGCTATAACAGTACAAAGCTTGGTTCCTAATAAATCTGAATAGCAGAAAAATAAAATAATCAGGCCAGTAGTGAGAAGTACTTTCCGCCAAGCCCAGTTTTACCAAGTTATCATAGGTTTAGATAAATAGCGTCAATACATTTTGCAATTCCCCAGTTCAAATAAATGTAGGCAATGAGGTAATAAAGTTAAAAACCACAAAACAGGAGCTTTAGATACATACAGAAACCAGTCGCTAATTAGGCAGCAGAAAAGGACGCCAATGCAGCTTCAACAACTCGTGCAATCACTTGCCATACCAGATTCCAAAAACAAGCAAGCACGCTATCTCGACATGGCATTCAGTAGTAAAAACATATTCCAGCAGAATTAGTTTGACTGTACAATAATGGACGGTAGTGGTCAATTTCAAACAACAACAGCTTTAGTAGGTTATTTTTACCTTGATGCACGGACAGCGCCAGGCAGGGACAGGACAGTACCTTTTGCAGACTGTTAGAAACTGGCGATAAGCAGATGGTGTAAATGAAAACTCGCTGACGTCAGGAGAGGCCCGCCTGGAGTTTCACAGGGTCTTAAAGCCAGAAACAGTAAGTTTTTATGTCTGTTCCTTAAGTAATTAAAATAGCCAGAAACAGATATAATTTCAATGGGAGTGCTACGTACTTTCCACTGTAAGACTTTAGATCTAGGCTGTAGACCTGAATAAAACTTTATAAGCTAAAAGTTTGTTTAAAGGTACTATCAAGTTACTGCCGGCTACGCTATTCCTGCCTAGTACATAGTAGTTAAAGCAGTAGTCTTTACCCTGAAACACTTTCAGAGGGTAGTTTAATTTTTAAAGTTCGTGGCTGTTCTGTGCGTTCGCACCAGATTGTAGTTCAGGAAGTAGCTTGGGTCTAGGGAGCCACGGAGAAGTCTGCTAGAGAGGGGCTACCTGTGAGTAGATAAGAGAGGGAACAGTTTGTTTAGAGTTGGAATAGGTATC
The DNA here is from genome assembly GCF_019279795.1 of Protopterus annectens. NCBI lineage: Eukaryota > Metazoa > Chordata > Ceratodontiformes > Protopteridae > Protopterus > Protopterus annectens. The sequence goes on along the minus strand of NC_056749.1, from coordinate 192,083,717 downwards.
CTACTTAGGCATAGAGGCTGCTATTAAGCACATATCATGGTTAATGCAGAGGACTGATAACACAGGTTGTTCAGTATTAGGCAGAGGGTTTTATAAATTCACAGTACGCATGCCATTAAGCTATTGCATGTAATAATCAGTAAAAGACAGGCTATAACAGTACAAAGCTTGGTTCCTAATAAATCTGAATAGCAGAAAAATAAAAATAATCGGGCCAGTAGTGAGAAGTACTTTCCCGCCAAGCCCAGTTTTACCAAGTTATCATAGGTTTAGATAAATAGCGTCAATACATTTTGCAATTCCCCAGTTCAAATAAATGTAGGCAATGAGGTAATAAAGTTAAAAACCACAAAACAGGAGCTTTAGATACATACAGAAACCAGTCGCTAATTAGGCAGCAGAAAAGGACACCAATGCAGCTTCAACAACTCGTGCAATCACTTGCCATACCAGATTCCAAAAACAAGCAAGCACGCTATCTGACATGGCATTCAGTAGTAAAACATATTCCAGCAGAATTAGTTTGACTGTACAATAATGGACGGTAGTGGTCAATTTCAAACAACAACAGCTTTAGTAGGTTATTTTTACCTTGATGCACGGACAGCGGCCAGGCAGGACGACAGGACAGTACCTTTTGCAGACTGTTAGAAACTGGCGATAAGCAGATGGTGTAAATGAAAACTCGCTGCCGTCAGGAGAGGCCCGCCTGGAGTTTCACAGGGTCTTACAGCCAGAAACAGTAAGTTTTATGACTGTTCCTTAAGTAATTAAAATAGCCAGAAACAGATATAATTTCAATGGGAGTGCTACGTACTTTCCACTGTAAGACTTTAGATCTAGGCTGTAGACCTGAATAAAACTTTATAAGCTAAAAGTTTGTTTAAAGGTACTATCAAGTTACTGCCGGCTAGGCGCTATTCCTGCCTAGTACATAGTAGTTAAAGCAGTAGTCTTTACCCTGAAACACTTTCAGAGGGTAGTTTAATTTTTTAAAGTTCGTGGGCTGTTCTGTGCGTTCGCACCAGATTGTAGTTCAGGAAGTAGCTTGGGTCTAGGGAGCCACGCGGAGAAGTCTGCTAGAGAGAGGGGCTACCTGTGAGTAGATAAGAGAGGGAACAGTTTGTTTAGAGTTGGAATAGGTATCCTACTTAGGCATAGAGGCTGCTATTAAGCACATATCATGGTTAATGCAGAGGACTGATAACACAGGTTGTTCAGTATTAGGCAGAGGGTTTTATAAATTCACAGTACGCATGCCATTAAGCTATTGCATGTAATAATCAGTAAAAGACAGGCTATAACAGTACAAAGCTTGGTTCCTAATAAATCTGAATAGCAGAAAAATAAAAATAATCGGGCCAGTAGTGAGAAGTAGTTTCCCGCCAAGCCCAGTTTTACCAAGTTATCATAGGTTTAGATAAATAGCGTCAATACATTTTGCAATTCCCCAGTTCAAATAAATGTAGGCAATGAGGTAATAAAGTTAAAAACCACAAAACAGGAGCTTTAGATACATACAGAAACCAGTCGCTAATTAGGCAGCAGAAAAGGACGCCAATGCAGCTTCAACAACTCGTGCAATCACTTGCCATACCAGATTCCAAAAAACAAGCAAGCACGCTATCTACGACATGGCATTCAGTAGTAAAAACATATTCCAGCAGAATTAGTTTGACTGTACAATAATGGACGGTAGTGGTCAATTTCAAACAACAACAGCTTTAGTAGGTTATTTTTTACCTTGATGCACGGACAGCGGCCAGGCAGGACGACAGGACAGTACCTTTTGCAGACTGTTAGAAACTGGCGATAAGCAGATGGTGTAAATGAAAACTCGCTGACGTCAGGAGAGGCCCGCCTGGAGTTTCACAGGGTCTTAAAGCCAGAAACAGTAAGTTTTTATGTCTGTTCCTTAAGTAATTAAAATAGCCAGAAACAGATATAATTTCAATGGGAGTGCTACGTACTTTCCACTGTAAGACTTTAGATCTAGGCTGTAGACCTGAATAAAACTTTATAAGCTAAAAGTTTGTTTAAAGGTACTATCAAGTTACTGCCGGCTAGACGCTATTCCTGCCTAGTACATAGTAGTTAAAGCAGTAGTCTTTACCCTGAAACACTTTCAGAGGGTAGTTTAATTTTTTAAAGTTAGGTAGGCTGTTCTGTGCGTTCGCACCAGATTGTAGTTCAGGAAGTAGCTTGGGTCTAGGGAGCCACGCGGAGAAGTCTGCTAGAGAGAGGGGCTACCTGTGAGTAGATAAGAGAGGGAACAGTTTGTTTAGAGTTGGAATAGGTATCCTACTTAGGCATAGAGGCTGCTATTAAGCACATATCATGGTTAATGCAGAGGACTGATAACACAGGTTGTTCAGTATTAGGCAGAGGGTTTTATAAATTCACAGTGCGCATGCCATTAAGCTATTGCATGTAATAATCAGTAAAAGACAGGCTATAACAGTACAAAGCTTGGTTCCTAATAAATCTGAATAGCAGAAAAATAAAAATAATCGGCCAGTAGTGAGAAGTACTTTCCGCCAAGCCCAGTTTTACCAAGTTATCATAGGTTTAGATAAATAGCGTCAATACATTTTGCAATTCCCCAGTTCAAATAAATGTAGGCAATGAGGTAATAAAGTTAAAACCACAAAACAGGAGCTTTAGATACATACAGAAACCAGTCGCTAATTAGGCAGCAGAAAAGGACGCCAATGCAGCTTCAACAACTCGTGCAATCACTTGCCATACCAGATTCCAAAAAACAAGCAAGCACGCTATCTACGACATGGCATTCAGTAGTAAAAACATATTCCAGCAGAATTAGTTTGACTGTACAATAATGGACGGTAGTGGTCAATTTCAAACAACAACAGCTTTAGTAGGTTATTTTTACCTTGATGCACGGACAGCGGCCAGGCAGGACGACAGGACAGTACCTTTTGCAGACTGTTAGAAACTGGCGATAAGCAGATGGTGTAAATGAAAACTCGCTGACGTCAGGAGAGGCCCGCCTGGAGTTTCACAGGGTCTTAAAGCCAGAAACAGTAAGTTTTTATGTCTGTTCCTTAAGTAATTAAAATAGCCAGAAACAGATATAATTTCAATGGGAGTGCTACGTACTTTCCACTGTAAGACTTTAGATCTAGGCTGTAGACCTGAATAAAACTTTATAAGCTAAAAGTTTGTTTAAAGGTACTATCAAGTTACTGCCGGCTAGACGCTATTCCTGCCTAGTACATAGTAGTTAAAGCAGTAGTCTTTACCCTGAAACACTTTCAGAGGGTAGTTTAATTTTTTAAAGTTCGTGGGCTGTTCTGTGCGTTCGCACCAGATTGTAGTTCAGGAAGTAGCTTGGGTCTAGGGAGCCACGCGGAGAAGTCTGCTAGAGAGAGGGGCTACCCTGAAACACTTTCAGAGGGTAGTTTAATTTTTAAAGTTCGTGGGCTGTTCTGTGCGTTCGCACCAGATTGTAGTTCAGGAAGTAGCTTGGGTCTAGGGAGCCACGCGGAGAAGTCTGCTAGAGAGAGGGGCTACCCTGAAACACTTTCAGAGGGTAGTTTAATTTTTTAAAGTTCGTGGGCTGTTCTGTGCGTTCGCACCAGATTGTAGTTCAGGAAGTAGCTTGGGTCTAGGGAGCCACGCGGAGAAGTCTGCTAGAGAGAGGGGCTACCTTGATGCACGGACAGCGGCCAGGCAGGACTTCTCACCATCCTTTCTTAGTCTGCTGTCTGTCATGCTCTTGGCTACTTCCCTGTGATAGTGTTCCCTTTTATATGCCTACCTTTTCTGTCTATCAGTGCCCCATCATATGTGTCTGATTTACCATCTACATTTATCAGATCTCCAACATTCTGGTTCTTTTTAACCTGTGTTTCCTGTGGTTATTGTATTCATTCTCTTGTTCATGTTCTCTGTCCACAAAGATGCTCTGATTGTTTCAACTTCTACTACTTTGCCCATCATTTTCTGATATTCTCCATTTTTTTTTCAATATTTATCCTGTTAATTCTTTTTTATACAGCCAACACATTTTCCCTTGAAATTTGCTATTTGGTCTTCCGTAAATATTCTATAATTTATTAACTGCCTTCTCTCTTGTGCTCTTTTGTGCTGGGCCAAGCAATGCTGTATAATACTTTGCACATGACATCTTAGCAATTTAAGATATAAATATACCAAACCTTGATTCCTCCTGGTAGGGAATATAGGGTGATATAGTTTCCCTCTAGACTATTCTTATTTGCCAGTGATGGTATACAGCCAGAATGTTGGTAATTGTTGGTCAGTACAGAACCCTCATTGCATTTCTGCTCATCTGCTTTTCTTCCCCACATGGCTTACTGGTTTCTGGGGTAGTGGCAGCTTTCACATGTTCTTTTATGCTACTGAAGTCTGCTAAGGTCACCTTTTCTGACTGGCTACTTCTGTGCTAAGCTGCTTAGCAGCTGAGGGTGTTGTCTCTTCATTGGTTGCCTGTCTTTTTTTTTTTTTTTTTTTTTTTTTTTTTTTTACAGATTTTGCGGAGATGATCTACACTTTGATTTGTTTAAGAAAGTTATTTCTTTTGTCCCTGCAGGATTGACCAGTTTGGTTACTATGGGACAAATAAAGTATTTACAAACAATTTGAACTTGTGTACATTATTTCACAATAAGGATGAATGGGTATTTAAATTTTACTGCAAGTCGGATGTTTTTATTCCACCTTCTAATTCAAATGATGACATTTTTGAAACTTTATGTGAAAATGAACTTAAATAGCTGTTAAAGTTGAAATGTAACTAACAGTTTTATAACTAACCTTAAAGGAATTGCAGCTTTGACAGCCATTTCAAAAGATAGGAGTTTTCAGGTAATGATTTTGCACCTTTGTTTCCATTACAGAAATTACTACTGACTATGCATACATTAGAATGATTTTGTACACTCTTTTTGCAGCAGGTCATTTCATCAGAGGATCGTCAGTTTTAAAATGTTGCACATTCTGTAATACCAGCTATTTTTGGTATATTTCTAAAATAGATACTTGTTTAGAAGCTTCACAGAGGGTCAGTTACTAAGATGATTGCCTTCTTTGTTAACAGAAAGATAAAGCATTTCTTGCACAAATTGTCACTTACTGCAGGATTCATTGCACTTTTTAGGTGATACAGCCAAAATTGCTTATAATGAAAATGTATTATTCGGTACAGCAAACATTATGAGTCTGTATTCAGTGATACCATATGAACAATGTATGGAATGGTTCAGGAGTGCTGTTGTATCTCACAGTTTATTCAACACTGAAATTAGGTTGATAAAGCATTTATGGATATTATTCTTATAAATAAGTTTCTATTTTTAAGGGGAATATTTTAAACAAAGTTAGGATGTGTCTGTGGGAGCTGCTGCAGCTCAAATCTATGTTAATTTGGTATTAGTCAAATGTGAACAAGAAAATACTTTGAATAGCAAGTATCAGGCTTTTAATCACACTTATTTCAGGTACCTGAATGACATTTTTATTTTGTGCTCTGGTGATGTACATCAATTGAAATCATTAATTTTTTTCACTATTTGAAAAACACTCCTGACTTTTTAGATGTTTATATGCAGTCATTGGTTGATATACATTATTTAGATGTTAAAATATGGAAGGATAATATTAAAGGAAAGTTCCAATATTCCTTTTTTTTTGGTAAGCAAACATTTGCCAATACATATTTGAATTTTAAAGGATGTCATCTTTTTTCACCATAGGAATGGTGTTGTTAAGGGGCAAATAGGCTTTCAGGCTTAATTACAGATAATGGTTGATCAATGAGACAGACAATATCAAGATTTTTTAAAAAATAAACTAAAACTTAACTGTTTCCCTTGCAGGTTTCTAGAGATGTTTCAACTTGCTCAGCACAAAACTCAAATTGTTGCAAGCTAATTTCCTTTCTTTCATATTTACCTCTTATTTCAGCTGTAACATTCCTTATTTCTCTGACTGATCTCACAAATAGGTATTTTACAGTAACCTCCAAAAAGTACTGTCCTTCTGATATATTAATATTCTTCATGCCTGAACTTCACAGAAAAGGGTGGTGGCCACACATTAAATATTTCATATGGATTGGATGCATGTACACTTAGTAAATACTTTGAGCAACCAGTTTAATTGTTGCAGAAATCATATTTAAAACACAAGGCATCTGCCAGAGCAGTTCAATGTACCAAGCACTGAGATCAAACAACCTCAACGCTGAATAAAAAAATTAAACAGTAAGCCAAACTTATTAGCTTAGTGAAATATTTGACGCAGTTTTTTGCTTGCTTTTATCTTTATGAATTGTTGCCACTGAGAAATATGTTACTAACTGCATTTTATAAGAGCACATGCCTTCACACTGTTACCAAAATGGAAACTGATTTACTCAATATTTGCACAAATGATGCCAGCTAAATGTGTTTGCTGAAGATTTAATGGTTCAATACTGCTTCTAGGAATGCATTTAAGTAGAACAGTATTCAGCACACTGCGCATGGATCAGTCACTGGTTGTTCTTTTCATATTCCATTAATGATCATTCTTTGTCCAGCTTAACTTCAGAGTGAAAACAAATAAGCTCACCTGAATGAGGATGCCGGGCAGTTTCATTAATACTTATTTTGAATTTCTTTCCTCATTTGCGTGAACTCCTCTTCTCTAACAGATATGTTTCCAGTGCATATGCACTTGAAATGATTGGTTTTGTGCAGAAATGAATGAGTGACTATATTTAGAGCTTATACATTTCTAAATGATAAAGCAGGCCAATACTGTTTGTTACTATGTCAGTGTTCTGCTTCTAAAAAGTATAGGCATTTCCTTAATAATATTTGCAAGATACTTCATTGCATGGAAGAGCTGTGCTGTGAAACTTTACTATCTGATAAAGAAAAATGCATTATTATGAATTTCACTCATTCACATTAAGCTTTTCCTAGCTTTTGTAATTCAATAAACCATGTGTAATAAAAGCAATTCCAGCTTGAATAGCATTGTTTCCTTTCTCACTTTCTTTGTCTTTCTGTTCTTCTTGAGGATATACTATTTTTGCAGCATAAAAACTATGGAAATATTTTCATAATGTAATTACTTTCTGGTGTCTTCTAACACTGACTTGCCAGTAATTTCACATATTGTCACAGGCAAGTAACCACTAACAGACAGTTTTCTGATGCACTGTTTTATATAGCCATTGTTTAGTTTTTTTCCTCATGTTTCCTATGAAAATTAGCTTTAATGAGAACTGATAAACCAGTTAACAAAGGTTCATAGCTGCAGGACATTTTAATCCTAGCTAGTTTCCCTTCTTGTGCTGACGATAACATCCTGTTTGGTTACAGACTCAGTTTACCCATCCCATGATTGATAATTATAAATTATCCCTAATAACTGGGATCATACCATGGATAATTGGAGGGGACCTATGCACGGGATAAAGCATTTGAAACCCGTGTGTATAAAACTGGTAGTACAGGGGCAGTCTTGGGTTAAATGTTATGTTTTCCCTGCATAAATCCAAGTTGCACTTGAATATGGACAGGGGTGAACTTTGTATTATGTGGATGGGGAGTCTTCTCCACAGAAAATAAATCAATTTAATAAAATCAATAAATTAAATCAGTACACTGTTCTGTTTGTGTTTAGTTAAATGACCATGAGATTAAAGACATTGTCAATATTTCCAAATGTGATATGCATTAATAGGCATGTAACGTTTTGTGATGGAGATCGTGGAACAGTGAGGATCAAGACAATTATCCTTTTCTGCACTGTATTGCAACCTTGGAGTTGGTATATATAATTTGCAGGGGTGCAGGAGAGCTTGACCCCCCACAAAAACATTTAAAATGGTAGATTTTTATGTTAAATTAAAGTATTTAAATGGAGCATTTGTTTTTGTCAGTGCTTCACTATCTACATTGCAAACCTCCATTTAGTCTGTGCATGCACAGTAGGCGTTTGTCCTTACAAGCTTCAACATCATGACGTTTTGCTTTTCTGAGTGTTTCATCTTCTCATCTTTGTAATTTCAATTTTGATTATTTGAATATTCAATCTAATGAGGTAGATCCATCTGCACTTTTTCACTGTTGTGATTATGTCTGATTCTAAACTTAAACAATACTGAATTGTTATGCTTAGTAATAAACTGCAAGAGACGCATGCAGGTTCAAGTTCAACTAGTGTTGATATAAACTCTTCTTAAAATAATAAATCTCAAACACAATAATGTGACATCAAACAATTACATACTGCAAATCAGAATATGTATGGTATAAGAACAGACTGCTTATTAAAATTAATGTGTAAATATGTAAAAATGTAAATGTATATAAATAAATTGGGTGAAACAGGTATCCAAGACTGAGTGAATAAATGCTCCAAAGTACAAATGAAGAAATATCAATAATTATACACTAATTTAACAAATAAGAATAAAGCAGAGCTGGAAAATACATATTCTGCAAGATCAATCTAAAACTTAAAACACATTCTCCAAGTCCAAAATGCCTTTCACTGTGCAATGTCCCCAAAATGTAGAATACAAACGCAGCTAGAGCTCATTAAATGGTCTAAACACTAGAAAGATTAACATGCCATATATCCCTCTCATGGTATTAGAGCAGCTAAAAGCTGACTTTGATATTGTTAGTGAAGAATATATAAGCAAATAAACAGATTGAAATTGGTAATAATTTAACAAAACGTAGATGAACAAAGGTGAAACTGCTATACTGTAATGCTGATTACCATTCAAAGGAAAGTGGCCCTCTGTTACTAAAGCAAATCATCATTTAAGTTAAAATAGCAAATTGAGAAAAAACAACCAAAATGAAGCAGATGAATTGCAAAAATATGAACTGCAGTGAAGAAATCATTTTCCAAAATGGTACTAGCAGCAACAAATCATCAGGTAAGCCCAATAACAGGAAGACACAATTCAGCTGTCTGATTCCCAGGCACTCAGACTAAACACAAACAGATAATAAAATAGCAGCATTGAAAAGTCCAGGATAAGTCACAAGTTAATTTTAACAAGCACGCATAATGTAAAAAAAAAAAACAACATCCCCTGGCAGACATTTGTCACCATCTTCAAAACATTCGGTTGGACACATACTGGTAATTGGGATGGTATGCTTTGCTAAATGATGTTTTTGATTCTGATAGTTGGGAAACATGCGACTTATGTTTGGCTAGGTTTAATAAAATGTAAGGGTATTAGCTTAGCTACTGTTACAGCTCATGAAAAACATTTTTTTGTTCCCACCACAGTTGTCTGTCATCAGCTAGGTCACGAAGACCCTCATCAATACTCTACTTTCTCTATCTGAACTAACCTTTGGAACTGAGGTCATGCATATGGAGATTCCTTGGTGTAAGCAGCTGGGGGATGTGTGTGGATAAGAAATGGCGGTGTCCTGGTACAGTGTCATTTTTACAGTTGCAGAGGTCTTTCTGGTAAGCCCTACACACCGTTCTTCCCAATCCGCAATGCGCATCGCAAATGTACAAGCCTCTGAGCTAATGCTCTTGGTGTCTATGAAGGGTATTTGGTCCTTGTCTGTAAACTATACCCTTCCTTCTAGTTTAAATGCACTGGCAAAAATGCTGCTCTGGCCTATCACCATGGCTGAGTCCTTGGGTTTCAGGAGAGGTTTGAGGAGCTGTGGGAACAGCTGTCATTATAGAGAAGGCAGTCTTCCTGGCATACTGTACCACAATAATGTTGGGACACTCAGAGTCCTTAGGTTATACACAAAGGACTAGTAGAAGTACATCAAAGACATAACCCAGGGGGACTCCTTAGTTAATTATTTATGATGTCTGATATAGCATTGTTATGGTATAATCCTACATGTATGAGGCTACTTATTAGGCCAGAATGGCTGTGGTACAGGCCTCTGACAAGTAAAAAAAGAAGCGGGAGTACTACTACACCTCTCTAAAGACCATCCCATATCTCCTCCCTTTCAGATAAAATGACTACATTTATGGATTAAGCTTTTCTGAAGTTATGCCAGAAAATTTCAGTGTTGGAATTTGAGTGTATTGAGGGATAACCTTTTCTAGAATTTTGTGCAAGAGGTAAAGGACAGCGATGACAATAAAACTGGATAAGCTGAGGTCCACCTTTGTGTAGAGATATGAGGTTGTCCAGAGAGTGATTTCATAGCCTTCCCTAATGCTTTTTTTCATAAAGTATGTAAGAATATGAAGGAGTAAGAATTAAGGTCAATGATTTTTTTTTAGGGTTGAAGTCCAATCCCTCACACTCACTATCTTTGATTTTGAAAAGAAGCTTCCTAACCAGACTGAGGTTGTCATCTTATATAAAACCATTATCAGCATGTAGAGAGGACAGAGATGTTTGCAGATCATGGAAGTGTCTGTTCTGCTGATTCATAACAGGCTTTGAAGACATCTTTCTTTTTACTGTCAGAATCCTGAGGAGACAGTAGGGGAGTAGTTAGAGCTCATGATTTAGGATCTAATTTATACCTTACCAGGTTATCTTAAGTTAACCAATTGGCTTGCATTAAAGAAAAAAAAGTTGCATGTCGTTGTTTAATACCATTAGCATTCTGTACTAGATGGTTATTGATTTGTGAAACTGTAGACAATCCTTGCCTCTAGACATTAACAATTTTGTCATCCATGGTTTGTGTGAGATGTTAATATGGAAGGACTTCGTAGGATGGCACAATACATTACATTATGTACAGTTTTTACACAACAATTTGGAGCAGTACTGGGTACGGGACGGTAGAACCATGGCTGTACCTCATAATTCCCCATTATAGTAATTATTGCAGTAGGTCTAATAATCTTACTGTCTCCATTTTTTAAGATGTAGTTAACTTTTTTACTGTCAAGGTTTGCTGTTTGAGCTACTGGTGAGAATTCCACTTAGTTTTTATTTTTTTAAATAAGTTTAGTTGATGAATGCAGCATCGTGATCTGAGAGAGATTTGAATAATAAACCAGCAACCACAGTGTTTGCTGCATGCAATCTTAGTGCCCAGATACCTACAGATTCCTTTCAAGACCATTTGCTGGAATGGGATGAAAGGCTAAGTTTTGTCAGACTACTCATTAAAATGTGTTTTGGGAAAATATTGGACATGCTGAAGTCTCCTAGGCACAGGATTTTAGGTTTGCAGCTTTCCATTGGGACATGCTAAGGTATCATTCTAAGGTACTCTGAGAAAATGTACCTGAGTTGTAGATAGTTGAGATTGTATGACACACCTATGGTCCCTGCAGGGATGTTGTCTAGGTGGACTTTTCTGTCTCTGTTTCTGGGACACCAGGATCTGAGGAGGCTTTGCTTTTGGTAGTCTTTAGCATGGAGAACAGCTCAGATAAGATAACATTGCTGCTTTTAATATGGGTGTTTAAACAAGTTTACTTTATTCCCTGTACTGTGTATGTTGGCATGAATTGTTTTTGTTTTTATTTTAGGCAGGAGGAAAGAGGGCCAAGGGTGGAGGATAAGAGTACAGTGTCTGAAAAGCCAGAATGTCAGTGACAAATTATGGTGAATATCACTCGAATGGAGATGCAAGGGAGTAAAGAAATGACTACGGAGAGAATTTTGGTCTATGATATTTCCTGGATTAGTGATATAAAATGGGTTTTGCCTACTGCATGCTGTACTGTGTGCATTGTCTGTATATTTAACATAAAATGCAGATGGAAAACTATAGATGAGCTGTGAGAGAATAGATAAGTGAGAACTGAATTTAGTCTGGGTTCCAGTATTTGTACTTATTTATAGGACAAGTGACTTGTAAAGCTGAGGGAAAGATTGCAGGAGTTAGCGAGGGACAACAGTGTTAAGGTTTAAGTGATGAATAATGAAAACTAGGGGCTGCAGTCATAGTGAGGAACTTTTAACAGTCATGGAAATATGGCCATGTTAGGAAATGGATTCAATGGGTTGAATAGTTTAGTGGAGTGAATGTGCTGTGATTGCAACCTAAGAATTTTTTTTTAATAACTAGAAACAGAGTTGTGTTGGAGAAATTCTCTAGAAGGTATAAATAGTCAGTAGGGATAACAGACAAATAGGAGAGTAGCATATAAATGAGACAGTTGTTATATTTGATCGTTTTTATCATTTTGCTAATTTTTAATAAAGCATTAAAGGTATGTTGCTAGCAGATGCTATACACTTAACTAGGTGGTGGAATGACAAAAACAACAGCAGTGGGTTCAGGTACAAAAGCTGACAGTTTATCCAAGAATCTATTCAATAAAACAAACGGAAGGTGCAGTCACGTAAAAATCCAAAAGGTATAAACAGTATTCCAAGCGCTATCATCTCTGCTGAATCAGAGACTTTTTCAAGGAAATTAGAAAACTGTTACTGAGCTCAATTTAAACAAACAGATCCACTCCCAATTAACATTGAACCAATAAAATAAAACCATATACTGAATATTCATAAAGTTCATAAATATTCAACAATCACAGTACAATTCAACTACAGAACCCATGTCATAATAAAAAAAACACACTAAAATTAAGATTGACACTTGTCCTGTTGTCAGCGGAACACTCACGGGTTGAACGGCCTCATCCCGTTGCCCGCTGTGCAATGTAGTGGGACTTGAAAAGTCCTGCTTTTCAATTGCACTGAAATGCCATGGAAAAGCTGCAATTACTTCTGGCTTTTCCACAGCAATTCAGTGACGTCACCAACCCGGACGTGCAGGCAAAGTTGCTGCCTGTTAGGTCCGGGTGCTTTAATTCGTGCAGCAATTGGCTGCAATTTATGAAAGAGGTGGGGATTGGGGCAGGAAGGGCCCTGCAAAGATCGCAGCTGTATGATCACTTTGTTTTAAGCACTTCTACAAACACTAAAAAAATGACCGAAATTTTTTTTTTCCTAATGAGCCAGCAAGCCATCTGTTTGTCCAGCCAGCCATCCATTCATCCATCCAGCCAGCCATTCATCCAGCCAGCCATTCATTCAACCAGCCATTCATTCAACCAGCCAGCCATCCATTCATCAAGCCAGCCAGCCATCCATCCATTAATGCAGCCAGCCATTCATTCAGCCAGCCATCTATTCAAGCAGCCAGTTATCCATTCAGCCAGGCATTCATTCATGCAGCCCATCCATCCAGTCATTCATCCATCCAGCTGCTACTCCCACCAACCAGCTAGCCACTCCAGCAGCCAGCCAGCTAGCCAGTCCAGCAGCAAGCCAACCAACCACTCCAGCAGCCATCCGTCGTACCCATACCAGCATCTCCTTCATCGCTCCTGTGGTAGCTTCTTGGTAGAGGGTGTGGCCAGTGCCATATTGGTCACACCCCCATGTCCCATTTTAGCCTGCTTAAAAGGTGGCAACCCTAACTAAAATGTACAGCAAATAACACACCAACCCCCAAAAATCATGCCCTTGTCAAAATAATGTAGGTAAAAATGCTATTAATAAACATATACATTTGTACATATAAAATGTAAAATTATATAAATACATGTAAAAAAAAAATGTTTATCAATTCATTTATCTATTTAATGCTTTTAACTTCAAGAAACAGAAAACGAAAACTGGAAATACTCTAAAAACAAATGTTTAATCCAAGTTCAAGTTTAGCGAATTATTGACGTCACTGACGTCCGCAGCTGCTCCTACAGCCTGACCGCATTCAATTCACTCTAGCCTCTCGAAGGGGGTACACCTTGAATCTAAGGGAGAATTGGAGAGGGGGTTCCCGGGGCAGGAGATAATTAATGATGGTGAATTAAAGTCATGCGTTGTTGTGAAGAATAAAACTGGTGATTTTAATGTGTTTAACTTTTCCTCACTGGATGTGGATGTAACAATATGTGACCTGTTATCTAGGGGTATGACATTTGTACCAGAAAAGAATTTTGATTGATAAAACATGCTGATTGACTTAAACATTATGCAAGATAGTTGAATTTTAATATTTTGTTTAAATCTGATGAATATGTAAGTAATCCCCTGCACATTTCCAGTACTTATAATCCACCTCTCCACCCATCTCTGCAAATATTTGAAAAGTTATGTGAAACTGATATAAGGAATTTAAGAAATGATGGTTGCATTACTAATTTAAGTATTAATGAAATAGAATGCCTCGGTAATCTGAGATCTAATGTTGATATTAGAATTATTAAACCAGATAATGGGAGTGGGGCAGCAATAACGGACAAGGTGGATTATAATCAGAGGATGATGGATGTCTTATTGGGAGATGCTTATGTGAAAAGCTCTTTGAATGAGTTGAATGTTTCATATAAGAAGATTTATAATGTCTTAAATTACTTATTTATTGAAGGTTCTATTACAATTGATGAATTCAACTTTTTATCTACCTCTTATCCAAAAATACCATGTATGTTTGGTTTTCCAAAAATTCACAAGTGTTTATTTGATCCCTCCATGTAGCCAGTTGCTGATGGTCATGGGTCTATAACACATCCGTTGTCCAAATTCTTGGCTATCAGGTTGAAATCACTTTTAACGACAGAAAATAATTTATGTAGAAACTCCTGGGACTTTCTTGAAAGAATCAGCAAGCTGGAATATGTTGATTCAGGCATTTTTATTACCATGGATGACAAAGACCCATACACAGCGATACAGCATAAGCTTGGTCTTTAATGGTTTTGGAATTTTTATGTGAAAAGGTTGTTCCTCAACCTAGGGTTAACATATATGAACAATTGTTGGAGGTGGTATTGATGAATAATTTTATATTTTTTAACAATCAGCACTTTCTCCAGAAAAATGGGGTTGCCATGGCTTCACCATGTGGAGGGCTCTATGTGAACATTGTCATGCTCCAGTGGGAGAAAAAATATTTACTGAACTCAGATTATTATGAATACTGTAGAATGTACATCCATTTTTTGAATGACATTTTTATTTCTTGAGTGGGTCCACGTGATAAGATTACAGAATTTTTAGATTTTATGGACAACCCGACACAATTTCTATATTTTACTTTTAATTTTGATGAGAATGAAATAACATATTTGGATGTTAAATTTGTTAAGAATAGGTCCAGGAAGGTTTTTCAATCTGAATTTTTTTGTAAAAAGACATTTTCGAATAGTTTCCTTCACTTTGATAGTGGTCACCCTTATAAACAAAAGAAGGGGGTGGTAAAAGGTCAGCTGGTTAGGGCTGCCTGAATGGTTACCTCATTTGATGCATTTTTAAATTAATGTGGACTGCTGAAGGAAATCTTTTTGAAAAGGGGTTATCCTAACTCACTTGTGAATTAGGTCTTTATTGAGGTTTAGAATAAGATGAAGAAAGGTTATTTCAAGGCGATCCTTAATCAGGATGTGGATGAAACTTGCTTGATCAATATACCTAATGTTAACAAGAAGAACAATAGGACCATAGGAGTAACTTATGGAGATTCAACTTGTGTTATGGGCTATTATGGGCCCAATGAAATAGTCATTGAAGTGAATGCTGATGACACAGATGACTCAAACTTAGTCATTGTGGACCAGAATGTAACTGAAAGGGCCATAGGAGTAACTCAGTTGAGATCAGCTCTAGTTACGCCCCATAATAGGTCCAGTAAATTAATTATGGATATCTTATATAAGAATTGGGTAATTATTGGATCCTGTAACGAAATTTGACAATGGGTGGGGGTGACAGACTGAATGTTATATTACAGAATTGATAGGATGCTTAAAAAATGTCCTTGAATCTTGTAAAAGGGGAGCTATGACTGGGTACATGAGGAAATGTGGGGCTTGTTCATCTTGCACACATATTCTTGAGGGCTCATCTTGCATTATCAATGGGGTTACTATAGAACTGAGAAGGAAGACCACATGCCAAACTGAAAGGGTGGTAATCTGTGCCATATGTATGGTTTGTCCCACTTTCTACACCGGGAAAATGGAAAGGAGATTAAGATGTAGGATACACAAGCATTTAAAGGATTTTAGTTTAGGCAAAGAGACAAATGCTCTCGCTAAGCACTGTAAGGAGTATGAGGGGCGTGATTTTAAATTTACATTTTATATGTATATGTTTATTAATAGTATTTTTACTTACACTATTTTGACAAGGGCATGATTTTTTTGGGGATTATTGCGTTATCTGCTGTACATTTTAATTTATCATGACATGGGTTCTGTGGTTGAATTGTACTGTGATTGTTGAATATTTATGAACTTTGTGAATATTCATTATATGGTTTTATTTTATTGGTTCAATGTTAATTGGGGTGGATTTGTTTGTTTAAATTTAGCTCCATAACAGTTTTCTAATTTCCTTGAAAAAGTTTCTGATTCACCAGAGATGAAAGCGCTTGGAATACTGTTTATACCTTTTGGATTTTTATGTGACTACACCTTTCGTGTGTTTTATTGAATACATTCTTGTCAGCTCGTGTACCTGAACCCACTGCTGCTGTTGTTGCCTTTTGGAGTTTGTGTGACGTACTACGTTTTTTAGGTGGTGGAATGAGCATACTGAAGAAAGAAGTTATTAATGAATAGTGCTTGGATTTGATATAGGGGTAGAGTGTGGAAACTGAAAGTAGTCACTGGTTACTGATATGATAAATTAATGCAAACTTCAGAGAACGAAGCCATCGTTTATTTCAGTATAGCAGTGCCTAATGTATCCCTATCCCTAAACTGAAGTTCTGTCTATGAGAAGGAGCAATTCTGAATGCAGAAGCTCACAAGTTAGAATTGTGTGCGTGTCAGAATGCTAAAAACAGTCGGAAAGACTGATTTTTTTTTTTTTGGTTTTCTGAGTATAACTGTGTGTGTATGCATATGTACTGACAGGGATAGGGCTAGTATAAGTGTGTTTTAGTGTTAGGGGTAGGACTAGTGTGAGTTGAGTGTGTGTTTTAAAGTTAGTGTTTGGGTTGCGGATAGGGACAGTGCTAGTGAAATAAATGTGTCTCTGTCTCTCTCTCATTTAGTATTAGGTTTAGGAATAGGGCTTGAGTATGGTGTGTGTGTCTTGTTTAGTGTTAACATCAGGCATAGGGATAGGCTAAGCTTTAGGCCTCCGAGTGGAGTTAGGGATAGGGCTGGCACATATGACTATGATATGTGAGAGGGTGGAGCCAAAAGATAATCAGAGATGATCTTAATGCCTTATTTAAACAGTACAATGGCTCTAACATTGCCCATTATACCTGAGATTACTCTCTCTAATTTCAGTGTGTGTGTACTGCAGCTGTAAAAATCCAGTTATGCAGAACACAAAACTAGTAAAAGTCAAATACCTTAAAGTGAAGCACTTCTGCATGTGCATATGAAAGCATGCGTTCCTCTGTGAATGTTTACATACGTCTATGTGAAAAATACAAAATTAATTCAATATTTATTTATTTAAAGGATCAGAATTCTAGCTATCCCCATGAGTATGTGACTTACTAGCTTCAGCTGCTGGACTATGGCCCAAGTGACTTGACATCAATTAGCATTTTGGGCACAGGTGCAACCATGGAGTAAGGATGTGGTTATATTGGGGAGGGGTGGCAGGTGTGGGCAATTGAACGGAACTCACCACTGATCTCTGGTAATGTAATGGAATGCTTGGCAGGCATTGCCTTTGGTGGCGGGCAGGACTGTGGCTGAGTCATCAAAGAGAACGGACAATACACTAGCAATCCTATTATCCTTCTCCGGAATGAGATAGGACAGGTACATAGAGCAAAGACACTTGTCATCAGCATTGTGACACAACCCCATGGAACCTTGATATTGTCACCGGCCCTGAAAATGGTCAGAGTGAAGCTACTCAGTTTTGGTAGATATGGTAAATGAAGAGAGAACCCTAGGAATAGCTAATGATCAGCCATGAGGAGCAAAAATGCTAGTAAAATTTGTGTAATTTAATGTACATTTAATTATTTAAACAGAGATTCTTCACATAATAAGTGTTACAACATATTAAATGTTTTTCAAACAGTATCTGTTTATTGATATGTTAACAGACAAACCCTTCTCTGATGTTTTAAATTAAGATATTTTATGTAGATATATTTTCAAATATGCATATTTTATAAGACACTTCAGACTTCATTAGGATGAATGAAATTATGTATGTCAGAGAAGAAAATTATGAAAGTATATGGACTGCGTCTCAGTGCTGAAACAGTTACAATGTCACTGCATGTGCTGAAATTTCTAATGAGATTGGAAACAGGATGATAATGATTCAAAATGAATTGTTTACCTTTTGGTGTTGCTTCCTTTCATTTACTAGTAAAGTAAAATGACAGGGCAAGTGCTGAAGCCTTGGTTTAATATTCAGCAATTAGCAGTTTCATGTATTCATATCTCCACATAACTCACTTACCTTGACAGTTTCAACATTATCTTATGCAAATTAAACTTCATAAGTGGCTTTATGACAGTGCCATTTATGATTTTCATTTCTTCTTCAGTCCCAATATCATGCCTTTTTGCATTAAGAGCACTTCATTCCAGGTAATATACAGAAATATTTAATGACTATTTCTATAACTTTTACAGAGATGATGGCTTGAGCTATGAAATCAAGTGTCATCGATACATACGGAGAGCTGAATAACTGGTATGTTGCCTGGCAGCAAAAAAACACATTTCTGTTTCATGAAGCTGATAACTCCAGAATGAGCCCCAAATGTAGCTATTCTGAAATAGCCAAGACAAAAAATAAGACATAATCCCTATAAAATGCATTTGTTTGGTAAATCTTCTCAGACTACAAATATGGCACCAAATCTTTCTTTTAATTTTTGTTGTTCGTTTCCAGTAACATTAGACATACTTTTGAAACTTAACAGGTGGTTCTTACTAACATATTGCAGAATGTTTTGTTGTACTATCTGAGGCAATTTCAGAAAAGCCAAGTAGCAACGGTTTCTTGTTTCCAGTGACCTGGTAGTCTTTTCAGGCAGGACTGAGTGTCTCGTTTAGTGTTGGCAAATTTCAGAAGTGTCTCTGTTTTCTGGCTTATCCTTATAAAGCTCCTTAATTCATCATTCCTCCTTTGATCCTCAGATCCAGACTTAATGGTTGAAGTTAAGACTTGCACATTAGCTGCATTTTCAGTTCACATGTTGTCCTTGTGTTGTCAGAAACCATGAAATCTGAGCCATGTTTTTATGGAAAGGCATTTAATCCTAAAATGTATATCACATCTCCATGAAAACAGGTGCCATATCAGTAGAACTTTTCAGCTTAACCAGCGTGCATTTTTTATTATGTACAGCAATACCTGTGTTGCCTCCTCACCTGAGAATTTGCATGAAGTACCAGGACCTACTTTGGTCATCAATGACAGAACATGTGATGGCATGCAGTGGTAGAGGTTTAAGGTAAATCTATGGGTTGGGTCTACTTAATAATCCAAACAGAAGTCCTACACAGAGCTTTCAGAAAGTGATGGAAGCACAGAAAAAACGGTTGTTTATGTGAGTGAACTGTTTTATAAAGTTTGGGATCCTTCAGTCTGCATGACAGTTACTAATTCACTTTTTATTATTTATGGTAAATTTAAATAAAGCAGCATAATTAGGTAAGGGTGTCAAGTGCTGAGGATACCCAGAAGCCACAATAAGTAAATTATGAATATGAAAATTTAGTTTGCCTTTGGGGGTGGCTACAGTGAAGCTACTGGATGAAGTAAAAAATATATGGTGGGACTAAGTTATTAAGGAGCACAGGGAAAGTAGAGCGATGACTGATGGATATGCCAATGGAATATCGTGGGAAAGCAGGAAGTGATCAGAGAAGGGAACCCCTGTTCTGCGGTAGTATTCCTTACTTCAGTGTGAGAAAAAGAAAGATGAACTGTAGAAAAGAACCTGAAACACTCAAATCAGTTTCCCTCTATAGCAGATTTCCCACTGGTATTTGATATAGCATAATTTAAAGGATTGCCACATTCCAAAAAAAATGGGAAAAAATTATACCATGATCTTTATTGCAGCGTTAATATTTGCAAGTCATTGATCAAAGTGATTATTAATAATTTCTAACTTGCTGCATCTGAATATGGCCTATTAACGGTTTTCTCTACCACTGTAATTTCTTGGGGAACCCAGAGAACTGTGTTGAGAACATTTATTGTACTAATATCTTTCTTTAGTGACTTAAGAATAATTTGAGTTGCTATTTTTGACAGTCTCTGGCAACAACAATTTGTCTCCTGTAATGACATACTTACATATTCGTTTGCGTACATCATTTACTCGGCTGTTTTGAGTTACATTTGAATGTTAGGCTTGCTAGATTATCTTATTTAGTGATTTCTTCAGTCTCCCAACTCTAATTTTAAATTGCAAGGTATAATTATAGCTAGCAAGTAAAGTCAGTATTTGTGATTAATTAGAAACGCAGAATGACTGGAGTAGATATCCAGCTTTAAAACAGACTGAATAACATCAGTATCAGGCTTAAAAATGCTTGACTCACTCTGTAGCTGAAACTTATAACTTGGCTTTCTCAGGGTTGTGAAAGTGTAAGATGATGTCACAGACGATGAGTCAAATACGAGAAGAAAATAATGAGAGATTTCCCAAATAATTGGAGTGGAGATGTGTAGGCAACCTGTTTCAAGCAAAAATCTGCAGTACTCATACGACATTATTCTTTATTTGACTTTGTAATTTGACTATGTTAGGACTACTATCAGTGTCATTCTGAACAGAATTGATTTATTTTCTGAGCTGAATGATCTGCAGTCTTTTCTTTCAGCAAGCAACTTTATTAAGACCTTCATCAAAAATATAAAATACAACACAACAAATTAGGAAGCATCCTCTGAACAAACCAAATATAAGAAAAAAACAGTAAATTGCAAATATTGTTCAAAATAATAGGAAATAGTATATTAACAAAGACAAACAATTCAAATGGTGAGTAAACCTAATTCAGTAAAAACAAGATGCCTTCAATCTCACTAGATAACTAATGCTAGATCTATTAGTACATCTAGAACAGTTAACTGTCCTAAATGCCATATTAGAAAGTCATTTTTTGTTATTGGTAATTGACTTTATAGTGGTCTGGAGCAGCAGCTATGTCAAACAATCTAACGCTATTCATTAACTCGATTGCCTCCAATATCGGGGGGGGGGGTTGTTACTCTTCCATTCCAGAGTAGACATTATTTGTGAGTAGCATTAGCAAACCAGCTAAATTGTCTTTCCTATTCTAGCTACAGTCAAAAATAATAAGTGGCGAGTGAGCCTTAGGTCAGAAAATAAAGAATTTCATATTTCTTACTGATCTTTTTTAAACACCTCTAGCTCTGGACAGTCACAAAAAACATGGAGCCAATCACCCAGGGCCTGACCCCTCCCATCCTCATCAGAAGGGATTATCCACAGGATAAATTCTAACTATTGTCCCACACTGATGAGGCTTCCTTATCTGATGATTGTGTTTATTTACTTATTTTGTAAAAGCAGGCAGAAGTCTTTTCTATCCATTTGCAATCTGTGCCAGGCTGTTCTGTTTCCATTTTATTCCTTCCCTGAAGGAACTTTTCATTGAAGCTACTTTTAAGTAAGAAGGTTTAGATCTCTCTGCCAACAAATTATGGTGAAATCATTGTTTTGTTCTTTCCCTCTGCTAGCACCTCACTTTTTTCCCCACTTTTTCTCCTCATTGCACACCCCCATACCACTCCAGTCACAGAAGGTCAAACCTCTTCCACATCATTATTTTAAATATATTTACTGAGAGACATGTATGTAAAAAGCACCTCAGTGAGCAATTACATAAGCAAATGAGTGACACTGCCCTACAATGTGTAATAAATTCATCTGTTTCCATGATCTGTAAACCCAAACAACCAAGCAACTATGTTGCAGAAAGTATTAAAAGAAGTCTGTCTGCAAAGTGAGAGTGAACCACTTTGATACAAAGGGGAAAAAAATCATAAAAGAATACTTCTACATTTCAAAGTGATGCAATAAAGCTTACTTGTCAGCATAGGGCTACAGATAAAGGAGCACACAGTGGAAACTGTTAAAATTTCCTGAAATGTTAAGTTACTCTCCCCCAAGGAACTGAAATCAATGCTCTCAGACTAAAAGAGGCCTGAATGCAAACAGAATCACATGACCTACCACCTCAATCAAAACAATGAGACCGGCAAATAATCATGGCCCTAAAATGAATATGATAATGCAGTACTTAAATTTTTTTTTGGTTTGTTCAATTTCTTTTATGATAAATTGTGTTCAATAAGGATGGTGATTGAAAGAACTTGGACAAACCAAAAAAAGTCTGAAACTGCATTATATGAGTGTATATGTGGTGGTGCAGTGGCACAGCAGATAGTGCTGTCACCTCACAGCAAGAGGGCCCCTGGTTCGATTCTTGACTGGAGTGCCTCCTTGTGCAGAATCTGCATGCCCTCCCTGTGTTTGCTTGGGTTTCGTCTGGGTGATCCAGTTTTCTTCCACATTCCAAAGACATGCAGTAGGTGGAATGTACACTCTAAATTGGGCATAGGTGTGAGTGTGCATGCAAATGTGTGGTGTGGAAGAACTACTGTGGCACAGCTAGAAACCCGGCAGTGACATCCTGACCCCATGTGCAAAAATGGGAAAAAGTAGTTATGGATGGATGGAAGGATATAAACCCTTAGCAATAGGTCCCATTGCTGAAGGGCTACCAGATTACTTTCCCTATTCTAAGTTAAAGTTATTAAACTGATTTGGGCCATCTTATGCAAAAATAAAGGATCTCCTTACTCAGCAACTTAATGTACAGTATTTATTATCCAAGACTCATTGAATCTATGATGGGTTATCCTGCAGTTTAAATTTTAGTACTTTCATTTCAATCAGTTCCTGTATCAGCTCACCATATAATTCACAAAAGTCAGAACCATCTTCAAAAGTTCCCAAAATTCAGTTACACAGTGGTCCAGCATCAGATATTAAGTGGTTCTGAAAAGCTCCATAATTATCAGTCCCCTCCTTATTACCATCTCATCAGAATTGCAAAATGACATGCCATTTAACTTGTTTTATTATTAGTGAACATAGAGCCCAATTTATTTTGGCTAACCATGTGCAGTAAACCTTTGACAGTAAATTCCTAGGGACTGCTAAGTTGGTTTAACATTGCCTCCTTCTAATTACAACTAAAGAATGTAGCTGTCAGTCACTAAAACAGTTTAGGCCTTCTCATATAAGTCCAAATAAAGTTGGAAGAACCAAGCCATTCTGACCATCAGGAAGTGTAAGGACATCCATAGTTATCTGGGGCCTAGTGCCTGCCAAACAGTGCCTAGCACTGTTTAAGAAAGTCAGCAGAAGGTAGTATCAATAGACCTTATACTACATAAATTAGCTGTGGGAGGACAAAATCATCTGACTGCTGCATGCTGTGCACCATATCCAAAGAAATCCCACCACACCTTTTCAGAAAAGTCTTAGCACTTCTTCAGAATCTCCTTATATGATAGGTTAGCCACTTTTGCCAAAGTAGAAGCCAACCTAATTTCAAGACCTGCCAGATTATCAACTACAGTGAGAAAGGTAAACTCATTTATTAGTTCCGGACCAGAGAAAAAGTTAATACAGATAGCTTCAATCTGCCATCTGCCCCAAAAATTTCATTTTAAAAAAAACTTAAATCTCTCTCAGAATACATTACAACAATCATTGTTACTCCCATTTAATATACATCAAATAGTAACTTCCTCATTTTGGACAACAAATGTTCCACATATAAAGTTAAAAGTAGTAGGGGAAGAGCCAACTTTGCGTGGTGTCCTCCTCTCTCTTTGT
>NC_056749.1:191989925-192049925 GCF_019279795.1 Protopterus annectens | reverse complement strand
TTGACGTTTCTATAAATAAATTATTTATATGCACCTTAATACATCAATATGCTCCATTAACTTCGTTCAATACTTTTTCATATGCATCACTATTTAAAATTTGTGACTTCCTCAAAATGTAAACCATTTTGTCCATAAAAAAACTAACCCACCCCCCCTTGTCCACTTTCATCACCCTTACTTTCTGCTTCCTCAAATCACTTAATGCTTAACAGTCCCTATTAGTTAGATTTCTTCTAGTATTTAAACATGCTGTTTTGGTTAAAGCAGCCCTAAAATCCATTTTACACCTTTTCTCAAGCAAACATACTGTTGGATGCAA
Organism: Protopterus annectens; assembly: GCF_019279795.1. NCBI lineage: Eukaryota > Metazoa > Chordata > Ceratodontiformes > Protopteridae > Protopterus > Protopterus annectens. The sequence goes on along the minus strand of NC_056749.1, from coordinate 192,049,603 downwards.
CAAGGGGTTAAATAAACTAACAATCCTAAAGTCATTATTACATTCATTCCCAACCCCCAAGTAAATATTTAAATTATGCTTACACAGATAGATTTTGAAGTCCAGGAATGTTCTAGGTAAGTCCACTCTAGCAGAGGGCACAGACAAAAGTCCTTTAGCCAATAGTTCTATTAAATCTGGTTTCACCACTTGGAAGAAAAAGTTGTAAATTTTAAAGTCGCCTTCAATATTGGTTAAGATTTCAGGCCTTGCTCCAAAATGTTCTACTCCCTGTTTACTTATCTCAGTCTCCGGTTTTGCTTCCCCGACCGCTGATTGTGTTGAGGCCCACCCTGGAAACTCTACTGGTTCCTCCTCTGTGGTCCCAGAAAATCCCAGTTGGCCAGTTCACTATTAGTCTGGTCACTATGATTGGTCACCTCCCTCTGTTCCAACATGTATCTCAGTCATTCAGTCCACCTCACGAGTGATGCATTCGTTCCACTATTGGTCACAACTTCTTAAGGGGAGTGGCCACTGGCCCCATTCCTACCTACATGGTGACTATTAGTTGTTTCAATCATATTTAAATTACTATTGATACTAGAATTACCCCAAGTTTGTGACAGAGGGGGAAGAGGATAGGCTATGCCTTTCTCATAATCTAGCCTCGTTCCATTTTCTTAAGTTTGTTGTCCCTTTAGAAACACATTGCTCAATACTTGTAAAGGTGTGGCAATATTCATATTTATACTGCAAAAAAATTTTAATGTCTAATTGAAGTTTCTCAACTTAATTTATCAGTGTTTCTACTTGCAAGGAATAATGCTTGATCAACAGTTCTAAAAATTCATACCCTTGCTTATCAAAAAGTTGCAATAATTCATGATGGAAATTTGAGTTCCTCTCTAATCCTGTTGGATAATGCCACTGCCGAAGACCCTTCGGGATGTGCTGCCTTCTAATGCACTCCCTGAAGTAAAGTATTTCCATTTGTAACTCTTTGATTTTAAACATTTTGTAAACAAACAACTTCAAGTTCATCACTATGTTCTTTTGATTATTCACAATAGCAATACCAGACTCAACTCTATTTTTAGCACTATTTACATTGAAATACAAGTGCACAGGTTCTTTTAGCCACTCATTTAGGTTAGGCAAGCTGTCATTCACTACCACAGCATGATCTATTAACCCTCTCTCACCATTCAAGTCACTAAGATTATTAGTGACCAAAGACAAAGCCATTGGGTTTACCTGCTGCCTTTCATTCAAAATTAAAAATGTGGTAGAAACCAGTGTATATGAAATACCTCCCAAGTCCATACCACCCCTCAAACTACTCAAGCCACTTGCCCCAGTAGCTCCCGCAACCCTTCCAGTGTTGGAAGCAACTTTAATTGCTAGTTCTTCCATGTCATGAGAAAGTAGTTGGATCAAATGGGTCAGATTTCCCATTGAATAGTTGTCAGGCTCCATCCCAAAATTATTTTGGGAAAACAAAGGCTGTGAATTTAGCACTTCTTCATTTTCCATCCTGAAAGACGACAAACTGATAAAATGACAAATCCAAAAAATAATAAAACAAACCAAGGATTTCAAAGAGAAACACTTCAATCCAGTAAAATCACCACACAGATTTGTAAGCGCTTTCATTCAGATAATTTTAGTGAACTTCTTCAGACAAATCTCCATTAAAGTAACAAATCTTATGTATCACCTTTCATTAATTAACATCACATGTACGCCGCCCCTTAAAGTACCATCATTTTAACTACATACACATTATTATAAAACTTAATTTAGATTACAGATTTAGGTGTATGTGTGACGTTAATTAATGGAAGTTGTTGTTTAATTGGAAGTAAGGAGTGTCAAATTGTATAAAAGGAATTTCAACAGAAAGAAATAATATACTCTGTAAAGGCTTGTGTAAGCCAAGGCGCTAGAGGATCTTGCTGTGTTTGTTTGCATTTTAATAAAAGAATTTGACTACTTTGAGTTAGTGACTTGCTGGTCTGGAGGTGTGTGTAGTTTTGAATCGATTTTCCATTCGTTGATGGTTTATATAAAAATGTATAAAAGTTTAGTTTGTTTGGTAGAGGCACATCTGAGCTCTAGTACACTAATAGTCAAAAATGATGTAGTATTTCATGGCATTCTAACCTACTTCTCTATCTCAATGAATGTTCTGCAAGCTTGTTAGCCAATTATTTATAGAATGCTAACTCGAGGAGATTTCAGGTCAATAATTTCCATGAGCAGATGTTCATCTCAGGAAGAAATGTTTCCCCTAGTAAAGCACTGCTGTTATAGTTTCTATCTGTGTATCTCTAGGGATCATGTGGGACATATTTCACTTTTTTCCACTGCTTTATGATGCTGGAGTAAAGGGGAGTGAGAGCCACGTGGTGTGGTTTGGGATGTGGGGTTATCCCTCAGAAAAAGACACTTTTTAGAAATGAGCTAAAGCTTCAACTATTTTTCTCCCATATATTGGGAATGATCAATAAACTATTAATAGGTTTTGTAATCTGTTCAGCAGAAACACAGAAATGCATTAGCAATGCCACTGCCCACTGTTAAACCCTGCTTTCTTGCCATTTTTTAGTAGTTTCAGCACCATATTAATACTTGTTAACTTAAAATAACAGGTCACATCCACTTATGTTAGTGTAGAATAATTAAGTCCTGGCTACAGAGTAGGTAACCCAAGTTTGATTCGTGGCTCAGGTGTCTGCTGAAGCTAGTCTTAGAAGGATCGGCAGATGGGAGTGGTTATCTTCAAGAAAGCGAATGAGGACTGTTGAATACCACAATCCCTCTGACAAAAGGTAGTGGAGGAAAGGACAGTCTATGGACAGGCATTCAGACAACTAGCTGTGAACATGGGAGCAGAGACTTGTAGAGGTAGAGTAAAGGGGCTCCGGGGTGGGGGAATGTAGGTTACTTGTCTTCCACACAAAGAGAGAGAGGGTTTGAGCCCATAATGAATATACTCTCATTTCTTGGAAAAGGTACAAACCACAGCTGAGATTACTTGTATGATGGTCTTTCTCACGCAGTTCTTGTACTACTGCAAAATATCCAGAAATGAGGAACAAACTGGTTTGCTGTTAGTGGAAGCCTTGACAGACAGCAAATGTAGTGGAAACAAACACTTAGAAAATAAAACCCTAGTGTTTAGAACAGCTAGTGGAAGATCACTGGTAACCAGCCTGCTAATCAGTCATTCAATTAGTAACTGCATGGTCAATAAGAGCATCAACAACAACTGGTACAAGTCAGTAGTACCCCCCCCCCCAAAAGAAGGAGGAGTCTAATATTATCTGAGGTGAAATATGTTTCATCAGGTTTCAGAAAGCTTTAGGAAAACGAACAGCAGATATGTGGAAATGTTTGAAAGATGGAACTGCACCTTTTCTTATTCAAGTGGTACATTTAGTTCTTAATTAGCAGCAATAGTGTATATTTCACCTGTGTGTAAGCAGTCTCTTTCTTTCTCATAAATAATGGTTTGACTGATCCTTGTGTTATTCTGACCCAATCTAAGAAGAAGATGGCATTTTAGAATCTCTTGAAAACACTTCCTAAACTATTTAAAGGATAAGTGCCGAGTCTGAAAGGCAAAATTAAAAATCTGATTTTAATTTATTAAATAATTTGCAAACATCACAAATTAAACAATTCTATGCTTGATTTCTTTAAATTCATAAGGCATTTTTATAGATATTTTTTCCTAGTAAAGTATGGGAGACTGTCAATTTCACTCAGCAGGTTAAGGCAATGAGCTGCTAGTGATCTCCAACTGAGATACTTCAGTTCAATTCCTACAGTATCCACTTGAAGTGTGTGGGACTCTGTCAGGTAACTGTACAGTCCCCATGAGCCATCACAAGAAAAAGTGACACTGACTTCTGAGTTTACCTGGTTAACAGAAATCAGATAAATAAATAATTAAATCAAGCAACTCTGGCTACTAAAGCCATCAGGCATTCTAAAATGGTGATAGATCATAAGAAGATACATTAACAAATTAATTTGCCAAGCACTGAGGAGGAGGCATTCCTTCTAATGTATTTATGTTACTGTATAATGAAATTATCAAATTTGGGACCGTTATCAAAATACTCACCAGTGTCCTCTTTTTGTAAAATAAGACAGAACTGACAGAAGGTATACACATGCAGTGTTAGCCTCCACAGTAAATGCCATAAAAATACATACAAAAATGCCATGAGCCAATAAAACAAAAAAGGGTAGTTTTTACTTAGTTTAGTGCTTTCATCTGTCAGGTGATCACAGCCTTGTTCAGAACATCCACATACAAAAGCCTAATAGTAATAATGATGACTTCCATGCCTTCACTTTCCAGTGATTTTACATTTATCAAATATAACAAATCGAAGTCTGCAATTCTGAATCTTCTTTTCATGTGATTGTAGTACACATGAAAACATTACAGAGTTTCCCAAGTTACTAGATTCCCCTTCTCAACTGTCATGGGTTTCATCATCTGCACAAATTTCCTCTTCAAATCACTCCTTGGAAATGAACAGTGACATGACCCACTCCTTCCAGTAGTAACACATTTGAAGAGTGGTACAGTTACCTTATATGTTTACAAGACATGACAGCTGGTTTCAGACAGATTTTGTCTGATGGAAAAATGACAGATTTTATGCATGATGTAATATTTATGATCGTATATGGGTGTCTGGCATAATTCTCTACCTTTTAGTGCAAGAAATCTGGACAAAGCCTAAAATAATGGGGGGAGGGGGGGTGCCTCAAAATTGGGACAGATTTTAAATATTGCTCTGATAAATTTTGAATGTTTCTAGAATAGCAGGATTTGTGTTAATATACATTTATTGAAGATTACAAAGTATGAAACAAATGTATGTCATTATTTAGCGACTTCAATCCTCACTGATTTGCCAGAAAACCACAGATTTTATGAGGAGTGGACCAAAAAATATTACGCAAAAATCTGGACAGTTGAGCGGTATGGGATGGGGGTGCTAGAATGTTGGTAAAAGTTATATACAAGGCTATTGATTGCTTGAGTTGGGAATGCTTGTTTGTTATTTTGCTAGGTGGTTGGGAATGGGAAGCATTGGCAGAATCGAGTATGGGTGCTATATAAAAAAAATGAGAAAGGATATTGGTGAATGAAAGGCAGTCAGAGCATGACCATTTACAGAGGCACAAGGCAGGGCTGCACATTAGCCCTGAGATTAAGAGAATAGGGTACACAGAATGTAAAAAGGAGAATGACAAAAGAGGGGGTTATTAGGTATTGCTTTGCTGATGACAGTATGATATTTATTAGAAAACGTGGCCAGTCACTTGGAATACTCTATATCATTATCAGATTTTTAGATGAAACAGAATTGAAATATCATTCAAATAAGTCAGCAGTAGTGGAGGTGGGTTATTGAGGGGTAATGTAAACTTACATGGGTCCAAAAGTGTATGGCTAAGTGGATGATAATTGGAAGAAAACATAGGAAAAGTTGAATAAGATAGGGAGATTATGACATAGATTATCTGTATTGTTAAAATGAGAAAGATAGTCAAAGTGGATAAAACACTGCTTTTGCTACATGTAATATACCCTGGAAGACAGATGGGCATAGGTATGAAGGAAAAGATAAAAAAAAAAAAAAAAAAAAAGTCTTTTAGCTTTTCCCAGTTAGGGGTATCCACAGCGGATCAATGGTCCACTAATGATTGGCAGTAGATTTTTACGGTGTCGCGTTGCCAGCCCATAGCCCAACCTTCAAAGAAGGAACACCCACACATGCACGTCCCTACCTGCATGTCTTTAACGTTCACTCAACCGTGGGGAGGACATGCAGACTCTGCAGAGAAGGCACTGCAACAGAGAATTGAATCGGAGAACCTCTTGCTGTGAGGCGACAGCACTAACCACTGCACCACCGCAGCCTGTATGAAGGAAAAGATATACCAGTATATTCAGAAAACTTGCAATTGATTTGTGAGGCAAGGACAAAAGAGAAGATACTTTAAGTATGAATGCATGTGGCACAAAAGGATGGTGGCTACTAGGTGCTACCAGATGGCCCATTTTTTCTTCTTCTGAGGCATAGGCATTGTGAATCACATCAAATGGATATGGTTTCAAGTCTGCAAGTGTACGTGTCCTGTCAAATTTTAAAAATTTGGTGAAGACTGGTCAAATGGGATTAGTGCCATTTCCTGTGATCCTTCCTTTCTTTAAGCAGACTGTTTGCATTAATTCTGCTCCCACTTCTTTTAATATCCTTCACTCTCATTCCTTACCCTGAAAGTGACCCACATAAACCCTTTTCAGATTCAGCATGGAAGCGCCTTCAGTTTCACAGACTTGCTCAGCCACACAGTAGGCAAGTGGAGGCTGAGGGAATCAAACCCTGAATTACAGAAAGGGGCTTGCTAAAAGCTCATGGTCTTAATCCACTGTGCTAACTGCCAAGCAGCATTCAGTAATGGATTGATAGTTGTGTGGCATATTTATGGAATAGCCTACTGTCATTTACAACTAGTGTGTAAACCCAGAGCATGGTGGGTTATTTTGTTTCACGATGTGACTATTTTATGAAATGTTGTACTGCCAGAATATTTAAGACCACTGCAGACCTCAGAGTAGATTTACATTTAAGAAGTTATCTGAGTTGGAGGATGACCTTTTTTTTGAAAATCCTGTAAAAATGATCGTTATCCTTGATTGTACCTCCTGATGTTTTTGAGAACAATGCATACATATATTTATTTATTTATTTATTTAAATTTGTTGACCGGGAGTGTCCGACTGGATGTGGGTCCATTTTCAGCGGAGGCCCGGGGAGAAAAGCTCCACAGTAAAATAAACAGACAGTAGTTACATTGGATTACATAGTGATTAACAATTTAACATAGAAATTACTTACAATTTATATATATTGTGTATATATATATATATATATATATATATATATATATATATATATATATATATATATATATAGATATATGTATATTGTATATATATATATATATGTATATATATATATATATATATATATATATATACACACACACACACACACACACACGTATACAGGGACTCGCACTTTCTGCCCCTTTTTATGTAATATATCAAAAATGTGCATATAAAGTCATTCCAAATATCACAGCAGCAGAATATATCAAAAATGTTAAGTTAATATCCTGGCAACAGGCAACACAGATGCTCCAGTGCAGAGAATTAACAAAGTTAGCTTACTGTGAGCAAGATCTAAACTTTCCTATAATTACTTATCATGCAGGAAATAATCAATAGTATTAACAAATATAGTGTTATGTAGAGAGACCCCCAAGAATTTACTCAAGGATGTTGAATATAAAAGCAAAATTGACACAGGCAAGAGATCATGTGATATAAAATGACACTGGATAAACCTACAATCCAAAATGAAAGAAAGGTATACATTACAAAATTGTTGTACGGAGGTTGACAGCCAATCTATATTGTAGAATGTAATATGTGAAGAGGGGATCCAAACAGTGCTGTACCGGTCCAGATATTGCTTAAGTAATTTGGACACAGTAGCACCGGGGCATCAGTAAACTCCCCCCTGTTCTTTTCAATAGTTATGTGTTATCTTTACATGCACCTGAGATACTGCCAACTCAAGTAGATGAGACCTTGGTTTAACATCTCATCCAAAGGAGCAGCTTATGAGTCATGTTGATATGTGGTAAAGGCCTCAGTAAATTATCTTAAGAATCCAAAGAGAAAAACTACAAGGTGCATAGAGCTAACTGTAAAATAAAACACGTGACTGATGCATTCTCAGGGAGATTTAATATACTTGCATAAATGTCTGCAAGTGAACATCTGTAAAACACATTTTGCTTCTGCGAGGTATTCAAAAGTTTGACGGAAGGCAGGGGTCATACCTCTCAACTGTCCAGATTTTTACCTCATATTTTTGGTCTCTTCCTCATACAATTTGTGGTGTCTGGCAATTCATTGAGTACTGACTTCACTAAATAATGAAAGATATTTGAGATTCAGCCTTGATATCCTTTAGATGTGCATGCTAATACAAAACCTGACATTCCATCAACTTTATGAGAGCAGTATTTAAATTCTGCCCCTGATTTTTAGCCTGTGACCACCCCTACTCATTATTTTGGCTTTATCCTGATTTCTTGTGCTTAGAGGTTAAGAGATATGGGAGGGTTAACTGTCTATCCAGAATCAGTAAAGCTAAGGTGCCCCACAGTTTAGGAAAATCATTTAAGGGGTTGAAAATCCTAATGGACTGAATTTAGGCGGTCAGGTGTGTCTGCTGCAGAATACATGTATTCTAGCATAGCTTTGTGTTGTATGAATAACTACTGGGATATAAAGACAGACTCATCCCAAAGCACCAATATTACTAAAATCTTCTCCAGGTGATGCATACAGAACTGTTTTGATTCTGTGTATAATCAGTTTTGATTCTGTGTATAATAGCAGGAAGCAGGCATAACAGAGATGTAAGTCCACTTTATTAGAAAGGAAGATGTAACAGAATGCCTGATCGTGTGGTATGCACAGAAGAGTGTGCTGGAATGTTGTATGCCTTCCTTTTAAGGGCACTCCAAAATAAACCAGACACACATTACACTTCAATGACGTATGTGCTACCTATCACCTCCTAATCTAAACAATACAGTCTAGTTCCACCTTCATTCAAGGCGGAGTGTTTCTGTGGTAAAACGCTTGACCCTATAATTGCAGAACAGGCTTATGTTTTGAGCAGAGAGGAAATAGAGCTTCTTTTACAGTGCATCAGGCTTCATAAATGTTTAGAGAATGCACCTGGAAACCAATGTAGGACTGCCACTGTGGATGCTGATAATAAAGTTAAACACTAATAAAATCACCACAATGTCCACAACTGATAATGAAGTTGCTAGTAACTGGTCCATAACAGTAGTAAGAAGGGATCTCTACAAAAAAAAATGCATAGAGTATATTTTTGTACAATGTCTAGCAGGTCAGTAACTCTCCATTCCAAAAAGGATTGCCAAATATTGTCAAAAGTATTCTGCAATGCAATGGCACCTGCACCCCAGGTAAAACTGGAAACTCAAGTTTTCTATTATCTTTTGTTATAAACCCACACATAAGGCTGCTGTTTAATCTTAGCCTTACTACAGGATACGTACCCAAAGAATGGCGTACGGCAACTGTGGTCCCACTCCACAAAGGCGGTGCTTCTACGGACCCTGGAAATTACCGCCCCATAAGCTTGACGAGCCTTGTCTGCAAAGCTATGGAGAGGATCATAATGGAACTCATAAATAAAGACATTGGGGACCTACAGACACTGGATCCTACCCAATTTGGCTTTGTCAAGGGCAGATCCTGCCTCTTGAGCTTGGTCGACTTTTTCCAACCAGTCACTAAGGCCATTGATGAGGGTAAGGCAGTTCACACAGCCTACCTTGACCTAGCAAAAGCATTCGACACAATACCCCACTCGGGCATCATAGAAAAGCTCACCAGCTTAGATGTAAACCCATATGTCACAAGATGGGTTGCAAACTGGCTCAAGGACAGAACACACAGGGTTAGAGTTGCTGGTGCCATGTCAGACTCTAAGCCGGTCACGAGCGGTGTCCCACAGGGCTCAGTCCTGGGCCCCCTCTTGTTCGGCATTTATTTTTATGACGTGCAGGCAAACATAGGGGGATTGTGGCTGACAAAATTTGCAGATGACTGCAAACTGGGCACCATAATTGACACTCCATCAGACAGAGACATCCTCCAGAAAGGTCTCATAGAAATGGATAACTGGTGCCAGAGCCATGGCCTTAAGCTAAATGCCAAAAAATGTATAGTCATACCCTTTGGGAAAAACAAGGTAACCCCTAATTACCACATAGGTGGTAATCCATTAAACACGGAAGAAGTTATCAGGGACCTGGGAACCCAAGTTGACAGTAACCTCTCTTTTGACACTCACATTGCCAAAGTGGTTAGGAAGACCTTCTACATTGCCCACCTGATCATGAAGGGATTCACATCCAGATCAGGAGAGGTCATTGTACCCCTGTACTCTTCACTTATCAGACCAATGATTGAGTACAACGCCCCATTTGGAATGTACCTTACCCGACACCTGCAGCAGTTGGAAAGACCCCAAAAGTTCCTCACCAAAAGGATAAAGGGGCTCAAACATATGTCATACGATGCCCGACTGAAGAAACTCCAGCTCTATTCAGTCGCATACCGCCTGCTCAGCGGTGATCTGTGCCTGACATACAAGGCCATGTCCAACCCGGAATTAATGGACATGCTCCACCTCAAAAAATCCAAATCCACCAGAGCCACGAGAGCAAGAGACTTAAACCTCAACACGGATATAAATAGGACGTGCTGGAGGGACAGATTCATCACCCAGAGACTCCCTACACTATGGAACAGAATCCCAGTCCATGTGAGGCAGAGCCCCTCACTGACTCAGTTCAGGAGAAATCTTGACGAGTGGATGGGAGATCGTAGGTTTACCCCGGGAATCATCTCTGTATCACTGCTGGACAAAGGCACAGCAAACTAATGGGTATAGTATTCTCATCCTAAGGGGTGGTGAAAGCCACACACACTCTGGCTAGGCTTATAAATGCCCTAGGGCAGATAGCCTAGTATGAACCTATGAACCTATAACACCTTTGCTAAATTATTGCTGAAGACGTATGCACATACATATAATAGAAAAGAAAACCAGCCATGTTAACATTTTTCACATTCATGCATTATACATTACATATAGTTTCTTTTTTTTTAACAATTGCCATTCATTCCAACTTTACACAAGTTACTAAGTTACTACCTTCACTTAAACCTCACTCCTCCTCCTAAACATTATTCTACATGTATTGTTCCCACAAATTCTATTTAGTTCTATATAATTTGCTTCTTCCCTTTTCTTAAAGATCTCACACCTGCAGTTCTTTTATCTCATTTACAATATTCAGTACTTCAGTTACAGCTCATTTAGATTTTGATTTTGTAGTAATGTTTTTTTGGCAGACAATATCATTAAACTTAGTAAGGCCTTACAATGTCCATACAATTCAGATAACGTGTCCCAGCTTAAAAGAACCATTTACTTCATTACACCTTCTTGCTTCTCCAACATTTCTGATGGGGTACTATGTATGCAATTTTTAAAATATGCCAACTTGCTACACTCCCAGAAAATGTTCCCAGTTGCTTCTCTCTTAGATTCATAGATTGTTACTAGGTTAACAACCGTGAGAGGGGGTGGGGCTTTCTAAACTGAGCCAAGTTTTCCCAAAAGAATAATGATTTCCTGTATCCAAATAGGACATTAAGGGTCAGTCATTTATAAGCTACCAGTATCCATAAAGAACATGGGTGCCAGGCCCGCTGTACTGGTCTACATTGTGCTTAAACTGGATAATAGACAAACTCAGTTTCACATGGATGGGGAGCCTGTTCCATTGGAGGGGCAGTCTCATGGACACATATCCTTTCCAGGATGCTCTGTTTAAGTCACAGACAAAATGCAGGTCCCTAGACCTTGTATTTCTGGTGTTCTGCAAATATATAAGAGATTCATTAGTGTGGGGTTTGCAGACGCCTTGTAAGCCAGGCAAAGATAACCCTTCAGCAACCTATAGGAGACTGAGTAGATAGAAAGGGCTTTAAGGTGTTCTGCATAAGTTATGTTCGTTATGCCTTGTAGTCTTTTTGTAAGGAGCCTCTGAGGTCACTCTACTTGCTGCATACACCTGGTCAGGTACATACCAAAGGAAGCACTGCACTCTATGATTATTCTGATAAGGACAGAGTACAGTGGGATAATGACCTGTTTGGACTAGATGCCATGCCCTTATAAGTTGTGCAACATAAAAGGAGTTGTGGCCACATGGTGGTTGAAGATGAGGCTAGTGTTTATGTGCGCACCCAGATCCCTGACACCTGGGTCGACTCTTAGGGGTATATTATCAATAGAGTAATTAGCTGGGATGGTTAACTTCCCAAGGGGTACAATTATGCATTTATTAGCACTGAGCTTAAGACCATGGCTTTGACACCATTTGTTAGTCAGAGATAAATATTCTTGAAGAAAGCTAGTGTCTGCAGGGGAGTTGATGATAACCCACAGCTTGCAATAATCTGTAAACATATTCAGCCATAAACGTTCAGCATTTGTTTCCATTTCAGAGAAATAGATGCCAAAAAGGAGCAGGCCCAGTACTGAGATGTGGGAAACTCTGCTATTGACCAGCCTCTTGGTGGATGTGGCCTCACCTATTTTGACCTCCTGGGTCCCGTCAGTGAGCCAGTTGGCTATCCAGCTGATGATAATAGGGTTTATACCTAAATTAGTGAGCTTGTATAGAATGCCTGATTGGGGTATGTTATCAAAAGCCTTGGCCTTGTCAAAGTAAGCTGTGTGGACAGTCTTACCTTCATCCAATGCTTTGGTGACCCTCTTAAAAAGTCCACCAGATTTAATAGGCATGACCTTCCTTTAACAAAGCTGAACTGTGATGGGTCCAGCATTTGCAGGTTACCAGTGTCCTCATTTATCATGTCCATGATGATTCTTTCCATGGCCTTGTATATGAGGCTTGTAAGACTTATAAGCCTGTAGTTACCCTGATCAGTGGTTGGAAATCCTTTAAGCAGGGGAATAACTGTAGCCATCTTCCAGTCCTTGGGCATAAAACCTTACTGAAGGCTCCAGTTAAAAAGGGATTCACGTGGAACACAGAGATCATGTTTCATGCTATTTATTAAACTTCCCAGGATGTTATCTAGTCCCATTAATGCAATGTTTTTGGTCGTCAAAAGTGCCTTGATGAAATGTTCCCTGGTAAGGTCGGGGGGATTGTGGTATGCAGTATTTCCTTTGGAATATCGGAGAGAGTAGGGGAGAAATTTGAGATGAACCTGTCAGACAAATATTTGGCAATGGCCTCCAATTCAGTGTGGGTGATGCCATTTACAATAAGTTTTGTGCATTGTTGTGTATTTTCCCCTGAGGTTATGGACATAGCTGTAAAAAGCTTTCTGGTTATTAATTTGAGCTGAACCCATCAGCCAAATATTTGGCAATGGCCTCAAATTCACTGTGGATGATGCCATTTACAGCAAGGTCTGTGCATTGTTCTGTATTTCCCCCGGAGGTTACGGACATAGCTGTAGAAAGCTTTTTGGTCATCATTTTCTCAAAAAGCTATTTTTTCTCCAAATTTAGCCTTTAAAGTATTAATTAATCCTCTTGAATGCTTGTTTAGATTGGTTAGAGGGTTTTTAATATTTATGGCTTTGTCCCATCATACCTCAAGCAATTGTTATTTGCCAGAAGAGCTATTCTCTGAAGCTTGCTTGGGGAATAACATTACCTATGCAAACACTTCCAAGTAAGAATTCTAAAGCCTCTTTACTTTGTTTCATACCTGGAATCTACACACACATCCTTCCACAGTTCCTTTGTAAATTGCCTTTCCATTCTCTGTTCCCAGTTTTTTTTCTAAATGCCTCTGACTGATTCTTATAGTTATCATGTAATATTTTGTATTGCCTACTAATTATCTCTTTAATTTATGCTACTAAATAGCAGCTTCTGTTTTAGACATGATTAAAACCTCTACCAGAACTGGTTCTTAGCCATGAATTGCAAACTTATATGTTACACCACATAGTATAAGGAAAGGGCAAACTTCATCAGTACCAAGAACCTGCCTAAATAGGTGAATTTGAATACCTACATGTGCAGGAGTGCACTACTAAAAAGAGTTTATACTAGCAGTCCTTGATGCAAAAGGATAATGCCCTCACTGTGTCCCGGGCGACCCGTATTCAGTCAGTGGACCTGATGTTCAAGTCGGCACAGGTGTAGGATGGGAGTGAGTGGTCACTGATGGGTTGCCTTTTGTTGGGGGAGGGAGACAGCCTAAAAGCTCACTGCAGTATGCAGAATATAGGCCTGGACAGTTGCATATTGCATGAGCAATGAGCTGCTGAAATGGGCAGTTACTGATGGCAGAGAAAAGCATGCACCATGGAGCTGCCAAGCTGCTACAAGAGCATGGGAATTGGGGCATACTTCCCAGCATACAGCCTGATACTGCACCAGTGTCATCAATTTCCTTACCAACCCTGGGCTAGAGTTAGGCTGAGCTCAGTGGAGGCAAAGGCAAGTCCACTAGCCCTAGCGAATGAGAAGAGGAGTTGGGGAAAATGATGGTCAGGGGAGGGGAAATGACGGTCAGCGGCAGGCTAGAGAAGAATCATAGTTTATACTAAAGTATATAAGTTGAGGGTGTGCAGTCAAACTACTGAGGGGTTAGGAGTATACCCAGATACTTGACTTTTCTGAACACCATGAGATGGATATCACAGATGTCTTTAAATCCCCTGCAGCATTATTAACAGTAAAAAAATAGCAGTTTTACAAATAGATATACACAGCCCTGAAATGCTGACAAAGTCCTGCAACTTGGCCATTACTTACAGGTAATAACTAGATCACTTGATAAGACAACACAGCCATCAGCAAACATTATGGTTAGAAGCTGAAACCATAGGACATCTTACTGTTAATTATGGCTGGTTTACTGAGCTAAAAGAAGTGCAAGTGACTTGACTTCTAACAACACTAATAATGGGGAAATGCCGTCACCAAGTGAGAACTAACTAAACAGACCTGCTTACATTAAAACATTGCATGCAGGATTACTGTACGATGCCTAGGTTACTCTGCCACATGGTGAAAAGCAACTAAGGAATTCTATAGCTAGCCACACATAATCCCTGGAAGTAAAACCAAATGTCTTTTTGAAATTCAGAAAGACGCATGCCATGGGGCATTCAACTTGGCAGCTTGTTTGAAAAGGGGTATTAGGAATCTGATGTTATCTGTCCTGGGGACTCGTTTGACAAATGCAATTTGATGGAAGCAAGTCAGCTTGGAGAGATTGTCCTTGTGGCATTCTAGTCTATACTTTAGCATAGACATTGGCTTTCACATTTAAAACAGATAGGACAGCAGTCAATTACTAGTTATGGATCCTTGCCTGTCTTCAGTAATGTTACAATTGTGTTCAGAGTAGTGAACCCAAGTATTGAACCCTAGGAGGTAGTGAAATTGACACTTTAATCTGGAATGTGGTGAAGCTGAAACTTTAGCTGGGTGGAGATAGTAGAGCCAGCAGGGATTTTTGTAGACTTCACTTGTTTAACTGTCACATATGGTCGATGCCATATGGTCAAAGTCTTTAAACATTGACTTTATAAAAACACAAAAAAAAAACAAAAAGAAAAAAGTACCCTAATGGGTTTAAGCAGGGGGCAAGCCCCCCTGCACCCCCACACCCCGGCTACTTAAATATACCAACTATGAGACCGCACTACATTGCAGTAAATGGAAATCTCCCCTTACAGAGATTTCCGTTTACACGCTCGAGATTCTGAGCATTTAATATTCTCGTGTCGACAATGTCAGATTTGACATTGTCAGCTTTCAAGTATATAATATAGACCCCTTTACGGGTCTATATTATAAGATCGACGTTTGAAAACATCGAACAACATATGGTCGACACCATATGGTCGATGTCTTCAAACATTGACCTTATAAAAACACACAAAAAAAAGAAAAAAGTACCCTAACGGGTATAAGCAGGGGGGCAAGCCCCCCCTGCACCCCCAACCCCACTACTTAAATATACCAACTCCGAGACTGCACTACAATGCAGTAAATGGAAATCTCCCCTTACGGAGATTTCTGTTTACACGCTCGAGATTCTGAGCGTTCAATATTCCTGTGTTGACAATGTCAGATTCAACATTGTCGGTCGGCTTTCAAGAATATAATATAGACCCCTTTACCATTAGGCACTGAATGTATTGCCATATTAATTTCAATTCACCAACGTGGACTTGGATTATAACCAGCTGAGCAGGGGGAAATATAAGAAGTTTCAGCTCATGAAAGAGATCTACCATCTCCTTCAAGAATAAAAAAAGGCATTGTTGTTTAAACATAAAATAAGCATACAAAAGCAATTGGAGGTTGGCAGAATGGTTAAGGTGTTTATCTTACTAACACAATCTGGAGGGTTTGAGTCTCACACGTGGCAAATGGCTAGGCTTAAAATGGCTCACAAGGCAGCTAACCTAGTACTTATTTATTAACCTATTAATCTCATTAGGACTGACATCTGTCTGCTTTTGGTGAGAAAGAAACACAATGGGCCTTTCATCTCTCCTACCCTTCATCAAGTAAGACAACATTTTACCTATGGTAAGCTTCTTGGGATTGTAAAGACAGCCACTCTTAAATTAATTGTAAAGTATAATTTTTATCAGCTGACTCCATTTTTACCTGTTTATACTCCTGCAAATACTGCTTATGCTTAAATGTGGACAAATTGCATGGGCAATTCAGAGAAATATGACTGGGTGTTCGATCAAGTGTGTTTGAGACACAGATGTCAAAAAATTCTCTTGAGAACACAGCAAAGTGAAGCCTGAGAGCTTAGTCTTGAAATACATGTCAAGAATACAGCAACAGATAAGACAGACCTGATCATAATTCTTGATACTACAAAGAGATTTACCTGCTGGATTTATAGCTATTTACAGAAAATAAAACATGTGGGAGCACAGTATTTTACATTTTTATACAACACTTAGTGCTGCCACAGGTACAGCAGTCAGAAGCTGTGTCCCTCTGATGAGTAAATTACTTTAAAAGTAGTTAGGCACTTCATTCTGCCATGTGGTCATCTGACATGGAACTAGGTAACAGCTTTTAAAGCTGTTTTAGTATCTCAATGTTCATTTGTGGTGGATGCCACTGGTTGTAGTTGTACTCTAGAGCACGACTAGAGATTACCTGCACAGCAATATGATTTTGTTAATTACCTTTCTTATGCTAGAGGGGTGATTAGCAAAATAGTTTTTTTCATGAATTTGAAATTCACTTGCAGTACACTTGGTGTACTTCAAGCAAGTTGTGCAATACTATGTAATATTGTAGAAATTTCCAGATTACCAATGTCAAAAAACTTTTGTTGCAGTCATCTGAAAGAAAGAAATTCTGCAGTATTAAAAGAATAGACTGATTGTATGCTTCTTAGCTCAGAGAAAGTTCTGCATTTGATTAAATCATGCTTTCATGATATTTCATGCCACTGCAGTGACAAGCTGTACAGTAACTAGGTGCCAACACTGAAATCCGCACACAAAGGCCCATTCTTCTGCAGCCTTGGCATCCTCCGTCAGGTAAAACAGCAAGCTGATTTTCCTTAGGGTTTCAGAAATGTGCTGGCCTTGGGTTAATTGCTTCTGTAATTGACTATGGCCTTCCCATTTACTCTGCTCATTCTGATTAATGACAGAATATGTTTTCACTTCTTTCTGAATAATGTACAGGATGCTAAATTACTCTGAAAGCTGCGGAGAGATCTGCCATTGTCATTTTAATTCAGGTATGAACTGTCTCTTGAACTACATGTTGGCTGAGTGAATCAATCACATACAAAATTATGCAGTGGGTTACTCTGCTTCCTGAATAACTTGTTTTCATATTCAAGGCTTATAAATGACATTTACTGACTCACAGGTTTGTCTCGGACTATTACATTTGAAAGCTTCAAGAGCTGTAAGGAAGGTTTATAAATGTTACAACTAAATTATGGCGTAGACTCTCATTATAAATATTTAGACTGATGTATTCTAATTTGTCAAACATATGTTAAAATGTGCATATGACTCTAATGTACTAAAACTAAACTTAACTTGACTGTTTTGTTGTATTTGTTTATATTTCACTACAGGTGTTTGTCATCTCATAAGTACCTGTAGAACTGAATATTTTTCCCTAGAATCTGAGGTTTTCAAAGTCATGAATAAATACAGTTTAACACACAGACATTATCAATAAAGAATCACAAAGTGGTATGCTTGTATTAAAACCATTTCTGAAACCAAATGGATCAGCAAACAAAATTTTTGATGATCTGACAAAATAATTGAAACACTAGCCTACGGGCAGCACTCCACCTCTGAGGTGATTCTAAGTAGCCAGTAGGGGCAAAAAAAAAGTCTTTGCTTCTTTCATTTAGATGTGGAAACTCAACAGGATCCCTTCATTAAGAATGTAGTTACAGAGATGCAGGACAATGCAATTGAGAAGAAAGCAAATATCCAAAATGGGAGATACAGTGAGTGTCTACATTTCTCATGCTAATATTATGAAGAGACAGTAAAAAATAAAAAGCTATGCGTGTACTAATTGCTCTGGATCTAATATGAAAAACTGGCTAACCAAGGAAATGTTATGAATATTTTTATCATTACATAGTGAGTACTGTACCCAACAACTTTGTCTGCCTTGGTGATACCAAATATATTCAAATACTTATTCATATTGTAAGAATTGCAATCAGATTAGCCTACAGTTCCATGTGCCCAGATGGGGCATGAACATTAAGTTTATAAGACTGTGTCTTGCTTGCTTTCATTACATTTACACTGTTTCCTTGTCTTAAGTGATACACTTGATGGTGACTATAAGAAGTATATTTGTATTGCTGTGGACTTCTAAGTATCAAAAACAAGAAAATAAATAAGATTATGAATGGGAGATTGCTTGGTCATAGCATGCAATGTATGGTTAGATATATGCAGCTAGTTAAAAAAAAAAGGGGGGGGGGTGGAATAAGATAAATGGTCTTTCAACCAGTAACAAACAAGGAAGCAGGCGTCTCTAAAGGTCCCAATGGAGGGGGCTTCATCCCAGCATACCCTTTACTCATATATACAACTTCACATTCGCACAACACCATAAACAAAAAAAAAAGCCATGAATGCTGAATTACTGATGGCACACAAACTGAAATCTTGCCAGCAGTGTTTTCCCATCAGGAGCAATGATCTTGCAGTTGCATACAGGGGAATAGAAGTTGATGCCTTTGATCTTGCCTACTTTATACTCACCCAGGTGAAGGACAACAATTGTCATAGTGTAAAAAAAAAAAAAAAAAGAGTTAAAGTGCACAACAATTACAAAAATAATGGTTAGGAAGAAGAAAGTAACGCAGAGAAATTAATCTGAGAATGTCATACTTAATTGCTGCAGTAATTGTGTTTCTAAGCTTTGTAAATCATTTACCTAAGGCTTCTGCTTTTAAGCAGCATTCTGCATCCTTTTAGCTTTGAAATGGAGAGTTCTAGAATTTAAGTACATTGGTCGATTCTGGTGGCTCTGTAAAAGGAGTTTGCATGGTCTACACTGCTCTAATGCACAAGGCTCTGGTGGAGCTATTTTTTTTTCAATAATTTTTCTTTTTCTTTTACAATTATATATGACACAAACATTTTTATCTTTACAACATGACCATAGGAATATATTATACGTTAAGATTAATACCATAAGATGTAGGTCATACAACACATCCATTTACACTAGGTACACAGATGCTTTCACCGTTAGCTCAATTGTTATACAAAACAGCACATACATTCTTAATACCCAATCTATGATTTACTTGTCTAATCCTTTATGAATTTCTAGGTTCCATTAGAGTATATTCCTAAGTTGCTATGTGGTTGATTATGCTAATACTATATTAAAAGTTTGTTCCCAAATTTCTCTGTTCTTCATGTTTTGGTTTGTTTATCCATTACTATTTTATGAGCTAAAAGATGTTTTATATTTATTTATTTAAAACCCTCCCAAGAGATATTTATCGGATCTAGCCATCTGAGAGCTATATATATAGTTTAATTAGCAGAAAAATGATTAAGAGTGTGTTTGCTTGTTGTTTTGGGATGTTAGGTGGGAGAATGTGTAATAAGGCAAATTCCCATGTTAATGTTGATGTTTGATAGCCCATTTTTTGTAATTGTACTTTGAGAGAATTCCATAATTTGTACACACATTGGTAACTCCAAAATACATGTAATAGGTCGGCTATCTGGTCCTTGCATTGTGGGCATAGTGATGACCTTGATGTATTGAATTTGTGGAGGATTGCAGGTGTGAAGTATGCGTTATTATTGATCATGAGCTGTGTGTATGTTAGTTTTTTTAAGTGGTATGATCTTCAATGTTAGATTGATTGCTTGGGTTATTTGCTGATCATTTATGGATGGTTTTAGTTTCCTCCAGTAGTTAAAAAAAAGAAGCTCCTTCTGGAATTTAATCTCGCTTATCATTTTATATGAAATAGTGATAGTTTTCCTTGTTGCGAGAATAGTTTTCCAAAGCAAATTTCAAGTTTCTATGTCACTATTGGATATAGTATTGTTTTAGAGGTAACTGGAACACAGTTCTTTGATTTGTCTTAGTATTATTATGTAAGATTTGAAAATAATTAAGTTAGTCCTCATTTCCTGCAATGTGCAATTAAGATATAGGTAGATATCTTGGACTGTTTTATCTTTTAAACGAGGAAAACAGTCTAAGTCTAGCATTTTGTTATTTATTTTTTGACTTGGGTTTTTATGGAGGGGTTGTAGTATTGTTATGGCTTGTCCAAGGTTCAAAGATTGAAAGAGTTTTTGTGTTATGTTGATAGAGTGCTTTATGTGATCTATAATGTTGTAAGTTTGTATTTCTTTTTGACTTAGGAATGGGAGTACTTTGGAATTGATACCTAGTGCTTTAATAGATCTATAATAAATTGTCACCCAAGGAGAAGACCAGCTTTTCATTGTCGGATCGTGTTCAGCTGTTCTCAGTATTCTGTTAGTGTTAATGATCAAATAGTAAATTTTAAAATCCGGTAGATTCAGCCCTCCTTTGTTCTTGGGAAATGTTAATTTTGGATAGGAAATTCTGTTTTTTTTTTGGGTTCCCATATGAACTTTGCTAGAAAGGTATGCATTTGGTTGAAGAATTTATTATCTATCATAAACTGTGATGTCATGAAAATCTACATTAGTCTAGGTAGGATATTCATTTTGATTATTGATACTTTGGCCATGAATGGTAGTTTTAGGTTGTTCCATCTTTTACAATCTTGCATTATGTTTTGCCATTTGAGTGTTGCATTATATTGGTAGAAATCTTGTTTATTCTGGAAGAAGGTAATTTCCAGATATTTAGTTTCTTCTTTTATTGTGTCCAATAGTGGTATTAATGGGATAAGTTTGAGTGTTTTTAAGGGGAAAATATTGGTTTTATTAAAATGTAGTTAGACATGATCGAGAATTGTTCAACTGCAGTTATTATTTTGTTTATATCTGAATTTGGTGTAATGCAGTATATATTCAAATAATCTGCAAAAGTGGTGAAATATATTCTGAAGTTATGTGCTGATGGGGGTTATGGCATGTATTTTTTTTAATATATAAAAATAGTGGTTCTAAGTATAGGTTAAAAAGAAAGGGTGATAAAAAAATGGAACAAGGCAAGGATGACCGTTATCAGAATTCTATTTGACCATGTTTTATTTATATATAGGGATGTATAGGGATTACTATAGAGAGTTTGGATGATCTGTATGAAGTTATTGGGTATGTCAAAGTAAGGTAGTGTTTGAAGTAAGGATTCTAAGTTGACCTTGTCAAATGCCTTGTAAGCATCTACTGTCATTGTATAGATGTTGGGATTGTTTCGGTTTGCATAGGAAATTAACACATCTAATGTTAGTGTATTGTCACTAGTCTGTCTCTGTGGTGTAAATCGAGATTGTTCTGGAGAGATGATTTTCTCTATCAGGTTTTTCATTCTATTCACAAGTATTGTGGTAAGTATTTTTGTATCCAGATTTAGAAGGGAGATGGGTCTGTAGCTATCAGGGTTTTTGGGGTCAGCATGTTCTTTTAATATAAAGATTGTTTTAGAGGCATTGAAGTGGATGTAATTTATTTTATCGTTTATTATGTAGTTCAATATATAGTATAGTAGTTTGGCTATCAAGGGGGTAAATGCTTTGTAGAATTCTGAGGTGAGTCCATCCGGTCCTGGAGCCTTGTGTGCTTTTAAGTGTTTGATTGTTGTAATTATCTCATTGATGGATATGGGTTCAGTTAGTTTTTTTTGTTGGTCTAACTCTAGTTTGGGAAATTTCAGTTTTTGAAGAAAAAGAGTTCTATCTTCCTTTGACATTTGTAATGCTTGCTCTCCATATATTTGAGAGTATATTTGTTCAAATATTTTAAAAATGTCCTAATGTTTGTGTAGTTTTTGTCCCAGTGGTTTATTTCTGATATATTGGAGGTGGTTTTGTGTTGGGAATTAATTCTGGCTAGAGCTCTAGATGGTATTTGTGCTTCTTCTGCGTAGGTGGCTAGCATCCTAGCTTCATAAAATGATAGGTTTCTGGTTTCTAACATATAGAGGTCTCTGCATTTTTAAGAGTTCTGCTTCTGTTTGTTTCTTAGGGTTACTTAATGGTTTTTCAAGATGCTCTATTTTCCCTTTCAGTGTATGTTCCTCTTTCAGTTGTATTTTTTATAATATGCTGCTTTTTTGATGAATACTACTCTAATTTGTGCTTTGGTCGCAGCCCATTATATGTCCATTGGTACTTGAGTTGAAAATATTTGTAAGAGATGTTTTAATATTGCTTCTACTTCTTTTATCACATCTATTTTGGTGATCAAATTAGGGTTTACTGACCAGTTATGACCCCTATTCTCTAAATATATCTTTTTGTCCCAGTTAATGTTCAACACAATTTTAGAATGATTTGAAAAAAACTTGGTGTGGAAAATTGTTGTTGGGTCCATGTTAATGAATATATCTGAAATTAAAAAGAAATCTATTCTTGACCACATTTTATGACATTGCGAGTAGAATGTAAATTTCCCGGTTTTGTCGTAGTTATCCCCATATTTAAATGGGTCATATAGTTTGATGTCTTGTTTGAATTCATTTAGAGTTAATGAGGCTTGTTTATTATATGATTTAGTCAGATTAGATTTGTCCTTTTCTGGATTTTAGTATGTGTTCCAGTCACCTCCAATCACTAGATAATGGTCTTTAAATTGGTTTAAGGTTGGGTATAGTGACATAAAGAAGTGTTGTTGGTTACTACACGGTGCATATATGTATTAAGCACCATTATAGGTTTTGGTAATGTAGGGTTAGTAAATGTTACGTAAAACCCTCTTCCCTCCTTGTCAGTTTTGGTTTTAAGTATTTTTTCCTGAAATTGTTTTTTAATTATTATGGCCACTCCAGCGTTGTTTGTTTTTCCCTCTGAGGCTATGATTTGCCTTATCCATTTCTTCCTGCTAATTTCTGTACATTGCTCTGTAGTCAAGTGTGTTTCTTTTATTAGTATGAGACTGGCTTTGGTTTTCAATGTAAGGTGTAGGAATAGTTTTCTTTTTTTCGTATTTTGGAGTCCTTTAATATTCCATGACTATATTTCCCACATGTATTTAATATATTCGTTAGATATGACTTGTATTAGTTTTGATTTGTGGTCTTTGTATGTGGTGGTGTGTAATGATTTTGGAAAGCATCTAGCTATCCCCGTCCCTACTCTGTGCCTAACCACTATGCCCTTGGACCATAAATAATCAGGGGGAAAGTGGAGATTCAGTATGTTGATTAGTCTGCATTCTAATTTTTGGTTGTGTTTTCTCTTTACCTGCGGATTTGTTGCATAGTATTCCCCCGTGTTACTATACACAATACAGACTAAGCTGAACAAACTATCTTCTCAAAAAAACACTGCTACTTAAAGTCCCTAGTCCCTTCCAACAAAACTATTATGCAGTTATAGTGTTGCAGTTAAAGTGCAGCATGTATTGTTTTCATCTTGCGACTTGTTCTTCCTAATAGTGTATTTTAAGCAGTATATTAATAATTATTTTCTCAGTAATGTATATCAAGTCATGTAACACAGTATTGTTATTTTAATGTCAAATTTGCATTTTCCTTTCATATTACTTCTTTTCCTCCCCTTCATTTATTCAGTTTTTTGTTTGTCTTTGGTGCCTATATAGTCTTCCACACATATCTGTGTGGGTTATAAAATATGTTCTTGGCACCTATAATCAGGGGTAGGAAAAAAAAAAAAAAAAAAAAAAATATATATATATATATATATATATATATATATATATATATATATATATATATATATGTATTTCTCAACTTAGAGAAATTCTCATCTACAGTTTGCATATTGGGTTGCATTTGTGTTTTTGAAGATTATTAGGTTAACTTTGTAAGTTTCTGATTTAACACTTTTCCAGCATTTATGAAAATCATTTGTCCTTTTTCTGGCATATGTCTGCAAACTAGCTGGTTTCTAACAGTTTGTTGCTCGTCTGTTATTGAAGTTTGGGTTCTTCATTTAGTCATATAGTGATGGGTGTACAGTCTTAGTGAGTGTTTCAGGACAACAGTACCTTATTTCTTCAAAGACTTGCTTGCAGGTTGTTGGTCATATTTGATGCATCATTTACTTTGACAGGTGAAGGTCGATTTCTGTTTTTGTGAGAAAAAAACATCTTCAGAAGCTTGTTATAGTCCCTTTAGGATAATTGGTCTTCATAATGGAGCCCTCGAGATCGTAAGGGGAACGATTTCACAAGCCAAGGTCCCTGGAGGTGGATCCTTCTTATAATGCGCACATTGGAAATGGCAGTTAATTTTTGGTTCCTACTCTTAGGCTATACTTCCTTTTCCTGTATTTCTCGTGGCTCCCTTTGTGGAATTAAGGGCCTAAATAGCCAGGGGAAGCTCTCTGGGTTGGATACCCATTTAAAATACTCGTGAATCAGCTGGTTTCTTCACTCGAGGTTCATTCATCATTTTTTTTTTGGTTTTATTTCTTTTCTGAAGGTGGAATCTGCTTGAAAATGGCCAGGAATGCCTCTTTTGCCTCTTTGGGGTTAGTGACCATGTATTTGACTTCTTTAACATAGAAAATTAATAGGTTTGGGAATTTCATCTGGAATTTGATTTTTTTTTCTCTTTTAGAAATCTGCAGTACGGAGAAAGGAGTTGTCTAGCTTGACTTATCTGTATGGGAAGGTCTTGGGCAAAGGAGATTGTGTTACTGTTCCAGGTAAGTGTGCCTTTTGTCTTAGCTGCCAGTATGATGTTGTTTACATCTTGCTAGTTTAGTATTTGAATATATACAGATCTTGGTTTCAGTGTTGATTGCATCTCCCTCAGAGCTCTGTGGGCTCTTTCTATCGTCGTTTGATGCATTTCTTTAGATTCATCTAGAAAGGAGTTTATTATTTGTCTGATTGCTGGTATGAGGTTATTATGAGTCACAGATTCAAGTATTCCTCTGATGATAATACTGTTCCTTCGAGATCTTGCTTCAAGGTCTGTTATGTTTTGCTTGTAAGCTTTGTATTTCTTTGTCATGGGAACCAATTCTTTGAGTTAAAGACTCTATCTCATTTTCGGTTATTTTGGATTCTGATTTTTCCATTCTGATTATTATTTGGCTAAATGAGTCACCAAAGGTTTGAAATTGTAAGGATATGTCCTTTATTGCTTGCTGAATAGGTAAGGCAGTTTTTATGTCTTCCATATTTGCTGGCTGGTCTGTCTTAATTTTATTTGCAGTTTTAGAATTGTCTGTTTGTTTAGTTGCCTTTTATCTTTTTGTAGTATCTTTTTCAAGTGAAGCTAGTACTGAGAATGTGGTCTTAACTGTAATGGTCTCAATCACATTTTCCTCTTTTGACATCTTGCTGTTTGAAGTTATTTCCAGTCTTTGTATTCAGTTGTAGAGCCTTAGCACCACATGGCTTAAGCTGTTTTTTAGAAATTGTAGTTAATCCTGTTTCAGAGAGAAACCTGTCACTTTTGATTCCTCTTTTGGTTGCTGACTGTTATCTGAGATATATATTCAGAGATAGGTTCATAGGTTCATACTAGGCTATCTGCCCTAGGGCATTCATAAGCCTAGCCAGAGTGTGTATGGCTTTCACCACCCATTTTAAATTAATTTTGCTATGCCCTTTTTCGAGGTTAGTATACTGTGCCTCTGTCTAACAGTGACACAGAAGTGATACCCGGGGTAAACCTACGATCTCCCATCCACTCATCAAGATTCCTCTTGAAGAGAGTCAATGAGGGACTCTGCCTAACCTGCACTGGGATTTTATTCCAGAGTGAAGGGAGCCTCTGGGTTATGAATCTGTCCCTCCAGCATGTCCTATCCATTTCAGTGCTGAGGTTTAAGTCCCTCGAGCGCGTAGCTGGATGGGATTTGGATTTTCTGAGGTGCAGCATGTCCATTAATTCTGGGTTGGACATGGTTTTATACGTCAGGCACAGATCGCCTCTGAGCAGGCGGTATGCCACTGAGTAGAGCTGGAGTTTCTTTAACCGGGCAACATACGGCATCTGTTTGAGTCCCTTGATCCTCTTGGTGAGGTACTTTTGGGGTCTTTCCAGGTGCTGCAGGTGTCTGGTAAGGTACATCCCAAAAGGGGCATTGTACTCAATTATGGGCCTGATGGGGGATGAGTAAAGAGGCACGATGGCCTCCCCTGATGTAGATGTGAACCCTTCATGATTAGGTGGGCTATATAAAATGTTTTTCTAACCACTTTGGCCACGTGGTTGTCAAATGAGAGATTGCTATCAACTTGGGTCCCCAGGTTCCTAATTACTTCTTCTGTACTTAATGGATTACCACCTATGTGGTAATTTGTGGGCACTTTGTTTTTGCCAAAGGGGATGACTATACACTTTTTGGCATTTAGCTTGAGGCCATGGCTCTGGCACCAGTTGTCTGTTTCTATGAGGCCCTTTTGGAGGATGCTTGTGTCGGCTGGAGAGTCTATTATGGCGCCCAGTTTGCAGTCATCTGCGAACTTGGTCAGCCACAGTCCTTCCATGTTGGCCTGTACCTCCGAGAAATATATACCGAACAAGAAAGGTCCCAAGACTGAGCCTTGTGGGACTCCACTTGTAACTGGTTTGGAGTCTGACATGGCTCCAGCTATTCTAACCATGTGGGTTCTATCCTTGAGCCAGTTTGCAACCCATCTAGTGACATAGGGGTTTATATTTAAGCTGGTGAGCTTATCTATAATGCCCGAGTGGGGTAATGTATCGAAGGCTTTTGCGAGGTCCAGGTAGGCTGTGTGGACCACCTTCCCCTTGTCAATGGCCTTGGTGACTGTTTCAAAGAAATCGACCAGGTTTAAGAGGCAGGATCTGCCCTTAAGAAAGCCGAACTGGGTAGGATCCAGTGTCTGTAGGTCCCCAATATCTTTATTTATAAGGTCCATGATGATCCTTTCCATAGCTTTGCAGACCAAGCTAGTGAGACTTATGGGGCGATAGTTTCCAGGATCCGTTGAGGCACCACCTTTGTGGAGAGGGACCACTGTTGCTGTACGGCACTCTTTGGGTACATATCCTGTAGTAAGGCTGAGATTGAACAGTAGTTTTAGGTTTGGGTTTAGCTCTTCTTGGAGTTCATGTAGGATGCAGCCCGGGACACCGTCTGGTCCCATTGATGCTGTGTTTATTGCTTTGGTGAGGGCAGCTCTTAGCTGAGCATCTGAGATGTCAGGGGGGCAGCACTCTGCTGGGATAGATATTAGCCCTTTTGGTGGGGAGGGGGCGGGGAGTTTGCGCTGAACCTGTCAGCTAGGATGTTGGCAATGTCTGTGGGTTCGGTGTATTTTTTGTCATTTTGGACTAATTCTGAGCATATCTGGGAATTCCCACCCAGGTTCCTAACATAACTAAAGAAAGCCTTGTGATTATCCTTAGTGTCCTGTGCAATTTTTCTTTTGAAGCTGGCCTTAGACGATTTTATGAGTGCCCGTAGTTGTTTGCTAATACTGATCAGAGATGCCTTCCCTTTTTGGGATTTTGCTCTGTCATGTAGTAGCTTCCTCCTTCTATTGTATAGTTTGTTTATAGCTGGGGTCCACCAGACAGGACGTCTGCCTTTGGAGAATTGGGTCTTGGTTTTATTTGGGATTGCATGATCCATGCATTCCTGAAGGTGTTCATAGAATGCGTTTATAAAGGATTTTGTGGTCTGGGCCGTATTTTCCACAGACCCGGTGGCTTTGAAGGATTCCACCTCGGTTTTGAGGAGTGTGAAATTTGCTTTAGAGAAGTTTTTCACTGTGGTTTTCTGGGCATGGGGTGGGGTCGGGATGTGAATATCCAGTGAGATTAGTTTATGGTCTGATCTTACCAGTGAGGGATACACTTCTGGTCTGGAGCATAGAGTCCCCATGTTGGTGATGATCAGGTCCAGTATGTTTTCCCCTCTTGTGGGAGTGGTAACAAGTTGTTCCATAGCATTTGAGTTTATAAATTCTAGGAACCTTTGGGCTAGGTTGTTGGAGCTAGAGTAATGCTCCCAGTCTATGGTTGGGTAGTTGAAGTCACCCAATATAATGGTGTTTGGAGAGACCTTCATATTTTCCAGTGTTCTCAGGAAGGCCGAGTGGGGTTCCTGGGTTTGGGTGGGTGGTCTGTAGCAGGCTATAAACTGGAAGGCAGTTTTACCCACTGTTAGTTGCACATGGATAGTCTCTGATGCTTCGTGCTGTGCCACCAACCTGGAGGTGTGGGTATCTTTGACGAATATTGATACTCCCCCTCCTTTTGTGGTTCGGTCCAAGTTTTGGGGCCGAAAAGCATGGTATAAGGTATAACCTGGTAGTGCTGGGGTGCTCTCGAGAGCCTTGAACCAGGTTTCTGTTACTGCACAGATATCGATGTTCTCCATGCTAAGGAGAGTTTCGAGTGCATGCATCTTGAGGTTTAGACTTCTGGTGTTGAGAAGCATTACTCTTAGTTTCTTATCCCTTGTGATACCTGTGGAGGTGGGTTTGTCTTTTGAGCCTTGCCTAAAAAAGGCACTATGGGGGTAGCAAGAGCCTTTGCCAATATCTGAAAGCCCAGGGGTGACAGGTGCAAGCCGTCCCTAGCGAAGCATCGTGGCTTGTCGAGCATGTCATCCCAGGCTGACAGGCATTGAATCCCCTTTGAATGACACCAATACTTAAGCCAATTGTTGAAATTGATAATCTTGTCTTCATACTGTGGCATCATTCTTGGTGAGGGTAAGATGCTACTCAAGGTCAGGGTCATACCGGCCTGGGCTACATGCTCAGAGAGCTCCTCTATGTCTCTTTTCATGTAGTCCAACGAGGTACGTCTCAGGTCATTCACACCAGCATGGACAATGACTGAGTCATATTTGTACTTGCCTTGGAGTGACCTGAGTGCTTGTGCTATGTGGCGGATCCTAGCGCCCGATAGGCAGCTCACCGTGACCTTCTCCTTGTTCAGCCTGGTGAGCAGGACGTCAGTGTGCCTGATGATAGAGTCACCTATTACAAGTGTATCAGGTGTGTTGTTTAGCCTTAAGGGCTGTGACTGTTCGGCACACTGGCTTTGTGAGCTATGTGTTGCACGTGTTTTGTTTTGGGGTAGTGGTTGCTTGGGTGTCTGCTTTGGAGGTCTCTGCTGCTTAGGCAGATTTTTATTTAGAGCCACAAGGTATGTT
Source organism: Protopterus annectens (assembly GCF_019279795.1). Classification (NCBI taxonomy): domain Eukaryota; kingdom Metazoa; phylum Chordata; order Ceratodontiformes; family Protopteridae; genus Protopterus; species Protopterus annectens. The sequence continues at coordinate 192,020,119 of NC_056749.1, read as the reverse complement.
ATTGTGTGTTTATGTGTTTGGTTTGCTGTTGTGGTAGGTCTATGTAAGACTGGAATTGTAGTGAGTGTGGTTTCCTTCTCCTCCTGACTGGTTACGCCAGTACTGAGTTGAGAGAGCTTAGCCTCCAGTTTGGCTATATGGTTGCATTTCTCACATGTGTTGGAATTTGTTGGGAGGAGGAAAGGGTTGTCTGTGTACATTAGGCAGTTGTAACATTGCCTCAAGATTCCCAGGTTCACCAGCTGGACCGGAGAGGAGATTGACAACTGACCTTTGGACATGCTAGAATAGTATTGGGAATTCCTTTATAATTGAAAAAAAGGGCCAATGGGGAACAAGTTACTCAAGGGGAGTTTGTGAGGGTGTAGTGCTTTTAATTTTTTAGTGCTGACTTATATAATTGCTTTAGTGAGCAAGTGCTAGGCTTTAGCGTAGGAACAGGGTGTTTATTATGAGAACTAGACCAGTTCCAAGGCTCAAACCCAAATAAGCGGCGCTGCTCGATGCCGCACTATGCACAAAATCACACAAAGCCGTGCTACAGCGGGTTTTATACAGGCGGACTTGAAAGAGCTAGAAATTGGCCCAAAACAGCCAACAGACTACCAGATTCCTGTGCTGGGAACACTCCTCCAGGGACAGATAGGCTGCTCCCCACTGCCACTGGTGAACAAAGAAGCCTCCCTCTATCCAAGAAAGGAAATGGCAACACAGGAACTTTCCAAAAGTTAGAATACAGCAAAGCCTGTATTTGGACTACTCTAGGTCAGGAAAGATGGGAAACAAGGATAACTTTTTTTTTCTTTTTTGCAACAAACAGCAGGAAATTGCAATAAATATGTAACATGGGCTAGCGCACTTGAGTGTGTAGCCTCAACAGGTAAATACAACAAACAGGACAAACTTTAAAAGTGCAGGTGCAAAAACAACTTTAGACAGTTTAAAACAGTTCAAGAAGCAGAAATATTTGCAGTTTAGCTAGATCGGACAGTCGCCCAGGTAGTAGCAGGAAAAAACACTTTTATCAGGTTAGCAGTCGCTCTTTTAGCCTCTCTGCTGCCAGCACCACTCTGCAGGACCACGAGGAGCTTGGCTGAGTAGTAACAAGCGCAAGATATTTTTGCATTTTTAACTTTGATTTGTCTTCTGGGTTTATTTAAATCCAGAGTATTTCAGAGAGCTAGGTGCTAGCAGTGCTCACAGAACAGCAGCCATCTTGAACCCCCCTAGGCTCTGGTGGAACTATTAAGTTATGAAGCAATGAATACAAAAAATAAATGAATAAAAATAAAATGAAAGAAAATAAGGTGCTCACCTGTGACAGAAATCACTTCATTCAATTTGCTATTCCATAGCCTGTCCATAAACACACAGGCCATGATTCTATCTGTAATATCAGTGATCTATGCTCATGGATGAGTCCCGATTACTACACACAAGTAGCCAGAGAGGGAGGGAATGGGCAGAGGAATGTGGTCTTCACAGGAAGGAAGGGCTGAACATCTTCCATACTGCAGATTTCATCCTCCATTCTCAAAAATCATGACAGTACTGCAGTTACGTATATTAGCAGCAAAGGGAATTGAGAGGAGAAGGAAATTTTGGGGAGAAGTTACTCAGTAAAGTGCAAGTTTATGGTTTCTTATACTTCAAGTCCTCTCTCTCAGACAATGTACAGTCAGGCACCATAGTGATAGCACACATGCAGAAGAGCTGCAGTGCTGTACTCTCAAGATGATCACAGCAGATTTATAACTACTACTGGGAAATGTTCTATCAAATTTTAAGGGGTAACCATTTTGTCAAAAGATTCTACACTATGGGCCCACCTATGACAAACACTGCATTGCAACTGATATCATGATATTTACGAGCTAAAAGTATGTTTTGCAAAAAAAAAAAAAAAAAAAAACACACTTTATGCTACACTGTTACCATCTATACACTCCATGACTGTGGCTCATTTTTGTTATTACATGCCTAAGTAACCTTAGTACTATGAATGCTAGGTTGTCATAAAATCACTGAACAAAGACAATACACATCTTTGTTAAAAGGGCTCATCAGTTTATGACTGTAATATCTATCTACCTACCTGCCTACTTATCTATCTACCTACAGTATCTACTACGTGCCTATGTATCTACTTACCTACCTATCTACTTACCTACCTAAAAACACAAGGTGCAAGGTTCAAATCTCACAAGGGCAGTTAGCTTAGTACCAATCTATGAACCTATGAACTTGTAACTTGATCAGAAATCGATACATTTTTAAAGAAAAATAAAAAATATTAAAGAGGAGTGTTTTATCTTAAACCCGAGCTTCATCAGATCTAACTCCAATTTACATGACATGTATTATTCATTCATGCTTTAACGTAGCTAATTGTCAGTTCTCTCAAGCTGGGGACATAAATGTATGCCATAGGCTGTTTGGCCAAGCTAAACTAGTACAGGCCTTAGCTTTCAAACAAGTTATAAGTACTCGATTACTTTGATGTCTCTCCTGAGACTGGCTACCATTCATGATTCTTCTTTGTGGTTTTAAGGTGGCTCAGCTCACAACTTTGATACTCAATGAGTACCAGTTTCCCTTGTGGTTTAATGTGTTACCTTAAGGGTGGGAGACATCTTACACGCTAAGGGTCAAACACTATCCAATCAAAAAATAGAAAAAAAAAATAATTTTTTTGTTTTGGAAAGATAAGCCCCCTTGCTTCCCCCACATCTCATTCTAATTTTATTTTGATATATATATATATTTATAATTTACCTATGCATGATCAAACTTGCTTAATGTTGAATAAAACACACGGACACTAACAAGATTGAACACACCCAAGGCCGAATTACTTAAAGATCGAACAAGTAAAACCTCAAAAAAGGAAAACAAGTTCCTTTCCAGATCTTTACACTAAACTGTTCCCATAGGGAACTTAGGGCTAAGGGGTTAGGGTTTGGGCAGGAGCAGGGTTAGAGTTAGCACACTTCGCTCTCCCTGCATAGTCCCCCTGCCCAACTCAGTAATGCGTGCTAACCCTAACGCTGTCCCCATACCAACACTATCCCCACATTATACATTAAAAAACGCTTTCCATAACATTGTCACTATGCAAGACACACTCGGACATACAATCATGCACTGACAAACACTACAAACATAAGATCTAGACTCAAACAACATTTGTCACTTAACTGGCTATGTCAATGTATCAAGCCTGGCTAACTCGAATGTGTAAAAATCTGTTAACCAGTTTACTGTGTAATTTAATTTAATCCTGACTTGTGCTCAGGACTAACTTTAACCTGCGGAACTTGTTTAACTTGCTTACTTATGTAATCTCTGTAAATAATCTGTTTGTAATATGTAATGCTGGTATTATGTAATGCTGTATCTGCTTACCCTTGGAGCTTTTCTCCCCGGGCCTCCGCTGAAAATGGACATGCATCCAGTCGGACTATCCCGGTCAACAAATGTAAAATAAATAAAAATAAAATAAATAAATCTAATCCCCTTACTTAACCCCAACCATAACTCTAAAATATACACACACACACACACACACACACACACACACACACACACACACACACAACATCTATACCCTTACCTTATCACCTAATCTCACACAAACACACATACTGTAACCCCTCCAATTCCTCACTCACCAGTTCAACTATCCAAATCTCTGACAATCTCAACCACCCCTAGAATTTGAATATATATATATATATATATATATATAAAATTTATATACACACACACACATATATATATATATATATATATATATATATATACAGATATATATCAACTCATATCAACTCAGATATCTCACTACTGTTTCGAAAAGGGCAGATTCCCAGACCCCACTGTACCATCATCTCATACACATTTAAAAAGTTAGAATGTGCAATCTTTTGACCACATGTATATACTTATTAGGTATCTAGTTACAGAACACTATAACTTGGTGATGTACATGTTACTGTACAACTACCAGTGGATCACATGATTAATCCTGGCTACATGGCATAGATAGATAGAGCCCTGACTGTGACAGAGACCTCCAGTGTTTGATTAGTGGCCCTGGCTGTGGAGAAGCCAGGCAGATGGAGAAGAGGAGGAGTGAAGCGAGTTGCCTGCTCCATTTCTCCCGAAGCAGGGAGAGATTTACACACATACAGTGGTACATATGGCAGCGGATCCCTACTCGATGCAGACAAAAGCAACCTCTACTCATGCTGGGAGGGTCAGGGCTGCTTGAAGGATATTCTCCTTGCGGAATTGAGAGGGAGACTTTTGCAGACAGCTAAATGCATATAATTCACTGCACTGTTCTGGGTATGTTATGCAGATGAGACAGGGAGGAAAAAATGCTTGAAGCATCCCTGATGGCTACCTGGATAACAGCTCCTCTTGCCTGGCACTCAGTAGGGAATGAATGAATGAGCTGATAGTTTGAGGCAGGGTCAGATGTTCATCAGGCAATAGAGACAAGGAAGGACAAAAAGACCCTAATGAGTGGAAATAACAGCCTACCACTCAAAGCCATCTTCATATTGAGTAAATGCACAGTTCAAAATAAAATACAGAAATACCACTGGAAGTGTCCAAAATACAAATGATAAATCCATAAAAACACAAAATAGTCATCTGTATGCTTTCTTCTTCTTTAATTCACCAGGACTTCATCATATAACAGAACAAACTCATTAAATACACAATTTACATCACATGACCTCCCCCCATCAATCATGACAAATAAAATAAATTAAACTTTCAATTTGCAGATGATATTAAAATAATCACTGAACCCAGGACGTACGTTGCCATTTTTCTGCTTACTTTCATCACTTACTCTGAAATGCAAACACGAAATACCAAGTAAAGCGAATCAGGACTGGCAGATAAAAGGATAATTTAATAAGTGCAAATACAAACTAAAAAACAAAACAAACTTGTTGCACAAATAACCAAAAGGTAAGCACTTTCGTTTGTACTAATGACAAACGTCCTCTGACTGATACACATCATTTCCTTCTAGTTTAAAAACGTTAGTGAATATCAAATTCATCATCTTCTTTCGGCTGTTCCTGTTAGGGGTTGTTACCACAGTGGATCACCTGTTTCCATTTCTTCCTGTCCTCTGCATCTTGCTCTGTCACACCAACCACCTGCATGTCCCCTCTCACCACATCCAGAAACCTTATCCTAGGGCCTTCCTCTTTTCCTGTTACCTGGTTGCTTCATCCTTAGCATCTTTTTCCCAATATACTCAGCATCCCTTCTCAGCACATGTCCAAACTAACATAATCGTGCCTCTCTGGCTTTGTCTCCAAACCTTCCAACCTGGGCTGACCATCTAACATACGTATTCCTAATCCTGTCCACCCTCGTCACACCCAGTCCAAATAACATCTTTAACTCTGCCACATCCAGCTCAAACTCCTGCCTTTTTGTCAGTGCCACTGTCTCCAACCCATATAACATAGCTGGTCTCACTACCCTCTTGTAGACCTTCCCTTTCACTCTTACATGTACTTGTCTCTCACAAATCACTCCGGACACTCCTCTCCACCCACTCCATCCTGCCTGTACTCTCTTCTTCACCTCTCTTCTACACTCACCGTTACTCTGAACTACTGACCCCAAGTATTTAAACTCATCCAACTTCGCCACCTCTACTCCTTGCATCCTCACCATTCTTCTATCCTCCCTCTCATTCACATGCATATATTCTGTCTTAGTCCTGCTGACCTTCATTCCTCTTCTCTCTAGAGCATATCTCCATCTCTCCAGGGTCTCCTCCACCTGTTCCCTACTCTCACTACAGATCACAATGTTATCTGCAAACATTATAGTCCATGGGGACTCCTGTCTGATCTCGTTTGTCAATCTGTCCATCACCATTGCAAATAAGAAAGGGCTCAGAGCCGATCCTTGATGTAACCCCACCTGCACCTTAATGATCCATCCATCACTTTGCAGACCAGGCTGGTCAAGCTTATGGGGTGGTAGTTTCCAGGGTCTGTAGAGGTGCCACCTTTGTGGAGTCATCAAAAGTGAATATCAAATTCATCATCTTCTTTCGGCTGTTCCTGTTAGGGGTTGTTGCCACAGCGGATCACCTGTTTCCATTTCTTCCTGTCCTCTGCTTCTTACTCTGTCACACCAACCACCTGCATGTCTTCTCTCACCACATCCATAAACCTTATCCTAGGCCTTCCTCTTTTCCTGTTACCTGGTAGCTTCATCCTTAGCATCTTTTTCCCAATATACTCAGCATCCCTTCTCAGCACATGTCCAAACCATAATCGTGCTCTCTCTGGCTTTCTCTCCAAACCTTCCAACCTGGGCTGACCATCTAACATACGTATTCCTAATCCTGTCCACCCTCGTCACACCCAGTCCAAATAACATCTTTAACTCTGCCACATCCAGCTCAAACTCCTGCCTTTTTGTCAGTGCCACTGTCTCCAACCCATATAACATAGCTGGTCTCACTACCCTCTTGTAGACCTTCCCTTTCACACTTACATGTACTTGTCTCTCACAAATCACTCCGGACACTCCTCTCCACCCACTCCATCCTGCCTGTACTCTCTTCTTCACCTCTCTTCTACACTCACCGTTACTCTGAACTACTGACCCCAAGTATTTAAACTCATCCACCTTCGCCACCTCTACTCCTTGCATCCTCACCATTCTTCTATCCTCCCTCTCATTCACACGCATATATTCTGTCTTAGTCCTGCTGACCTTCATTCCTCTTCTCTCTAGAGCATCTCTCCATCTCTCCAGGGTCTCCTCCACCTGTTCCCTACTCTCACTACAGATCACAATGTTATCTGCAAACATTATAGTCCATGGGGACTCCTGTCTGATCTCGTTTGTCAATCTGTCCATCACCATTGCAAATAAGAAAGGGCTCAGAGCCGATCCTTGATGTAACCCCACCTGCACCTTAAACGCATCCATCACTCCCACCGCAGGCCTTACCACAGTCACACTACCCTTGTACATATCCTGTACCACTCTTACATACTTCTCTGACACTCCTGACTTCCTCATACAATACCACAACTCCTCTCTAGGCACCCTGTCATATGCTTTCTCTAAGTATAAAAAACACAATACAACTCCTTCTGACATTCTCTGTACTTTTCCATCAACACTCTCAGAGCAAACATCACATCTGTAGTGCTCTTTCCTGGCATGAAACCATACTGCTGTTCACTAATCATCACATCCCTTCTTAACCTAGCTTCCACTACTCTTTCCCATAACTTCATGCTGTGACTGATCAATTTAATCCCTCTGGAGTTACTACAGCTCTGCACATCACCCTTATTCTTAAAAATTGGTACCAAAACACTTTTTCTCCATTCCTCAGGCATCATCTCACTTTATAAGATTTCATTAAACAATCTGGTTAAAAACTCCACTGCCATTTCACCAAAACACCTCCATGCTTCCACAGGTATGTCATCTGGGCCAACAGTCTTTTCATTCTTCATTCTCTTCATAGCTATCCTTACTTCCTCCTTGCTAATCTATTGTACTTCATGATTCACTATCCCTACATCATCCAACCTTCTCTCCCTCTCATTCTCTTCATTCGTCAACCCCTCAAAGTACTCTTTCCATCTTCTCAACACACACTCCTCGCTTGTAAGTATGTTTCCCTCATTATCCTTTATCACCTTTACCTGCTGCACATCTTTCCTTGCTCGGTTCCTCTGTCTAGCCAATCGGTACAGGTCCTTTTCTCCCTCCTTAGTGTCCAACCTTTCATACAACTCTTCATATGCCTTATCCTTAGCCTTCGCCACCTCTCTCTTTGCCATGCACCTCATCTCCTTATACTCCTGTCTACTTTCTTCATCTCTCTGACAATCCCACGTCTTCTTTGCCAACCTCTTCCTCTGTATACTCTTCTGTACTTCCTCATTCCACCGCCATGTCTCCTTGTCATCCTTCCTCTATCCAGATGTGAAACCAAGCACCTTTCCAGCCGTCTCCCTTACTAGCTCTGCTGTAGTTACCCAGCTATTTGGTAACTCTTCACTGTCACCCATTGCCTGTCATAACTCATCCATCATTTCTCATTTGCCCATCTCCCTATGAGTCATAATGATACACCACTATTTCATTTACACTATATCAATGTGTAGGCAAACTACAATGATTAATACAAATGTGTAAATATAAATACGTAATAATAATATGTAATATATGAAATAATTAAATGAATAAATAAACTTAACTATAACCATAGAAGATGCACCTTAAAAAAACAACCTAGGGGTGTGTCATTATGACTCATAGGGAGATGGGCAAATGAGAAATGTAATTTGATTTTCACTACCGTTTTTAAACTAGAAGGAAATGATGTGTATTTGTCAATATACTGTTTGTCAATAGTACAAACAAAAGTGCTTACCTTTTGGTTATTTGTGCAACAAGTTTGTTTTTTAGTTTGTATTTGCACTTATTAAATTATCCTTTTATCTGCCAGTCTAGATTCGCTTTACTTGGTTTTTTGGTCTTTTCGTGGCTTTCATTGTTTGGTTGGTCAATAACACAAAATATATTTTTTAATATTAGTACTTTTAGTGCTGTGTTTAAATAATGTGTTAACAAACGTTTTGTTACATGTATGTGCTCATATATCATTTCTGTTAGTCTTCTGGTTGTCATTTCAACATAAAAACAATTGCATGAACTACACTTCACCAAATAAGCTACACCTTGAGACAGACATGCAAAAGTATGTGGAACACAAATGTATAGTTAATAGATGCCAAAAAGGACAAATAAAAATACTTGTGCAGTGTATACAGTTCATCCATGGGAATGTACTCCTTTAATGATATCACACATCAGGGATTCAAAAGGATTTAGCAGTAGACCCTTCAGATTATAAACTTGAGTTTCTCACCTGCTGTCTAAAATCATTGTTGCTCCATGGCATCTTCCATTTAGTGTTTACAGTATTAATTAAATTTGACTAATCTACTGAATGGGTTAGCATAAAACCAATATCTACTTTTAAACTCTTGCTTGTATAGGAAATATTTATTTTGCAAATGCTATTTATAAGTACCCCTCTGCAGAAAAAAAAAATCGCCAACTTTTTCTCTCTCTAAAATAACACTGACAGCAAAAGTTATCCTGCTTATTCTAATAAAATGACTAACTACACTTTGCTAATATAAAATGGGTTTCAACCCTGGTAATATTAATATGATGCAATCAAATTACTTTTCCAGTAAATTACATAATTAAACATATATTCAGTGCTAAACAAACGACCAAAAACAGAAAACAAACCGTTACAGAAACGCCAAAAAGCCGATATTACTAGAAACTGCCGATTTATTTTATACCCTTTTATAACTTCCCGCCAATTGACATCATATGAAAGTCATTAAATTTAAAGAAACAAACATTAACTGAATGTTCTTTAAAATAATTCAATGTTTTTTAGAATAATTGTCTGCAGTATAATAATAATAAATCGGCAGTTTCTAGTAACATCGGCTTTTTGGCGTTTTTGTAACGGTATATATTCAGTGCTAATTTTAGAAATCAAAGCATCCAAATGGGAAATATCATGAATGTCACATTACTATGTACATTTTGAAAAAGAAGTGGATGAATTCAACTTATCAATGCACTTTTCCAATTCAACTTTCGTAATCACCCTACAAAGGGAAATGTAATTTCATAAAAGAATAAAGTTGGACTCAAAGTCAGTCATCCTATATAAAATGTCATCCTCCTACAGAGCCATAACTAAACTGGGGACAAAGGAGCCACTTAATCACCACTGCTACACCAGAAATCTGGGGAAAACATTTATCAGTAAACACTAGATATATATATATATATATATACTGATGAAGGGTGTTACCCGAAAGCTTTATTCCGTTTTATGTGAATAAATTGAGCATTTTTCAACTGTTCTGTTTTCCGAGTCTTTCATGACTTCCCCAAACCATAATCAATTATGCACTTAGATGATATCTTTCTTTTAAAGGCTCATAATACCCACTGAATACTACAACAAATAATGCAGTGTCAGTTCATAAACCTTTGTCACCATCTCCACAACAATAAACTCCAAATTAATATCACCAAATACATACGTGAGGGTAGTATCAACGGGAAAGCGTCTAACCAACCAAGCCCAGTTTGACAGCCATTGGAACACCTCTGAAATAATTTTGTTATACTTGACTCTTCTCTCCCCTAAAACAATCCCTCACAGTGCAAGTGAGTAGTTGATCAGACTTTCTTTTTTTTTCTCTTGGGTTACTGTTACTGTCTCAGTTTCTGTTTACTCCCACCTAGCAATTCCTTTTAGTTACATTCTATACCCCAGTTTCACTTACCTTGCCGATTTCTGGATTGGAAATTGTTTTTCTTGATAGTCTCGTCTATTCGGGAGTGGGTGCAACCTACTCGAGACTCACTCCTCTCACCTACCCCACCCCCATTCCCACCGAAATCCTCTTCAATTACATTTATATAGCTGGTAAACCCCACCTCATCCCCATCAACCAATTATAACCATGATACTATTACCAATATCCTCCCACAACTCCACCCTTATATCCGCCCTTAATTCCAAAATTACTATACCCAACCTTTAATCCCCCACCACTTTAACTACAGTCTATCCTTCCTCTAGTTTACATACCCCCCCATCTGTACTCAACATGCCTACACCATAAAATTCTGTATCCTCTTGATCACCCTTACCACCTCTCTCTTTACTTTCTGTCCCACACCACTTCCTTCCTTAGCTTTTTGTATTATCTTTCTCCAAGATCTCCCACATTGCCCTTACAACCCCATACTAATAGAAACAGTTTTTCTGACATCTCACCTTCTTTATTCAATTGCTGTACCTTTCACCTAACACAGCTAAAATTATCCACTGTTATCATCAAACTGAAACGAACTCATAATCCCATTTTCAAGCCACTCTTTCTAACCATCTCCTCTCCATACTTACACTTCATTTTCAGTCCCTTTGTCATTGTGGAGACATTCACCTCATTCCTGGACCAATTAATATTCCATCCCACAACCAAACTTCCAGTACCCAAAACCTTTGCATAACAATTAACGTACAAAGTATCTGTAACACCACCACAGAATTTCAAGTCTGACTCACTAATTACTCCCCTGATATTGTAACTCTGACAGAAACCTGGTTAAAACCACATATATCTGACACTGAAATAATCCCTCCAGGATACAATATTCTAAGAAATGATCGACTCCACAAAATAGGTGGCAGTGTTGCATTAATTTACCATGACTCCTTAACTATTACTCTGTTTTCCAAACCTTTGTAAATGATGAACTATCACTGTCAATGCTACATATTAACAGCAGAAAGCAATTAGTCATTATTGTCCTTTATATTCCACCAGGTCAAAATATACCCATTCTGGAAGATCTTCTATCCTGGACAACCCAAAACATGTCAAATGAAACCATCATTTTTGGCTATACTGATATAAATTGGCAAACTCTCATCACTAGCTCTCCATCAAATATTATAAACTTGCATAATTATACTTTGCTCATCACAGACATGTATAGTAAATAAAAAAAAAACTGAATCAACCCTGGACTGGATACTTGTCTCAGACCCACAAAAATATGTCCATAATGAAATAGCCTTTACCGACCATCTACCTGCCTTCACCCATAGAACCCACACACAAATAGCCAAAGCACACTCTTATAGAACATCTAGAAATCTTGCCCATTTCAGCAAAAAAGGTACTTATAGATACTCTAAAAGCCCACAACTGGTACCCAACTAAGATACTACCACTGGACGATGCAGTAAACTACTTCAGCAATGTCTTTCTTAATACTCTTAACAGTCTTGCTCCCATATGCATTAAAAGAATGAAGCATAACCGTACCCCTTGGCTAGCAAAACAGACCAAACAGATACTTCTTTCTAGAGATCGAGCCTGGAAAGTATGCAGGAAAAACAGAACTCTGCAAAATGAACTGAAGTACAAACAACTTTCTAACAGTGCCAAAAAGCTAGTCATTACTGTTAAGAAAATACAACTATTTCTCCACTCGGCTATGTTCCCAAAGAAACAACCCCCAAAATTTTTGAAAATCAGTTTTCACACTCCTTAATTCTGGAATCCAGCAAAACCCTACACCCATCTCTTGACAAAGACCCACAAGAGATTGTCCAAGCTTTTAACTCTTACTTTATTTGAACCATTCAAGAACGTGTCAATGAATTCTCTCTACAAACTAGTAAACCACAAAAATACTGCAAGTTTTCTTCCAAAAATAAACCAAGAAAATGCACTAGGGTAGAAAACAAAGGCGTACTATAAAGCTCCCAGACTGCTTATGCAAAAGTTTTCAGCACATCACGAATCTGGCAAATTTAAACGCTCCCAGTCATAAGTAGATTAAAATCCTTTATTAGTGAAAAACCAAACGACATGAACGTTCCAGTTTTCGTTTTGACCAACTTCATCAGATGTGGGCTCAAATAAATTAACACAACAGTATTTAAACTGGTTCAAATTCCAAAAGAACCAATCAATTCATCCTATTTAACACATTTAATTGCCATACAAAGAATCCCATTACATAAAGTGCTTCTTCTTAAAAAGTTACTCAATGTGAATAAAACCTTTAAATGAGTAATGATTGTTCCCTAACCATACATTTATAAAAGCTTTAGTAACACTTTAATAAAAACCTCAATGAAAACCTTTATAAATATCATAAAATTGTGTTTAAAAATGTGTGTGTGTGTGTGTGTGTGTGTGTGTGTGTGTGTGTGTGTGTGTGTGTGTTTGCTTTCCTTATAAAAAAAAATCATAGAGGGATTAGCACCATCTTCTGGCCAAATGTTAATATGGCACTTCATTTTCTACTTTAGTGGACTCTCTACAAACTAATAATAGCATAAAAAGTTTTGAAAGCAACACTAATCATTCCTATCTTAAGTCAAATGGATACTCCCCCTTGCAAATGACCACTGTAGTAACATTTCATCCACTCCTGCTTTTACTATACAACCAGTGCCCGCCTCTCTAGTGCACAAACTGCTAAAAAAATAAACCATGCTCCCCCTCTGCTGATAGCCTTCCAACAGAATACCCCAAACTCGCTGCTGATGCAATAGTATACCCTGCCAGCATTCTCAATCGATCCACCTTCGAATCATATGTTCCACAACTCCCTTACATAAAGGTGGCAACCACCAGCAATCTTTCCAGTTACTGGCCCCTTTCTATACTCGCACCTCTATCTAAAATCCTAGAAAAGTGTATACATTCTCAAGTGCTAAAGCATCCAACCAACATGGCTTTCACCCAGCACACAGCACAACCATGGCCTTACTTTCATTTACCAATACTGCAAACAAAGCGTTGGATGCTGGTCTACTAACTTCTACTACATCTATCCAAGGCTTTTGATACAGTATCACATGCTAAACTAGTACTAGAACTTGAATCCTTATATTTCTCCCCACAATCACTAGCTTGATTTTTCCACTATCTTTACAACAGGAAACAATCTGTTAAATGGCAAAACAAACAATCTGAATATCTAATCAACAATGCAGGAGTTTTCCAGGGGTCTATTCTTGGACCTTTTTTTAACATGTTGATTAACAATCTCCATAAAACATCCCATCGAAGTACACTAATCCAATACGCTGATGATTTTGCTATAACAACTTCTTCTAACTTGCCAGATCTTGAAAAATCAACACAAAAAGCATTTGCATCTATTGAATCCTAGCTAAACGAGGCACAACTTTGGGTCTATGATGCTGGATCTTTTCATCGAATGTCTTTTAAACCAAAAATGCTGTTAATAGAAGTCAGTTTTGTGGTGGGCTGCACCCCCACCCCCCCTGCTAAATATATTTTCCAACTTCGAGAGCACACTACAGTGAGGAAAGGACAAATTTTCTGATCTTCACTGTACAACAATCTCACTAAAGCGATTGCTAGTAATGGCATTTTTGGTTTAAAAGACATTTGATGTAAAGACTTTTCAATCCAGCGAGCCCACAACTTCCACTTAATCCCAAAACATCAAAACTCTTAATTATTCTCATTAAGACCTCTAACTCAAGACTTTAAGATATTCTCACAAACAATACTGAAATTGAACTAGTAAAAACATGTAAACTACTGGTCATCACAATTGATGATAAACTCTTCTTTGAGAATCCTATGTATAACACAGTTAAAAAGACCCATTTTAAAACAGATAAGGTGTATAGGCATGAACTTTATTTGGATATGTCCACCAAGTTAAAATTGGCTGTTTACTCATCCCTTCCCTCCTCTATGGTACCCGCATATTCACCAACCTACACACATCTCTCATGAACAAATTACAATCATGCTACTACAAAACGGCAAAGTTTGCCTTCAACATGCCAACTCGCACCCATCACTGCGTAGCCATAAAAAAATTTAACTGGTTTGAATTCCCCCACTACCTATATTACACCCAACTAACTCTTAGCCTAAATTACTGCTCTTCACTGTAAAGTATGCTACAAACATTTATTTATTTATTTTTTATTTGCAGTTTGTTTACCAGGATGGTCCATTGGGCCAAGAATAGCCTATTTTCAATGGAGTCCTGAGGAGAAAAGCTCCATAAAAGTGAAAAATTACATTTGAAGTGTTACGTAACAGTAAATACAGTAGTACAAGTAAATACAGTAGTATAAGTAAAATTATAGCATTTAAAAATACAGTTTCTGGAATGAATAAGTAAAAGTTATAAAATAAGTATTTATTTGCAGATAAATTTGATCCTGCTATACACGTACACAAATAGGACACTAAGTACATGAGATGTCAGAGTGTAGAGATTAGAAGAAATTATGTGGGGTGGGAGCAGGAACATTCCCAGAGAGATATTAGGTGCGAGTGAAGTGAGTTTTTAAAGGTAGTGTGGTTTATGGTGGCCCAGATGGATGGTGGTAGGGAGTTCCATTGACATGCAAGGGCAAAGGATAGGAGATTTTTGTCTGGGGGACGGGTAGGTTTATGCATTTCTGTCAGGTTTTGATTGTGGGATCTTAAGTGTCTGACTGAGAGGTGCATTTTAAATGTAGAGGAAAGGGAGCAACAGATGGAGGGGCTGAAAATGAGTGTGTGCGCATGAATAAGTTGAGTGTAGATGAGAAAATTGGACAGCTCTAAGCATATTAGTTTGTGAAGGGCTGCACAGTGATGGGCAGATGATTTGTTGCTTGTGGCAAACTTGGCAATCTTATAGCAGGAAGAGAGTTTTGTCTTAAGAGAGGATTGTAGGTTGGTTAGGAGTGGAGCACCATATAGGAGAGAAGGGAAGAGAAATGTGGTAGAGGGAGTGAGGTAGCGATTATGGCGGTAAAGCATTCCAAGTTTCTGGTGGGTTTTTCGGATACCCCAATCCAAAATATTAGGTCTTCTAATAAACAGCTCCTAATCATATCAAAACCCAACAAACGAGCTGGACAAAGCCTTTATTCCTACACCATTGCCAAACTTTGGAATGCCTTCCTCTATTACTCAACTAGACTTCATAAAAGTGTTCAAAACCACACTAAAGTACCACTACCTCATTAATCATATCTCTTCCAGTGACCACATACTTAAACCACCTTAAACAAGTTCTTTTCTCTACTAACTTTCAACAAGTACTTCAGAACTTCCTTACGCCTCTTCACTATCTCAATCTTTTGCTTTGCCTCAAGATTTGATGCCACTTCTACCCATTTGAACTGCATAAATACCTTAAAAGTGTATCTGTTTAACTGTATGACTTAAAGACAAAAACACTAGGTATTAATGCTTTTTGAATCACTACTTTAATGCTGTAATTACCATAAGTACATTGTCAATATGTTGTGACCCCCTAACCGGGAAAAGCTGAAAGACACAAACAAAATTGTCAATACTTTGTAAATATGCTGTTATATAATATTTTGTAACTGTAATTGGAGGTTTTCTCCCCGGGCCTCCAATGAAATTGGGTTTCTGGTCCAGTGGACTTCCTGGTCAATAAATAAATAAGTAGCATGCTGCTCAAGGCTAGGGACATACCTACCTGGGCACATACTCAGAGTTCAGTCCTGGCTGTCTTCAAATAGTCCAGTGAGGTAGGTCTCAGGTTGTTCAGTCCAACATGAACTATGACAGAGCCATAATGGTACTGGGCTTTTGCCATCCCATACTGCCTTTTTTAGGCAAAGTCTCAAAAACAAACTTACCAACATGAAATTTGCCAATCATAACAAAATAAGTGCCATGCCTGCTAAATGCTGGGTGCTTAAACCAAAAACTGCACACACTGGAGGCACTTCTATGACTGAAAGATGTAGATGACTGTACAGTCACAGAACCCTTGTTCAAGGCCTCAGAGTACTCCAGCCTTGCAAGGCTACAATGTTATGCACACGTTCAGACCACAAAACAAATGTGAGAACCAAAGAAGGCAGTGTTTCTATTTATATTACAGATAAGTTCACCTCCCTTCTAGTTAGACTGGACAACTCCATGGAGTTAACTCCATGTTCAGGTTACTGTGGGTAAGATGCCCAATTCAGGTCATAGCCAATTATAGATCTCCTCCACAGGTCATGACACGAATGAAGTCTACTTGACCAAACTGGAGTCAATACAAATAATCCTAAACAGTCTGGTTATGGGGGATTTCAATTACTCCACTATCAACTGGGAAACATACTCGAGGCCTAATTCACTACAGCAATAGTTCCTCAACATTGTTAATTCAAATGCACTGGCAAACAATTGTTTATACCCTGACAGGAGGAACAAACATACTTGATCTGTTCCTCACTAACATGACAAACAAATTCACTGCCATAACTGTTGGACCCTCATTATTTAAATCTGACCACAAATCCATTACCATCCAGGCTGGCACTAACACCAGAACTCACAAAGGGCAAAGTCAGACTAAAAAACTTCACCAAGGCAAACTATACGCTTTTAGGTGGAGGCATAAATCTATTCCAAGCCCCACCCCCAGCTGGAAGTGGTAACTACACCTAAGCTTATGCAAAATCCCTGTACAGTCACTTGCATAAGTGTACAGACTTGACTGTACCAGAAAGAATCAAAGCCAGAGCCCCAGGTAAAAGCAGGACTCCATGGTGGACATCCAGCATCAACAATCTTTACAATAAATGCAAAACGTTGCTGTCTAAGAAAACAAAGGTGAGACCCCAACAATGGAAAAGCACCCTCCTCAGCCTCAACAGGAAAATGAGACATATCAAATCCTCTAAGGGCATCTTTGAGAAAAGCTTAGCGAGCAAAGTCAAGGATAACCATAAGTTTTTTTACAGCTATGTATGTAGCCTAAAAGGTAGGACCCAAGCAGGTGCCGAACTAGTTACCAATGGTTTCACACGCACTGACCCCACAGAGATAGTAAACCTGCTAGCGGATTGGTTTGGTGAAAATTTCACTCCATTATCCCCTCCAAACTTATAACTCACTAAAATAACTAAACAAACCAAGAATTAATGGGCACACAAATAGGAGAAACTAAGCTATTTAATTACGTAAGTGCTTTCATTCAAAAACAATAGTTGAACGTCATCAGACCTTGCCCCAAACCCCCTCCCCCGATCCTACATATCTGAAGAGCAGGTCATTAAAGCCTTGTCCAAGGCAAAAAAACACAGCATCTATGGGACCAGATGGCATCCCAGGCTGTCTTTTAAACAGGCTAAAACATGAACATCTATCACCTTTAAGTACCCTTTTCAATCATAGCCTAACCACAGGCTTTGTTCCTGCAGAATGGTGAACAGCTACAGTTATTCCCCTCCACAAAGATGGCCAAGCAGCAGATATGGAGAATTAAAGACCCATAAGCCTGACCAGCCTTCATCTGTAAGGCCATGTAGCGTATCATTATGGACCTCATAAATAAAGACATAGGCAACCTCCAACCCTGGATCCAACCCAATTTGGCTTTGTCAAAGGCAGGTCCTGCCTGTTAAATCTGGTCAATTTCTTCAAAAATATGACCAGGGTCACTGATGATGGCAAATTTGTGCACACAGCATATCTTGACTTGGCAAAGGCTTTCAACACAATCCCACACTCAGGCATTGCCAATACACTTAGCAAACTGAATGTAAACTCCTTTGTTGTAAGATGGGTTGCTAACTGGCTCACAAAGCAGATACACACTATCAAAGTGTGTGACTCTACATCAACCAGCAGACCCTGCCACCAGCGGGGTGCCACAAGGGTCAGTGTTGGGCACCTCACTGTTTGATATATACTTCTCAGACATTCAAGCCAAAACTAAGGGGTTGTGGCTGACCAAGTTTGTAGACTGAAAATGAGATTCAATTATTGAATCACCACATTATGTCAGTATACTCCAGGAGGGTCTTACACAGACCAATCACTGGTGTCTTAGTCATGGTCTCAGACTGAATGCAAAGAAATGCATCATCATTCCCTTGGGCGGAAACAATGTCCCTTCACACTATCAAATCAACAGCAATACCTTAAGTACCTTTGAAGTGGTAAGGTATCTGGGATCACAAGCTGACTGCAATCTTAACTTTGACCACCATGTGTTTACTGTAGTAAGGAAGGATTTCTATGTAAAACACTTGATTAGTAAATGCATCACCTCAAGAGCAAAGGATGTTATAACCCCTCACTATATTCTGTAGCATATAGACTACTTTGGGGTGACTTACGTCTGGCTTACAGAACAATCTCAGACCCAAACCTAATGAACTTGCTGCACATCCGTAAATCAAACAGGACTAGAGCTACCTATTCCAAGGACCTAAATATGGCCTGCCATTTAAATAGCACATTTTGGAAGGACAGATTTGTCTCCCAGTGACTGCCGCATATTTGAAATAGGCTACCAATTCTTGCGAAACACAGCACCTTTATTACACTGTTCAAAAGTAACCTGGACGAGTGGATGGGGCACTGTAAAATCTTGATGGGGATAGCACCCACAACTTTCCTGGACATGGGCAATCATTACTAAATGCAATCCTGAGTACTGATCAGAGTATCTATGGTATTACATTAGGATGAAACAGCTAGGCTTGAAATGACCTCTGGGTAAATAGCTTAGTAAACTGCTATGAACATCATAGTGTTCTCTACTGCAAAAAAAACTGGCAGCACATCCTGCCTGACACGCAACAAATTTAAATTGGAATATTATTCCAAATTTATTTATTTTTATTTTGTTCACCGGGATAGTCCATCTGGGCCATGGCCGCCCATTTTCAGCGGAGTCCCGAGGGGAAATGCCCCAGGAATACAGAAATATATCAGATTAAAATAGTGATAAAACAGCACATATTTCAATATAAAGCTTAACAGCAATTCAAAAGGTTAAAGATTAAGCATTGTAATAGGAATAAAACAATATGACATAGTTACAATGTATACAGATGTCTACAGAGACCAGTTTTAATAAATACAAGCTATGCTTCATCAGCAGAGAGTTTAGGTGCAATAAGTGGTAGAGGAAGATAGATTTAGTAGAAGACTAACATTAGATAATCTTCAAAGGTGAGAGAAGGCAGGAGGAGAAATGGAGGTATAAGAATACATAGTGAAAAGTTATCCCGAGGTATTACAGGATATCTTGGGCCAACACTTGATAATAATGAATGAACACCAATACACACAGAGACAAAATGATCACCAAAGTTTTACAACAACTAAAACAATCTTATTGTCTCTCTTATCTTCTCTCACACGTTGGTATGATGGTTATAGCCAAAAATGTGCTAATACCAAAGACTGACTGCCCCTTCCCTTTATTACCCTTCACCTTGCAAAAAATACACAGCAAATTCAAACTGCAGCAAATGAAATATATAGATTTGCCCAGCGTGTGGATACAAACTGCCATCACTGTAACTTATATGAAAAATGTCTGGCTACCAATCACTACCAGATGCACCTTTATTCTTAGTGTAAAAACCTTCAAAATTGTATGATGTGGATATGACCCACTGCACAATTGTCTACTCCAAATCAAGGAGCAAAATTACTCCCTTAGGAACAGACAAAAAAGTATACTCACATTGGTCCAACTTACATACAAACTAGCCATATGAGAAAAAGCCCTGTCTAGAAGAAGATCATAGGGATGAAACCAGCTACCTACAAATATATAAACAGAAAATCTTCAAACATTAAAAAGAAATTATAAAAAGCTTAGGCAGCACTTACAAAATGAATCTAAGTGCACATGCTGGGTCTGCAGCTTATAATGGCAAGTAGACACATTTGTAGCAGTGTTTACTGTTAGGCATAATGGAAATATTTTTTTTATTATGCAGTCTTTCTAGTAATTGCATATTGAATATTCTACTTCTGTAATTATATTACTATTTTTTTTAATTGTACTAATGTACCCATGTCGTGGATGAAAAAGGTCAGTAGACCAGCCCACTTGCCTGCCCACCAAATTGTAAAATGAAATTAAATAAAATAAAACTAAATCAGAATATGAATGCAACAAAACTGAAGGTTACATAGTCAATTTCCATATTAGTCTATGACCTGCACTCTGAATACTAAAATCACAGGTCTTGGTTTTCATGTTGTCCTTAATATTAACTTCAGGATCACTGTATCTTGAAGCAGGGAAATACCGTGAGATACTTCAATGTCGTATGTATCTCTCTCTCTCTCCATGCTCTTATTTATTTTCAGACTATGTTAGTTGAACATTGTGGTCTTTACATATTATTGGTCATTAGATATTGTGGTCTTGAAGACTCTGTATTTAGACATGTTAAGTAATCTGACGGTGAACCATATATATCGGAGTAGTTTAGTCAACGTTGATGCCTTGATTTCATCAACAAAGTAAACTGCTACTCAGACAGGTACACAATAGATACGGTCACTGCTCCGGAAATTATATGTGAAAAAAAGCATGCTGGCAGTGACTTACAGTAGGAAAAGAGAGGTTCACTGCTCTATTTATTCCTCTTCAGGTTCTTCTGTCTTGGTACAGCCTGGTGTGTCTGTGCAGATCCTGAAGGTATTGTTTAAGGATGATAGTGAGAGGTCCAAACCATGACGTGGGAAGGAACAAGGAGGTGAGGGAGCCACATAGATGCCACAGATGAGAAAGACATGGTGCAGAGTAACACTGTGGCAACAGCAGCTGCAGAGGCACAGCTTGAAGTGACTTGGACTATGCATGCTGGAATACACTAATGGCCTACAAGGAATCTTGTCATAGAGCATTCTCCGGTGCAGTGCCATTTTCTATTCCCTTCCTCTGCAGTTTAAATTGTCAGGATTACAACACACCTTGGAAGACATGTTCTCTTTAAGAATATCATGCACTTCATTATTATAGAAGAAAAATATAGAAAGTGTTTAATCATAACCTTAGCTGCATGCATTTTGTCGGATATGAAAACCTATTTTATATTATACTATGCTATTTCACTTTTACCCATTTTGTCATACTGTGATTTTGAGTTATACAATATTCCCTTTCTTATCTATCTGGATAAAGAAGGCAACTGGAATATAAATAAATCAGTCTTGTACTACAAATGAATACATCTAAGTAAATAAGTAATATTTGTAGAGACCGTACTACATAACTGAATGAACTAAGTAGTAAGTACTTCTAGGTCTGTGAAAGAGGACTTGAGGAACGAGAGAATTAAAAATAAACGTCAATTAGGCTGAATTTTAGAAAAGCATTAGAATTAATTGACTATTAAGACAGGTACTGATCAAAACAACAGAACAAAGTTGGTGACAATATGTTTTCCTTGTACTGTGGAAGCAGAGCTGTTAAATGATAAACCATTTGGAAAACAGATCATATTTTAGTATAGTGTGAATAAGCATTACAGGACAAGTGTAAGCCAACATGAAGGAAATGCCACAAGTGAGAGTGGTACAATTGTTCAAGTTTCTTACCAACTATACTAACGTACCAGAAAAATGAAGTGCCCTTTGAAGTTGTATCATCCCTCAATATATAATCTGCTCTAGCAGGACCTATATAAAGTCAGTGATTGTATTGACTATGTATAGCAAAACATCTTTTAATAACACAAACATACAAAATAAATCTGCAACAGAGAAGGAATAAGGACTACTGCAACAGCAGCATGCCACATTATTTCTTCTCTGTCATCATAAACATTTATTTCTGCTGGTGATGCCACAGTCTTGTCATTCATTTATTCACTGAAATCTACTTTACAAACTTTATCTCACTTTATATGACTCGGTTCTTACGTCATATGTTTAGATGCCACAATAGGCTATGCTGACTGCTGTCTCCTCTACTTCTGTCTTGCAATGAATGCCTGAAGAACATGTGAGAAGTCGTAGCTGGTGAGTGGCGAGTTATGGGGGCGTAAACTAGTAAAACAAAAAAAAACCAATGGGTGAAGGGTGAATAGGACTACCCAGAAGATGTTGGTTATGAACGGAGGGATAGAAAGCTTCATGGTAAAACACTAGGAACGTGGTGCAGAAGAAGTGGATTTAGTCCAGTGGAAAATGATGACCATTACTGTAAAGGGTGATAAAGTTAAGATGAAGGGAGAAA
Organism: Protopterus annectens; assembly: GCF_019279795.1. NCBI lineage: Eukaryota > Metazoa > Chordata > Ceratodontiformes > Protopteridae > Protopterus > Protopterus annectens. The sequence continues at coordinate 191,997,466 of NC_056749.1, read as the reverse complement.
ATAAAGCACGCAAGAATGGACAAATGTGGAGGACAGATTTTAACCAGTACCAGCATCTTCCTATGGGGAACTGGAGGAGGAACTAGCAAAAAGTGTAAAATACAAGAAATAATGAAATGTTCACATGTTTATCAATCTAAAGTACACTACAAAGATACTGCATTACATGGACTACATGCAAAAATATAAATCCCTTCCCTATAACTAATAAAAATGACATTTAAAAAGCACTGTGAATTTTGTTACTGCCTAATAAAAAAAAAAAAAAATGTTAATACAAAAATGCAACAGAACAATGTACAAAATAACTTAGCTGTGATATGCCTGTCAGATTTTTATAAAATTAAAGTAGGCTAAAAGAATGAAGCTGCTTGCACGTAACCTATTAGGAATCTGTTCCACATGCAATAAATTAATTATGACGGAACACTGCTTAACCATTTGGTGCGTGACCTATGAACATGGATTTTTATTTAGGGAGTGCTGTCTGTAACAATTCAGCTTTAATCTCCAGGGAAGAATACATTTTTATTTTCCTCTGATGTAAAGCAGTTCTGTCCTATCATTTATTGGCACAGCTGCTCTATCGTCACCAAGTTCCATCTAGATGAAGTAGCACCCTCTCGCAAAAGCCTGGTCCATCTCCATTTTTTTTCTTAACTAATAACAATAACAATTATTCTTACCCGTGGCTGAAAGTTTAAAAGATAATCACTCTTCTTGTAATCATGGTCACAAAGAATTACCAGACAAAGAAAATAAAAGAAAAGGCAATCATATTACGTGACAATAGATGCATTTTCACTGTTAATATAACTATCATAATCAGACAAAAAATAAATTTATTTGGTCCTAAGAGACTTGTAATTATTTATGTGTTATTAATATGAAAGCAATATTGTTAGATCATATTACTACATGGCTTAAATATTAACAGGTCTGAATAGCTGGTTGCAGATGGAAAGAGTTGGCACAGGTTCGTGCCTGAGTACTGCATAGCACTCGTGCCACCAGTGTCAAGGATACAGTGCTGTAGTCTTAGCTGTTTCTGGCTAGTTATGCTAGTACTGATTGCTATAGTTTCCTGTAAGTAACACAGTGTGTTCTGTGCAGTGCAAAGGAAATAGCTGATCTGTGCCTGCCTGCTTGACCATGCCTTCAAGTACTCAACATACATAAATATAAGTTTAATATCAGTTGACCTTTCCAGCGTGACAAAATCATGCATATCAACAAGATCCCTTTGAGACATTTCAAGGAATTCCATAGAAATATTCAAGGAATTCCATAGAAATGTAGGTTCTCACACCTCTTAACAGCTTTCCACTGTGTTTGTGTATGCATATACACATAAATACTCCTTTACATACAAGCATAGTTTCACGTGTACATAGATACATACATATAGGTATATTTCATTATGTAATTAAATATCAATATTAAAATATAACCTTACAATACTGAAAAAAAGCAACACATAGTTATGATCATAACAAATATCCAACCACAAAACATTGCCTACCTAACAGATGGAAAAGAAAAAAAAAGCAACTGTTTTTTGCATGTGGGTAAGCCCCTTGTATCCCTTATGTAAAGAAGCAAGCCCCCACACCCCCAAATAATATGATAGATAGGTAGATAGACCATCTTCAAGTTCACACAAATATAGGGAAGGAAGAACTCAGGTTAGAAAACCACAGAAATCGCAAAGTGGTATGGCAAGGCAAAAACTAACCAACAATTTATAATATACATTACACAGCTATTAAACATCAAAATCAAATGTATAAAAAAAGACATCTCATAAGACAACAATGCCCCTTATTCCTCAATTATTTTCCATTTATTGTACCAGGTTACTTGCTAAAAAAAAAAAAAAAAAAAAAAAATATCCTTGTTTCCCGCCTTTACAGAACTAGAATAGTCTAGTCTTCAGGTATTGCTGATCTCTGGGCTGTGTCATAGTTCCTGGGTTGCCCATATCCTTATTTGGATAGGGGGAAGCTTCTTTGTTCACCAGTGAGAGTGGGGAGCTCTGAGCAGCCTATCTGTCCCTTGAGGAGTGGTTCCAGCCCAGTGACCTGTAGCTTATTGGCCGTTTTGGGCCATTTCCTATCTCTTCTAACCCCCTGCTTTAAAGACAGCTTTAGCGCGCTTTTGCGCTTGAAATTTAAAGTTTGTACTGTTTGTTGCATTTACCTGTTGAGGCTACACACTCAAGTGCGCTAGCCTGTGTTACATATTTATTGCATTTTCCTGCTGTTTGTTGCAAAAAAAGAAAAAAAAATTATCCTTGTTTCCCGTCTTTCCTGACCTAGAGTAGTCCAAATACAGGCTTTGCTGTATTCTGGACCTTTGGAAAGTTCCTGTGTTGCCCATTTCCTTTCTTGGATAAAGGGAGGCTTCTTTGTTCACCAGTGGCAGTGGGGAGCTTAGAGCAGCCTATCTATCCCTGGAGGAGTGTTCCCAGCACAAGAATCTGGTAGTCTATTGGCTGTTTTGGGCCAATTTCTAGCTCTTTCAAGTATCCACTGTATAAAACCCGCTTCATTTACCTGCAGCCTATATCCTGGAGGAGTGTTCCCAGCACAAGAATCTGGTAGTCTATTGGCCGTTTTGAGCCAATTTCTAGCTCTTTCAAGTCCCCCCTGTATAAAACCCACTTTAGCGCGGCTTTGTGCGATTTTGTGCATAGCGCAGCATCGGGCAACGCCGCTTAATTGGGTTTAAACCATTCTTGGCTCCACAAAGTCTGCTCTTCACTTTTTCCCTTAGAACTGATCTAGTTCTCATAATAAACACCCTATTCCTATTCTAAAGACTGGCACTTGCTCACTAAAGCAATTATATAAGTCAGCACTAAAAATTAAAAGCACTACACCCTCACAAACTCCCCTTGAGTACCTTGTTCCCCACTGGCCCTTTTTTCAGTTATAAAGGAATTCCCAATACTATTCTAGCATGTCCAAAGGTCAGTTGTCAATCTCTCCGGTCCAGCTGGTGAATCTTGGAATCTTGAGGCAATGTTACAACTGCCTCATGTACACAGACAACCCTCCCCTCCTCTCAACAAATTCCAACACATGTGAGAGATACAACCATATATCCAAACTGGAGGCTAAGCTCTCTCAACTCAGTACTTGCGTAACCAGTCAGGAGGAGAAGGAAACCACACTCACTACAATTCCAGTCTCACATAGACCTACCACGACAGAACACCAAATACATAAACACACAAAAACATACTCGGAGGCTCTAAATAAAAATCTGCCTAAGCAATAGAGACCTCCAAAGCAGACACCCAAGCAACTGCTACTCCAAAACAAAACACGTGCAACACACAGCTCACAAAGCCAGTGTGCCGAACAGTCACAGCCCTTAAGGCTAAACAACACACCTGATACACTTGTAATAGGTGACTATCGTCAGGCACACTGACATCCCGCTCACCAGGCTGAACAAGGAGAAGGTCACTGTGAGCTGCCTGTCGGGCACTAGGAACCACCACATAACACAAGCAATCAGGTCACTCCAAGGCTAGTACAAATATGACTCAGTCATTGTCCATGCTGGTGTGAGTGACCTGAGACGTACCTCCCTGGACTACATGAAAAGAGACATAGAGGTGCTCTCTGAGCATGTAGCCCAGGTTGGTATGACCCTGACCTTGAGTAGCATCTTACCCTCACCAAGAATGATGCCACAATATGAAGACAAGATGATCAATTTCAACAATTGGCTTAAGTATTGGTGTCATTCAAAGGGGATCCAATGCCTGTCAGCCTGGGATGACATGCTCGACAAACCACGATGCTTCGCTAGGGACGGCTTGCACCTGTCACCTCTGGGCTTTCGGATATTGGCAAAGGCTCTAGCCACCCCCATAGGGCTTTTTTAGGCAAGGCTCAAAAGACAAACCCACCTCCATAGGTATCACAAGGGATAAGAAACTAAGAGTAATGCTACTCAATGCCAGAAGTCTAAACCTCAAGATGCATGCACTCGAAACTCTCCCTAGCATGGAGAACATTGATATCTGTGCAGTAACAGAAACCTGGTTCAAGGCTCCCGAGAGCACCCCAGCACTACTAGGTTATACCTCATACCATGTTTTTCGGCCTCAAAACTTGGACCGAACCACAAAAGGAGGGGGAGTATCAATACTACAAGGGATAACTGGCTAGGCTTAGAATGGCTCGCAGGGGCAGTTAGCCTAGTACTAAACTATGAACCTATTAACTATGAACCTATATTCGTCAAAGATACCCACACCTCCAGGTTGGTGGCACAGCACGAAGCATCAGAGACTATCCATGTGCAACTAACAGTGGGTAAAACTATCTTCCAGGTTATAGCCTGCTACAGACCACCCTCCCAAACCCAGGAACCCCACTCAGCTTTCCTGAGAACACTGGAAAATATGAAGGTCTCTCCAAACACCATTATATTGGGCGACTTCAACTACCCAAACATAGACTGGGAGCATTACTCTAGCTCCAACACCCTAGTCCAAAGGTTCCTAGAATTTATAAACACAAATGCTATGGAAAAACTTGTTACCACTCCCACAAGAAGGGAAAACATACTGGACCTGATCATCACCAACATGGGGACTCTATGCTCTAGACCAGAAGTGTATCCCTCACTGGTAAGATCAGACCATAAACTAATCTCACTAGATATTCACATCCCGACCCCAGCCCTTGCCCAGAAAACCACAGTGAAAAACTTCTCTAAAGCAAATTTCACATTCCTCAAAACCGAGGTGGAATCCTTCAAAGCCCCTGTGCCTGTAGAAAATACGGCCCAGACCGCAGAATCCTTTATAAACGCATTCTATGAATACCTTCAGGAATGCATGGATCATGCAATCCCAAACAAAACCAAGACCCAATCCTCCAAAGTCAGGCGTCCTGTCTGGTGGACCCCAGCCATAAACAAACTATACAATTGAAGGAGGAAGCTGCTACATGATAGAGCAAAATCCCAAAAAGGGAAGGCATCTCTGATCAGTATTAGCAAAAAACTATGGGCACTCATAAAATCGTCTAAGGCCAGCTTCGAGAGAAAAATTGCACAGGACACTAAGGATAATCACAAGGCTTTCTTTAGTTATGTTAGGAACCTGGGTGGGAATTCCCAGATATGCTCAGAATTAGTCCAAAATGACAAAAAATACACCGAACCCACAGACATTGCCAACATCCTAGCTGACAGGTTCAGCGCAAACTTCTCCCCCCCTTCCCCACCAAAAAAGGCAAATATCTATCCCAGCAGGGTGCTGCCCCCCTGACATCTCAGATGCTAAGGTAAGAACCGCCCTCTCCAAAGCAAAAAACACAGCATCAATGGGACCAGACGGTGTCCCGGGCTGAATCCTACATGAACTCCAAGAAGATCTAAACCCTAACATAAAACTACTGTTCACTCTCAGCCTTACTACAGGATATGTACCCAAAGTGTGGCGTACAGCAACAGTGGTCCCTCTCCACAAAGGTGGTGCCTCAACGGATCCAGGAAACTATCGCCCCATAAGCCTGACTAGCTTGGTCTGCAAAGCTATGGAAAGGATAATCATGGCCCTCATAAATAAAGATATTGGGGACCTACAGACACTGGATCCTACCCAGTTCGGCTTTGTTAAGGGCAGATCCTGCCTCTTAAACCTGACTGATTTCTTTGAAACAGTCACCAAGGCCATTGACGAGGGGAAGGTGGTCCACACAGCCTACCTGGACCTCACAAAAGCCTTCGATATAATACCCCACTCGGGCATTATATATAAGCTCACCAGCTTAAATATAAACCCCTATGTCACTAGATGAGTTGCAAACTGGCTCAAGGACAGAACCCACATGGTTAGAATTGCTGGAGCCATGTCAGACTCCAAACCAGTTACAAGTAGCATCCCATAAGTCTCAGTCCTGGGACCTCTCTTGTTTGGTATATATTTCTTGGAGGTACAGGCCAACACGGAAGGACTGTGGCTGACCAAGTTTGCAGATGCCTGCAAACTGGTCGCCATAATCGACTCTCCAGCCAACACAAGCATCCTACAAAAGGGCCTCATAGAAACAGACAACTGGTGCCAGAGCCGTGGCCACAAGCTAAATGCCAAAAAGTGTATAGTCATCCCCTTCGGCAAAAACAAAGTGCCCACAAATTACCACATAGATGGTAATCCATTAAGTATGGAAGACGTAATTAGGGACCATAATTGAGTACAATGCCCCTTTTGGGATGTACCTTACCAGACACCTGCAGCAACTGGAGAGACCCCAAAAGTACCTCACCAAGAGGATCAAAGGGCTCAAACAGATGACATATGCTGCCCGATTAAAGAAACTCCAGCTCTACTCAGTGGCATACCTCCTGCTCAGAGGCGATCTGTGCTTGACATATAAAGCCATGTCCAACCTGGAATTAATGGACATACTGCACCTCAGAAAATCCAAATCCCATCGAGCTACGCGCTCGAGAGACTTGAACCTCAGCACTGAAATAAATAGGACATGCTGGAGGGACAGATTCATAACCCAGAGGCTCCCTTCACTCTGGAATAAAATCCCAGTCCAGGTTAGGCAGAGTCCCTCATTGACTCTCTTCAAGAGGAATCTTGATGAGTGGATGGGAGATCGTAGATTTACTCCGGGTATCACTGTTAGACAGAGGCACAGTATACTAACCTCGAAAAAGGGCATAGCAAAATTCATTTAAAATGGGTGGCGAAAGCCAAACACACTCTGGCTAGGCTTGTAAATGCCCTAGGGCAGATAGCCTAGTATGAACCTATAATGATATTACTATATAAATGTAAATCTTATGAATAGTCATTGACCAGAATTGTTTGCTTTGCTCTGTATTTTTGTACACTATTGTATAATTGAATGCTATTGCAATATTTTATACTACTGTTAACTTGTACTCTTGTAAATGGAGCTTTTCTCCACAGACCTCCAGTGAAAAAGGGCCTTGGCTCAGTCAGACTATCCTGGTCAACAAATGTCAAATAAATAAAATAAAAATGAAATAAATATATATTCCACATAATGCTCAGTCGAAATTGAAATTTTTTTATATTACCTACCCTTTTCAACATCAGTAAACATTTGTACCATTCAATAAACTGATCCACATGTGCACTTTGTGAGTGCATGTATGTCTGCATTTATAGACATATATATATATATATATATATATATATATATATATATATATATATATATATATATATAGATGTGTCTGTATGTGTGTGTGCGCGCGTGTGTGTATTCCAATTAGTACTCATTTTAAAGTAATTTTCTGGGAATTACTAGTGTTGTAAAACAACTCTGGTTAACTTAATATATAACAGATTTGCAACAAAACAAGCTAATTATACTCAGAGTTGTCACAGAGGTCATATTTATAAAAAGAAAAAAAGAGACACTGACCTATATGTGTAATTACTTATTGTTCTGTACCAGTGAGATGGCAAAATGTTACAAAACATTTATTGTACAGCATCTGCCTGATCTAGTCTGCTTTGTGACTTCCAAGCC